>NW_015554139.1:1217688-1227728 GCF_001515605.1 Sinocyclocheilus anshuiensis
TAATTTAGATTAAAAACTGCTCATGTTGCATGTATGCAGCATCTTTGTTTGGATCAAGATTAAAATGCAGTGGTTGCCTCTAATTTTAAAAGGAAAGAGCACAGACAAAGCCTTATTTTGTTTATATGAAGATATTTATTTTATTTGTGTTACTTATTTATTTGATTTGGGGCTTGTTTTAAAATTTCAATGTAGTTTTGTTATTTACATTTACATTATATTTAAATTTGGTCATTTAGCAGATGCTTTTGTCCAAAGCGATTTACAAATGAGGACAATAGAAGCAATCAAAACCAACAAAAGAGCAGTAATATGCAAGTGCTATATTAGTATATTATTATAGTGTTATATTTCAATTTCACAAAGAAATGTGCAGCATTTTGTCCAAGCAATAATAAAAGGACACATTTAATTTATAATTTGTCTTAAATCTCATTTTGTTAAAAAAAATTATAATAATCGTGAATCGAATCGTGAAATCAAAATCGTGAATCGAATCGAATCGTGAGTTGAGTGAATCGCTACATCCCTAGGCATGAAGTATAATTTCACAAAGCTAGTCTCAGAACATTCTGTTTTTGCATAAAATTGTGTTATTATTAAATAAAATTATGTATATGAAATTATATAACTAAATTATATGAAATGATATAAATATGTATATGAATTATATAACTAAAATTAAATAACTGTAATTACAGATTTAGGTTAAATAAAGATGTCAGTCTTTATTTTTCGCCTTTTAGGGCAGCAGTAGCTCTAGCAGCAAATCAACCATCCACATCAAAAGCTGCAGGACAGCCCACAATTCAGCAAACATTTCAGAAACAAATCAAAGAACAAATAAACAAATACTACTGTTCCAATTATTCTGTTTGTTGCTCAGAAATAAAATATATTGTGTTCAGTGGAAAAAAGTTTTTTATTTTTTAAAGACATTCAAAAATAACACATTTTAGAGCTGTAACAACAATACCGTGATATTTTTGCTTAAGGTTATAATACCGTCAAAATCTCATACCGGCCCATGCCTACCTCACAGTAACCTCCATCCCTGACCATCCCACCATAAACAACTCAAAAACAGTCCAAATCAAGCCAGTTTTTCACAGTAAACATCACTAACTCTCAATCTCAACCCCTTTACTGGCACAGATTACCACATGATAGAATTACTTGATACCATAGACCCTCTTATCATGTAGTGCAGGGGTCTCCAAATTCGGTCTTGGAGGGCCGGTGTCCTGCAGAGATCGGCTCCAACTTGCCTCAGCACACATATGCTGTGTCCCAATTCATAGGCTACGTCCTTCGAAGTGCGCATTTGAAGGCCGATTGTGTCATTGCGGCGCGACGAAGGCTGTCCCAATTCAAAGACCGCGTCCTACGAAGGCTGCATTTGAAGGCCGATTGCGTCACGGCGGCACGACGAAGACCGTCCCAATTCAGGATGCATCCTCTGAAGGCTGCATTTGAAGGCCGATTGCGTCACCGCGGCGCGACGAAGGCTGCCGCAATTCGAACGTGACTTCAAATGCGTCCTCCGTTTCTCCGGCAAATGAAGGATACATGAAATGGATCCTTCGCAGCCTACCCTATCCCAGAATTCATAGCGTGCCGGTGACGACGGGACTTTTATTCAAACAAAATAGCAAGTGATGGTTCTGTGGCTGCCAACGAATACACTTATAAATGTAAGTATTGTGTTTTAATTAGCTAAAATAACTAGCAAAACAAATGTTAAAAGTCAGGGGTCTTAAAAAATATGAACAGATTAATTTGTTAGGTGGTCTGAGGCAAAATAACTTGTATTTATTAGAGGGCTGAATTTGATCATTCCTGTACTTGGGACAAAAACTCTGCCATTGTGGCTCGGAGGTAAGGCATTACCCATCTGTAATATTTCCACTAGGACCTCTTGTGTTCACAACAATTAGCCCTCACCCATATATAAAGCCCACAACAACAAGACAAGTAGGCCTATAAGGCTACTTAATAAGTAGACAAGTCTTTAACTTGTATTTTTATTTTATTTCATTTTTTATTATTTATTTATTTTGTAGCAAGATATGTCCACAAATGTTTTAGGCAAACTTGATGATCCAGAAATATGATTTTTGAAGTATTTTGTAAGCACGTCCTGCTGTCATATTTTCTAACCTTAAGATTGTAGCCCTGTCTTAATAATTTTCTTTCCTTTTTCTCTTTTTTTAGGACAGTTTTGGAGAAAATGGTGCTTCTGGGAAACTTAAAAATTAAATGAATTAAGTTGTTTATTACTTTTGTAATTTAAGTTATTTGTAAATGAAGCAAAGTAATTTATGTGTATTGTTTTAGTTGAAACTTGTAAATAAAAGATGAGAAGGAGCGGCGTCGCCAGACAAAGAAGAGACCTGGAATATCAACAGAATATGGATTTTAAGATGAGAACTAAAATAAAGTTGATGAGAAAACCGGAAACTTTGAATAAGAAAATAATGAGACCGTTAAGAGAAATGGTTGAATATAATAAGTTTAATCTTGAGTTACTAACCTGACTAACTTTAATCTATTGGTATATGAGTGTGAATTGTTGGTTGAGACAATGTATACTTGGACCATGCTTTTAGAGGTGTGATGAATATTTTTGTGGGTTTAAATGGAGATGAATATACTTAGAATCCCTGCACTTCTTCCATTTGAACTTTTGATACTCTGTGCAAAGTGTGATGAAGGTTATGTATCCTGTCTGTGTATGTATGCAAAGACAATACCAAATAAGGGAAGAATGCAGGGATGGCTTTGATGATGTTAATGCAAATTGTGTGCAAGGCTATAAAATGCCAAGGAGAGCTTCAGACGGTGCCGCACCTAAGACCTTGATTAACTGGTTCAGGTGTGTTTAATTAGGGTTGGTGCTAAACTCTGCAGGACACCGGCCCTCCAGGACCAAGTTTGGAGACCCCTGATGCAGTGTGTCAGTTTGCTTGTAGCATTCCAGCACCAATTCACTTTTAGACTCATTCATTTAAAAATGGCTTTGGCAGATGCCTGTTCAGTCCTTGCCATTTTTCTTCAACCGAAACAGGTCAACAACAGACACCTACACCTCAAACTCCACCTCCTCTATAGTGCAAAGACTTATGGGTAATATGAGGCCAAAAAGTCCAGTTGCGTTTAAAAATGCATATTCTCTGAGAAGGCATTTCTTTTCTAGGCAAGTATACTTTTTAACTGTATACGACAGTTAAAAAGTACATTCTATATAGTATGAATGTGTGTAGTATGTATGTAATCCAGACGTATAGCTACTACGTTTGTCATGTTGTCATTGTAATGTGATGTCAGTTGCATTGTTTCAAAGTGTTTATCGTATGTGCACTGTAAGTGTACTCTATATGTACTGCTTTTCCTCCTACAATATAGTAGTGAAGTATGTGATTTCGGATGCAGTCAAAGTCCCCTTCAAGGAAAGTCAGTCCATTATTTGCAATGCCTTGCAATGCAGCAATTTCGGGCACACAAGAGTCCAATCTGTTGGAATGGGGAAACACTCGCTGCCAATCAGCAGTAAGGGGCGTGTCTAGTAATGATAGGGAGAAGAGAGCGTTCAGTGAGTGCACAGGACGGATAATAGTAGATCGACTACAGATAGCGAGAGATGGCAGATAAAAAAAACAAATTAAAAAGAGGAAAATTTCGGAGAAACAAAACATTAAAAAGAAGGGTTACGATCAGGCAAGAGGTAGGACCCGCGTAAATATTGGAGTGGCTTTCCAGCGGTGGGGAGAACTCAAGGAGCAGGAATGGAATCGGGCGCCGAGGTTGCTTTGTTTCTTTTTGATAGGTGAGTTACGTTGATTTTGCTTTGTTCCTCACAACTAATCTGTGTTGGCTTTTGCTTGAATATGCTGCGGCCAGCAGGCATAGCAGATTCTGCCAACGTGTGGGGCGGCGTTATCAAAATAGGGGCGAGGTCCTGTTGGGGTATGGGCGTGTTTGTTTTGGTGCTTTCAAATATCAACATCGTTTGGCAAAATTCGCTTAGTGCACCTTTAATGGATCCATAAAGGTAGATGACATATTAAGACATCTTAATTTAGCATTAGGTGATTTAAGTGTTAGGAACCAAGTGGCACCCAATCGAGTAGTTATAAAATAAGCTGTAGCTAACTTTGTCCCAATTTAAGTAAGACCTGGTGCAACCCAGGATTGAGTATTTTTGAGAGTTTTAGGCAGGGTAGATGCTTTTCAATTAGTCAAGATACATAGAGGAGCCAAATACAGGCTGGAACATGTCAACAGATGGAGAAATACCAGGTCAAAACGCTCTCAGTTGCCTGGACTGGAAGGCATATTTGGGAGGACTTTATCTAGCAGATTTGGGTCAGGTATTAATAGCCATCAAACTACTTAAGGACTAGTTTGACAAATATTTCACTCAATATTTCATCAATCCTTCACAAATGTCAATGTTTTCCACAAAAAATGAAGTCTGAGAGAAAAATGAGTTAGGGAATCTCTGGTAGAGCGACAAGAAGACCTGTTCCCCGGGCTTCATTGACTTGACGTCACAGGTCACCTTCCCGCTCCTGCCACACTCTCTGGGCAGCTCTAAAAGTGGGTCTGCACCTGACGGAGAATAAGATGGAGAGTGGGCAGCAGTGCCTCAGCAAAATTAGTCACCCCAGGAGCTCCATTAGATGGAAAGAAGAAAGACACACACAGGCACAGCGAGTGAAGAAAAATACATATTCATTAATCAAAATATTAGCAAGGGTTTTTTGTTTGGGCTTCATGTGTCTTAATGTCAGTTTGCAGGCTTTGGCACAACAACAAGACAAGGTATGAAATGTTCTGGAAGGAGATGATATGTGGAGAGCACACACTGACACCGAGTACAGTTCTCTTCTCTAAAGGATGAAAGACCTCTCTCCATTTCAAGGGATTTAAAAAAAAAAATCTTTCTTTACCTACCCCTCTGACTCTTTCCCTCTCCATCCTTATTCCCTCGGCGACTCCTTTATAACGCCCTGTCAGCATATCTCATTAAAAAAGACCCCGTCAACAACATCCTCATAACATGTGAGGGCAAGAAAAAGAGGAAGAGAGAGATAAGGTACAATGAAGAGAGGTAGAGATGTAAAGAGCCTGTCGCTACATGTGGGTGGTTTACATAACGTTTAGGTGAGACCAGGTCTGGACTCATTTGGCACTCCAGCAATCAAGAGCAAAATTGGGCGATGCTGACGTAGGAATGGTAGAACAGTAATGAAGTGGGCTTGGTGCCAAAACCTAGTGAGCTGCCTATCTAGGTGGCATTTTAAGGCATCTAGGCGGCATTTTAAGGCAAAGTTATCTATTTTACCTAAAATGTGTGTGCAATGTATTGGAGTACATTAGTTTAGCAACATGCTAATGTCAAACACTAATCAAATCAGTAGTGTGCTTCTGGTGTGCTTTTAGGAGCACTATTTGTGTCAATGTACCGAATTCCACTTCAGCCACTTCTAAGGTGCCATTTCAGGTAAAATGCTGCCTATGAAGACATCTGTCTATGTAAGCAGCAGACGGCAAGACAGCTCACAGGAGCAGAGCTGTAGTCAGCACTCCATATAGTTAATGTTTTTAATGCACTTTTATTTTTATATTTTCAGTTTTCTTTTAGATTTTAGTGATTTTTTTAAATCTATTTTTATCTAAGTTTGAATTTATTTGCATTTCAGTTTTAGTTCAAGTAATTTTTGTACTTCTGTACTTAGGTAACATTTCTAATTTTAATTTAGGTTTAAATTTGAAGTTTAAATTTGTTATATTTCGATTTTATTTCGAAAATATAAATATTAGATAAAAAACTTAAATTAGATAAGAAAACTTTAATGAAAATGAGTGGAGATGGCATTTGTTGTTTCAAAAAAAAAAAAATTGTTGGCTTTTTGCTATTAAAAAAAAAAAAAAAAATATGAGGGTGAATTTGTGTCAATGTACCGAATTCCACTTCAGCCACTTCTAAGGTGCCATTTCAGGTAAAATGCTGCCTATGAAGACATCTGTCTATGTAAGCAGCAGACGGCAAGACAGCTCACAGGAGCAGAGCTGTAGTCAGCACTCCAGTGCCTACAAAAACTAGACGGTGTAACTCACACAAACATCATTCGGCACTGATAAAATAGGCTATTTTCTGCTAATGTTAGTGTCATGTAAGCTAGGTGTTAGCTTGGTGTAATGCTAGCACCTTGAACTCGTGAATCACAAGTGAGGTCAGAGGGAGTGGGCGGGGCTTGGGTGGTTTCTTTTCTAAATTCTGTCAGTGTTGCTAATTTTATTATCCCAGTCCTCGTGTGCTACATCTGCCAGCCTAACTGCAAGAGCTAATTGGAATATGAGGCCAGCATACACTTTGTCTGAGATCTTGGTTATTCCTGACTCTCTGTAAGGGGGGGATGTGTGCAACACCTTCACTTTAGTGACAAGATAAGAAAGCGACAGCAAAAACAGTGAAAAAGAATACAGCATAAATATGGTTAATACTGCAAATGTATACAATTAAAGTTGGTATTGAGCTTTACATTGTGTATGAGGTGTTAAAAAGTTCAACCAAGCAAGTAAAATACAGATATTTCATTTCCCCACAATGCTAGCAGTGCAACCACTTCTTTGAAAAATAAAACATTGCCACATTAACTTTCATCTTTGCCATATTCATGTTTTTCTAGTGAGCCAATTTAGGTTTAGGTTGAGTCAAAATATCTACAGCAGCTGGCTGTCTGAGCTGCCTTTGGGCCTTATATTTCTGAGGTGATGGTGTGTCAATTAAATAGGCCATAAGGAAATTGGCATTCCAATTAAATTTTGATTGGTGTACAATCAAAGAATTGCAATGATGCCTTTACAAGAAATTTATGAGTAACCACTTTTTGGCTCATATGATAAAATCCATTGAAGAAACATCAATTACTGTGAATCCTTTGCCCATCATTTTGTTGCGATATTCCCAAAGAACCTTCCTGTCATCATCAATAAGTGGAAAAAATAAATAAATGAAGCTGCACCCAATGCGTCCATTTATTTCTGAACAAAGCTATATCATACACTACTTCCAGATTCAAACCTACAACCTTTTGATTAGCGACCAAGGCAACCATTGCTCATGCCACCCAGCATTTATGGTCCTATGGGGAACCCAATGTTGACTTTAATACCTGACATTAGCACTGACAAGCCAGAAATAAAATAAATAAAGTATTAGCAATAAAAGGCTAAGGGAAAATGTGACCTAAACACACTCCGATAAGCGTTTAAGAGGAAACAGGGCCAGGAGGAGTGACAAGACATTATTGCAGATGTGAATTATTTTCTTCTTGGGGCCCTGATCATGCAGTCTAGGTGTAAGGTGTACTTTATGGTTAAGACCAACTTATCATACATTATCCCTCACATCTAATTAGTTTGCAGCAAAACCAGTTTTGGTATTAAAAAGTTATTGAAAATAGATTGAAGAAGAGTTTGGGTTCACTAAGGCTCTGATCACACAGGAAATGTTCCTGCCTTCCATCTGTGCAATTTAAAATTGCAAACTTAATTAAAAAAAAAAGTGCTTTACATTAAGGATAATTTTTCTATCATCAAAAATTGCTGGAATGCTACTCTTTAAACACCAGCAATGTGTTTCTGTTTTTTTGTGTGGCTTAATAAATGATTGACAATACAAATGTTCAGAACCCAACAACAGCTGGCCTTGCGCTTGACAACATGCTGGCAGTGTTAATCTAATGCGGCAGAGGTCTGTGCATGGGACCTCGGCAGAAGAACACATGTTGTGTGCAATCAGAGAGTTGCATTGTTATATAAAGCGACAGTATCAGTCTAATGACTAGCGTACTGTACCTCCCCCCTCCATCAGACCCCTGCCTTAATCACATCAAGAGACCAAAAAGAGCAGGATCATCTCTTTCCCTCTCCCTCTTTGTTTCTGGGCAGGCTGCATGCAGGCTTATTTTCAATATGCAACAAATCTCGTCTCAGTTTCGATCCCCAATTCAGGATCAACAACCATGAATCCTCCTAAACACAAGCCTGCCAATGTGGTTCCCAACTGGTTTTGCTTCACAAACTAGTTTGTATATTGGAAATCATGTGGTGACCAAACAGACATTCCAAAAACAATTCTAAAAAACAAACATTAATATTTCCATGAACTGCACAGGCCCAACAATGTTAAATTGTTAAATAACACAACAAAATCACTTAACAAGTGCAGTTTTCTTTCTTCGGATGACATATTTCCAATTGCAAACTACGCTCATTGAACATCTCTGCAAAATTATATCACGTTGCTTCTTGCATGTTTTCTTGAAAGTAATCAAGTGAAGTGCCCAGTGAGTTGTGTTAAAAGTTAATTAGTTAAAAGTGCATTTAGTTTTATGTAAAAAAAGATTAAAGTGAATCTGGCAATGCTTTTTTACATTGTTGTTGTATGTAGCACGGCAGTTTGGAAATGAAACATCCGGTGAGTTGCGCTAAAAGTTTAATGCTCTATTAAGTTTGAAAACAACACCTACAATAACTGATAGTGCTAACAAAATCAAACATGAGATTAAAATACATTTGCCAACACAAACAACCATGTCATTTTAACTTGCTTCAACAAGTTTTTGAGATATTTTATCGAACCCAAGTGCTCCATATAGGCAAGTGCAATGCTGTACCGGGTGAGCTACAGAGCAAGTTTACTGTATCAGAAAGGCCATACTTATGGGATCTATGTTGTACAATTGATACAGGTAATTTGGAAGGCGCATTTTAAAGGGGACACAGCTTAAAAGGGACACAGCACTGATAGCACATTTTCTTGCTAACCATTTGTAGGTGGTGCTAGGGAGAGGGATGCATGCTAAAGAGAATTTGATTGACTAAAACATGTGCAAAACGAGCCCTAAATATTTCGGATGTCATCAATATCTCCTAAAAGTTAAGTTTTTCAGGTTGGACACTAGCATACAGCATCAAAGTTAAGTCACAAAACACTAAAAATGATAATTTTGTAAATGCATAAACAACAGCAGAAGTGTAATTTACGGGTGTAACACATGGAACAAACACTGGGCCAAATATTCAATAGCTAAGCGAAATGAATTTGTGACAACATACTGCATCAGAACAGACCTGTGACCCACCAGTTGAGATAGCTGTGATAATGCAAGCACATTTATCTGCAAGTTGCCCTTTAAAAAGACCCAATGGAGATCTATTTGACGGAGTTAAAAAATGTACATCAGCCTATTTAATGAGTGAAGAAGACACCAAACAAGAGTGCAGGCAAAGCATTAATCACTCATCACTAGTTAAAGAACAAACACAGAAAATCCATGCAAGCTCTTCTTGCTGTCTTGTGCTCAAACTTGGCTTAAACTTTCTTATGAAACATACCATCATGCTAAACCATTGAGTGGCTGAAGAATCCTTAAAGATCGTCCGATTATGTGTAGGAATTCCCAGAATGCACCTCATGAGAAGCACCACTGGTCTGACCACACTACAGAGCTGCTGGAGTCAAGCCAAGGCCAGTGTTCAGACACATGAGACGATAAGAAACTTTCATTCTGCATTATATTCAATGTATAACAAACAATTGACTATCTGAGCAATTGGAATAGAAATAAAAACAAGATTTTTTTATCATCACAGACTGAAAGTCTGGCTGTATCAAACCATGCTGGCCTTCCTTTTACCATGGGTAAGAGCTGTTAAACACCATGCAAAAATAAAATCACTAGTGATACAATCACTATAAAAGACGACCTTCAGTGGCTTAACGAATTAAACATTGGCCACAGCAAGATGATAGAAAATGGCATCAAATACTTTTGTCTTCAACTTTGATGTCCCAGGGTTTTTTTTTTTATTTAATTTAATTTTTGTTTTATTTTTTATTTTTTTTGCTATATGGGAGTGACTACAATAAAACTACTACCTTTCAAATACTACCACATCTCTGTTATGTATTTAGTTTGATCTCATTCTGTGTTATTTCAGTATTATTTATATACTACTATGTATTT
>NW_015554139.1:1237110-1243627 GCF_001515605.1 Sinocyclocheilus anshuiensis
GCTATTAAAAAAAAAAAAAAAAGATATGAGTGTGACATGTATGTGCTGGCATTTCCACTTTTAGATATTTTTAGTAAACAAATGAAGAAATTGTGTGTAAAAGGTGTTCTCGGGGAGTTTATTTTCTAAAAGTTCAGTTTCCAAAACTGAAGAAACACCCAAACTCTTTAAGGAATGAGGAAAGGAAAATTCAAAATTAAAAGCCGTATAAGGATGTAAAGAACAGCTTGACTAATTCTGAATGTGTGGTTATTCACCATTAACACTGAACGATTAGTTTCTGTTCTTTAAAGGGGTCATATGACGTTGCTAAAAAAAGAACATTATTTTGTGTATTTGGTGTAATGAAATGTTTGGACAAGTCTTAACTTTTATAAAGAATATCTCTTTGGGTTTGAGACTTCTTTGCAACTTTAGGGATCTTATCTATTCACGAACAGCTTGTAACACTCCAAAGAGAAAGGAAAACTTGAAATCGCATCATATGACCCCTTTAATTTCACTGGTCCAGCAGTGCTTCACGTTTACACTTAGTCCACTGAGACTTTTCACTGTTTGTTGGTGGCATTTCAGACCAGAGTATGTGAGTGGTTCTGAGTTTAGGTCAAGGCGTCATGTTTTCTCTTGCTCCACGGTCACAGTGTTATTGCTTGTGTAATTTTGCTAAATTATAACCACTTCAAACAGGCTCATCCAATCAGAATTTAAAGTCAGAAGTGAATGTAACATGTAACAGAAGAGAAAGAAAGCCTGTTGTGGCAGACTACAACAAACAGCTCGGGCGATCGATACTGTGCCATTGGCTGCGATAACTGCGTGTCTAGATTCAATTAGCCCAATTAAATGAAGCAGGTCTGAGAGAGGCAGAGGCATCTGAGCTGGACAGATCTGTCTTTGGTTCAGAACGCTGGTGATGCTGTTAGACAGCGCTTTCAACACATAACCTCCTGACCCTGTGACAACACTTCATATTCCTGCAGCTCACTGACGGTTTCCATGGAAACATCTGCAGATGTGTCTTCCTCTACATGCTGATTTATTTATTTTTGAGAACTTAATTAGGAGCGGACTCAGTGTCTCCTGATCATTAACCCTTGTGTTGTGTTCAGAACCCTATCACACTTACGAGTTTACAGAGCAAAAAGGACCCGAACACCACATGAGGGTTAAGGAAGAGATACCTCCTGTTTGTGTAGAGGGGTTGACTCCTTCTTCAAGTGTAGATGACAGGTAGATGAAAGCAGCAGAGATGGAGGAATAAACAGGATCAAGGTTGATGTTAGTTACAGACAAAGTCAGGAGAGTAAGAAACACAAGAGCAAGAACAGATCAGGATTAAACAGGATCAGATAGGAAAAAAGTTTTTTTTTGGAAGATTTCAGTTAGATGTAGATATTGGACATCAACTGTATGCAGACACTATACACAACAACTTTTAGTCCAGGGAAGTAACAGACTACGATTAATCAGAAGCAAATATAAATACAAAACCAGTCCTAAATGAAAGAAAAGAAGTTGACAAAAAGATTGAATCCAGTCTTTGGTGATAATATAGCATAATGAGTGATTTATAAGCATTTGTTTGAGGCCGGGTCCTTTTTGCTCTGTAACATCACGGGTGTAACAAGGTGAAAAATCTCCCCCAGAAAAGTATGAAAATTATAAAAAAAAATTTTAGAAGTAGTTATACCCTTTGTGAACAAAGTCACAAAATTTCAGTCCAATGCGATAACATTAACTAGTATTTTCGGGAAAAATATTTTTTTTTCAGAGCAAAAGGACCCGAACACCACATGAGGGTTAAACTACTCCATTCAATACGCCGCATACAGTCAGCAAAACAGACTGGAGATTCTAACACATAAAAAAAAAGAAAAAAATCCCATCAAACATCACTGGATTGGAAAACAGTATTTTTGTTTTAATAGTAATTTTGATGATTATCATTCGTTTTGCTTTTTTAGAATGCATACCACAACTACACTTTTAGTACTGGATGACAAATGCATGATAAAGTTGCATTTAAAAAAAAATGCTGCAATGCAGTAAAAATAATTATTTGAGCTTCTTAACTTCTATAGCAAAGATTTCACAGCCAGCTTCGGCTTTGTATGAATACTTCTGGCATTTCCGTCACCGGCTTTGACGTTATCGTTAAGTGTCCGTTAAGAGTGATACAACATACAATTTGAAATCCGATTTGAGCAGTCAAGAGCTTCCAGACTGAGACGTATCTGTAAAAATCTGATTCAAAACGCATTTCAAACCACCACCATATATGGTTTGAATAAGATTTGGAAACACACCCTACTAAACCATTTCAAAGCACATACACTACAGTTTAAAAGTTTGGGGTAAGTAAGATTTATTTATTATTTTGTTTAATACTCTTCTTCAGTAAGGACACAAAAAATTGACCAAGAGTTGAAAAAACATTCCTGATATTATAAAGCATTTCCATTTCAAATAAATGCCGTTCTTTTGGAAAAGCATTTCTATTCAAAGAAAGAAAAAAAAAAACTTTTCACAAAAATATTAAGCAGCACAACATTTTTCAACATTGATGATAAAAATAAATGTTTCTTTACTGGCAAATCATCATATTAGAATGATTTCTGAAGGATCATGTTTTCCACCACAGGAATAAATTATATTTACAAATATAAAAACAGAAAACAGTTATTTTAAATTGTAATAGTATTTCACAATATTCCTGCATTTACTGTATTTTTGATCAAACAAATGCAGCCTTGGTGAGCAAAAGAGACTTAAAAATCTTACAGACCCTAAACTTTTAAACGGCAATGTACATCGAGATATGCACGTGTATAAAATAAATAAATATATATATGGGTCAAAGATGAAAAAGGGTTTAAGCATAAAAACAATAAATGTAATACTGCTTTAAATTGTTGTTAAATTGTTTTTCCCCCCAAAAATTAAAAAAAAATCTGTTTAATTTAATTGCAATTTTGTTTTTGTTTTTCAAAGCAAAAAATACATATCATACATTTCCCCGATTTACAGAAGAGACCCACTAAAATGTCATTCAGTGTAACAATCTTGTCAGGCATATTTACAACAAAAATCAATTTATGACATAATAAAAGACTAATTAGTTGTAATTTTACATTTTTAAAATTTGCCACTATCCTAGGTGTTGCCCATTTGTCAGTAAGACTTTTTTACTCATTTAAAACACAATCAAATTTAATATGCTTCCTTATTCTTTTATATATTTTAATATGTACACGTCAGAATAAGCATGTTGTTTGAATTTTTACATAAATATTGTGTTACACTGAATGACAATGTAACATTATTTCAACCAAATTCTGACATTTTATCCTCCAAAAACTTATTTGAAACCTTAAAAGTAGACAGTTTACTTACATTTAATGTGCTTTCTATGGCCATAAAATCACTTTTGTAAATTTCTTTTGATGCGGACATCTTAATGTCTTTGACCCATATATTTATATCTCCAATAATATCAAAAAAGTGAACATTGAGGTATAATTACGAGTTTGTTCACACATTTCACACTATAAGTGACCCATCAGTATCCTCTTCCTCCTCAACCATCAGAAACAGGAAGACAACCTTCACATCCATCTGAAGAAAACAAGAGCAGACTGTTCACAAGAGAGTCCTCCTTGAGTTCCCGAGGTTAAAGTTGACCTCTTCAGAGAGATCTAATTCAATGTGCCCCATTTGTCACAGCAGGACTGACCCCTGTGACCCAGACATAATGAAAACGTGTTCCTATAGGAAAAGAGTCATTTCAGGGCCATTCGCTCCATTACGGTCAAGCAGTAAAAAGGTTAGAAATAAATGTAGCATTACTCTGTGCTAATCCCATTCCGTATGCCTATGTGCATCTAACCAACTGCTGGTAAATTAGTGCTGGAATGAAAAGCAGAGGAGGTTCCTTTCGGCCGATTTCGTGACCTGCCGCACACACCTCCTCCTGAATAATTACAGGCCCACATCTCCACACAGCAATTACAGACCATTTCCACAAGGATCGAGAAGCTCTCTTTCTCTCACCTACACTCCTCCTCCCAATTCTTGCTCCCACATTCATCTGTTCTTCTTTCAAAGGCCAGTCATGAGATCTCATTCTCTTCTCAATTTTGATAGATACTACTAGACACGAAGTCATTCTGACCTTTCCAAAAATCATTTTTTATATAACTTTCAACTTATTTGGGACTTTCTTCAACTAGGGGAACTTTTATCGCTTGGGGGTTGGTTTTATTTAAACAAACAGATTTCAGTTTTTTTTATTTTTGTTAAATGAAGGTCACATTAAAACCTTGCCATGTCTCAATAACTTATTTTTGATACTTTTGAAATTTACCTACACTACTATTCAAAAGTTTAGGGTTAGAAAGATTTATTTATTTGGTCACTCTGAATTTTCAGCAGCCTTTACTACAGTCTTCAGTGTCGCATGATCCTTCAATAAACATTTTTTATTATTATCAATGTTTTTTGAAATCATATTTATTTTTTTCTTTTAATAAAACATGTCTTTAATGTCACTTTTGGTCAATTTAATGCATCCTTTATTTAAAGTATTCATTGAAAAAAATCTCAAACTTTTAAATTCTATAGTATATTTTATAATTGACATATTTTATTGTCCCTCCCCCAGATCCTGGATTACAATACAGCAATTTTATTCCAAAAAGTGACTTGAGAAGTGGTTGAAATGACATTCGTTCTCGACAGTTCAGGTGGGAAAATGGCAAAAATGACAGAATTCATCTGTGATGGAGATACTGTATATACCCTGTTGGACACTGGTAACAGACAAATTAAATAAGCTATACTTAAAGAAACACTCGATTAGGGCTGCACGATAAATCGAAATGGAATCAAGATCGCGATTCGACAGAAGCTGCGATTGTCATGCGTATCTTTCAGTGAAGCACGGTTCTGTGATCAGCAGTAAATCTCCATCCAGAGGCCAGAGGGCGCTCTCGCGCTGAAACTCCAAATACGCCTTGCGGAAGAAACCCAGAAAATGCCTATCGCTGCAGCTGAATAAACAGAAGATTCAACTGCTTTCATTGATTCAACGTGACTAATAAACACACGACTACAGCAATATACGGAGTTATATAATAGAGTTCTTATTATTATAATTTTCATTCAAATAAAGTATATTTATAATGCAATGCCTTTATCACTGCTTAAATACTATGAAATATGTTGCGTGCCTTATTCTGTGTAAGAAGCCACATCATCTCACAGAAGGATTTATTTCAAACACTCGACTGACGTTATGAAGTGAGTTTGGAGTAAAAATATGTTATTAAATGTGTCATTTTCACATGCTTTCAGATGGAGCAGCATTTACTTCACAGAGCCGTAGTTCACGGAGAAGCTATGCAAACAGCTGTCATTATCATGAACGATTTCATAATCGCGCAATAAAATCGTCTGTAATTTTTTTTGCGTAACTTGTCAGTGAACTACGGCTATGTGTAGTAAATTCTGCTCCATCTGAAAGCACGTGATGATGATTTCCTGCTGATTACAGAACCGGCTACTAACAAACAAAATGCTTTTTACTAACAAAATGCGCATGACAATCGCATTCGATTAATCGTGCAGCCCTACACTCAATTAATGAATGCGCTAACCAAGCTATCCCACGTTCCATATGCATGAAGCATTCGCCTTAGCCTCATCAGGTTTAATGTGTTGACTCATTATGCAATAAATCCAAAGTGCGTTGTTGCTAATGCTAAAAAAGGTGTGTATTTTGTGAGCGCTCTGCAACATTACTTGTGAGTATTAGAGTTGGAGAGCTTTTTGAAGAGAGAGCTCAGACAATAAGATGTGGCAACGGCTCAGAGCCATCCACCCCCAGACCGAGAGGAGAGTGGGTGTGCGGAGTGAATCCATCTCTTATAAAACCCATTCCCTTTCAAATGACTGTCGGGAAACCCATGATAAATGTAATCTCTTGAGGCCTAGGGACTTCTGACATGGCAACAAAAGCTGTATCTTTATCGTGATCACAAAGGCGACTAGTGAAAGTTGTTTTACACTTATTAAATATATTACGAGTGATTGTAAGGTCGAGAGATCCACTAACTTGTTGTCAGAGAAATGTCTGCAAACGTATTGATTGTTTCAAAGGGCTGTGGGAATTTCATAGGAATTGCAAATAAAGGAATGTAATTCTTTCGTCATTATTTACTCACCCTCATGTTGCTCCAAACTCGAAAGCTTTTCTTTTTTTAAACGGAACACAAAGAGAATTTTTAAGAATCTCTAAGCAACTCTTTTTTTTTTTCCATACAACATATAGTGACCATCTGTTATAGTGTTGTCACGGTACCAAAATTTCAGTATTCGGTACCAATACCAGTGAATCTGTTAAGCTCCAAAAATCCAAAAAAGGCACCACAATATAGCCAAAATGATCAGACCATATTAGGGCTGCACGATAAATCGCATGCGATATTTAATGCGCATCTTGTCAGAAAGCCGGTTCTGT
>NW_015554139.1:1243815-1248089 GCF_001515605.1 Sinocyclocheilus anshuiensis
CCGGTTCTGTAATCAGCGGTAAATCTCCATCACCTGCGGGCTTTCACATTGAGCAGCATTAACTACACAGAGCCGTTCTTCACTGACGAGCTGCACAAAAAAATCGCGCAAATATGAACGTGGTTCCCTCTCGAGCTTTCACGAGACATGGAGATATTTCTCCGTTATGGGAACTCCTTCCCTTCCAAACTTTCCTGAAGTCCTATTGGCTCCCGCCAGTCCAAATGACTGGCCAATTGACGCACGAGCGAGAATGCGCACTGCCCGCTGTTCTTCTCCCTGTCTCACTCCCCGCTGGAGGGGGACGCTCTGACATCGCACTGGCCAGCAGCCAGGCTGTATGCGTTTCCTCCAATCAAGATATTGCCACTGGTGTTATGCAAGATCAGGGAGGAGGGGGCTTCGGTGATACTCATCGCCCCGAACTGGCCGAACCAGCCTTGGTTCCTGGACCTGACAGAGCTGCTGGTGGCACCGGCCTGGCTGATCCCCATCAGGAAGGATCTGCTGTCTCAAGCGAGCGGCTCGGTGTGGCACCCGAACCCGGAGGGGAACCGAGGTTACGATAGTAACCGGAGCGTTTTGCGCAACTCGTCAGTGAACAACGGCTCTGTGTAGTTAATGCTGCTCAATGTGAAAGCACGCAGGTGATGGAGATTTACCGCTGATTACAGAACCGGCTTTACTGATAAGATGCGCGTTAAATATCACATGCGATTTATCGTGCAGCCCTAGACCATATTCTATATTGTGTTTCACAGGGAAAAAAACTGCATAGTTTTGAGGGTACTTAATGAGAAATGCATTAGGACTTTTTTTTTTTTTAAATGGATCTAGTCAAAAAGTATTATAAATAATGTGCTGTTCCTCAAAAAAGCTTTTGAAAACTTCAGAAGGCTTGGAATATAGCTAATGGGTTATATGGACTACTTTTATAATATATTTCTGGTGCTTTTTTGAGCTTTACAGCAGTTTGAAAATGCTGCCTAACTTTTCATTTTGTGTTCTAAAGACAGAAGAACATTAAATTGGTTTAAAATGACATGAGGGTGAGTAAATGATGATTGGATTTTAATTTTAGGTGAACTATCCCTTTAAGAATTAGAAAAAAAGAAAAACGGATCTAAAATGGCTCATCTATTAGATCATTAGCCCCATAACATGAACTTTGTGTTAATGATGAATATAACCAAATACATGCCTTCAATGTCTGTTTCTATCTGCAGTCTGTGCATCTCACAAACATTCTGTAGCATGTTGTTGCTAAGAAACCACCTGTCCAGATTTTCTACATGAAAAATATGTCCTCTGACTTCCTCCTCTTCAAAAAAAAAAAAAAAGAAAAGAAAAAAAAAAGAAATTATAGTTTGCTCCTGGAGATCTCTGATGAAATGAGTCCCTGAACAAGTGAAATTTCACGCCTGTTGGGTATGATGCTTTCATCAAACGGGAACGTAATATGCATATTGTAACCGAAACCTTTGCTTGTTATTTCCGTTCTCCAATATCAGTCATGGCATGTAGGGGTGACAGACAAACAGACGATAGATAGATAGATAGATAGATAGATAGATAGATAGTGACAGACAAACAGACGATAGATAGATAGATAGATAGACAGACAGATGATAGATAGACAGATGATAGATAGACAGACAGATGATAGATAGATGATAGATAGACAGAGAGACAGATAGATGATAGATAGACAGACAGACAGACAGACAAACAGACAGACGAGAGATAGACAGACAAACAGACAGACGAGAGATAGACAGACAGACAAACAGACAGACAGACGACAGACCAAATGAACAAACAAATGAACGAGAGACAGACAGATAGACAGACGAGAGCTAGACAGACAGACAGACCAAATGAACGAACAAATGAACGACAGACAGACAGACAGACAGATAGATAGATAGATAGATAGATAGATAGATACACATACAGACAGATAGACAGACCAAATAAACAAACGAACAAATGACAGACAGACAGATAAATACAGAAAGACTATTTGGGATTGCTGACATCAATTTAAGTATGTCTTTAGAGGGCAGAGTTTTGGAGAGAGGGTGTGTGGTTGAAGTTAGCAAAAGGCTTCCAGCACCTTCAACGGCGCCGCCATAGTAATGCCTGTGATCCCGCTAACAACCAATACAGACATGAACATTTTTACACATACACTATATTCAACAGACACTTTAATCCAAGAGATTTTAGTAAGTGCAAGATTCATGTTTTGCCTGCGATTCAAAGCCACAACTTTGACCAACATATTTAAAGCTAACTCTTGAGCTAAATCCGTGAGCACTGAGGTTTGTCACCACCACAGCAATGCAAGAACACAAGCAAGTCCAATGAAACCACATGCAAACAATGAGCATGTGCATTAGCTTACAGTATGAGTCTGGCCTCACACTGCACCTAAGTGGCTTGACCTCAGCTCACCCACATGTACAGGTGAGCGGACGGCAGTTATGTCACCCTCCAGCTGGCAAAGGTCTCATCAGGCCTGCCGCTGGTACTTGCCTGGAGGCTGATGGGATTAGAGAGATCCGGCTGAGCCCGGCACTGTCTGGATGACTGGGCCCTGGCGCTGAGAGTCTGACGACAGGAGGCTGAGTGATTGAGGGCCGGTTGTGACTCACAGGTGAGGCTTGTTTTAAAACCAGGGCAACTCCAGCAGGATCACAGCCATTGCTCGCAGGTAGGGAGTGTTTTGTGTGCACAGATGAGTAACACACACACACACACACACGCGCCCTGGTACACCCATGTGTTGAGTCACAGAGCATGTTCTGGCTTTCCTGTGACACTTCAGCAGATGTTTAACATCCCACCACTGATGTTTACCCCTCTTATCTTTCCCGCTCTTTCTCTCTCACACAGAACTCTCATCAATACTGCTCCCCTTTTGAACTCAATCTATGTTCTTTAGCTGGCCGATATAACAAGCTATCTGAATAGCGGGTGGATTTGGACGAATGATCCAGCCCTCGAAGACGCCAACAGTGAATTGGCACACAACGATTCTCTGTTAAATGACCGGCAGGTCCAATAGAAAGCTAGTGGACTAATTCAAAGCCCTCCCGTGAGGACTAACCCACTTTGGGTTTATAAAATGTAAATCTACATACTGACATAGTAAACTAGAAATTAAATATTTGTCAGAACAATGAAAATATTATGCGAATTGCGCCGTATGCTAGTCCTCATAGTTAGTTTTCCATTGCTTTAAGAGTAACACACCAGATACTGGAGACATCCGCTTGCCCTTGAACAACCAGAATAGTTTCTTTGTCCTCATTTTAGGTGTTGGACTTCAAGTGGCCTATTTAATGGGCTTAAGTATCTGATGCGAGCCGTAATCCTACTGGTGTGGTAAATATTAACTTATTTTTAAAGTTCCAGACCAAAAACGGCAGCAGAAACCCATTGGGAATCTATTGAAACACTGACGAGACACACATTGACTGAACCTGTTGCAACACACACCAACACGTCCCCTCCTCCCTAAACCACCTATGCTGGAATGCCCGACGAAGCACATGCCAATAAATAGCAACCGATACAGGTTTATGGGAAACAACAAGCCTCAAAATATGATAGGTAAAAAAAAAAAAAAAATAAAAATAAAAATAACATGACCAAATAAGAGTCATTTACATTAATTAAAATATTCATAATATTAGTAGCATTTTACATACATTTTATGTACTTAATTGTATTTTATATGTAAATAATATTTATGTATTATATTATTTGTATATATTCATTTTCTTAGACAAAATACATATTTAAAACTAATTAAAATCAGGTCTACATATCGATTATAAGACATTTACACAATCTTTATACCATATCAGTCATAAAAAGTAATACTGGCGATCTCTTAGATAGATAAAGTAGTGTATTACAGGTAGTGCACAGTTTTGTGCAAACTAATTAGTGCACTTATTTAATATTTTAAAAGGTAGACATACCTGCACACAGCCATACATTTGTGACCACTTAGTTTACAAGCTTAGCTTAAATATAATTGCATTGCAAATTAAATAAATAAGAGAAAATACTCAAAATTAGCTCATATTAAATATGTTTTTGTCTCAGTTAAATTATTTAGTATTCTTTAGTCAAAAGTAGAAATAAAACTAATTAAAACCAGTTCTTCATATCGGTTATCGCACATATAAAACAAAATAAGCAATAATGTAGATCTCAGATAGATAGATAGATAGATAGATAGGTGTGAGTGACTAAGTGAG
>NW_015554139.1:1250178-1250495 GCF_001515605.1 Sinocyclocheilus anshuiensis
GAGAGATAGATGGATAGATATATAGATAGATAGATAGATAGATAGATAGGTGTGAGTGACTAAGTGAGTGAGTGAGTGAGTGTGTGTGTATGTGAGATAGATAGATGGATAGATAGATAGATAGATAGATAGATAGATAGATAGGTGTGAGTGACTAAGTGAGTGAGTGAGTGAGTGCGTGTGTGTATATGTGAGATAGATAGATAGATAGATAGGTGTGAGTGATTGAATGTGCGTGCGTATGAGAGAGAGAGAGAGAGAGAGAGAGAGAGAGAGAGAGAGAGAGAGAGAGAGAGAGAGAGATGCAGAGCGTGTGC
>NW_015554139.1:1250545-1251209 GCF_001515605.1 Sinocyclocheilus anshuiensis
TGCATCCATACATGAACAGAATGTCTACATTATAATACTATACTAGGGGGACTATAGTTATACTACTATAATATATATACACTATAATCACAAACTCAGTCATCGGAAGACGATTGGTAGTTTTATCTTGTGCTTGTCAGCACAGATTTATTTCCTCTCAATTAGTGATATGAAGAGCCCCCTGCTGGTCATGACTTGCTAACACACATCTGCAAGAGCCACGACCACGAAATTAACTTACTACAGAATCAGATACACAGATTGTAACCCAAACTCTTTTAGGGTTTGCATACATGAACAGGCTTAAAAAGCACTTTGTTTAAACCACATCTGTAAAAGTCCTATAAACATTTTTGGAATAAATTGGTACTCCATATAAGATTAATTCAAAATGACCCATCATCAATAATCCAGCTAGTCCAGTAGAAGTTAGCAAAACAGCTAACACTGCTTAAAGCGGTGGTTTATTGCGATTTCACTTTTTTTAACATTAGTCTGTAATGTTGCTGTTTGAGCTGAGCATAAACAATATCTGCAAAGTTACAACCGGAGCACATGCCGCTGAAGTGAGGGGCGGGACGATTAGAGCGTACTAGAGGCGGTTTAGCCAATCACAACACACTGGGCTAGCTAACCAATCAGAGTCCATCGCCTATTTCTGAGG
>NW_015554139.1:1251219-1262122 GCF_001515605.1 Sinocyclocheilus anshuiensis
AGAGAGAGAGAGAGAGAGAGAGAGAGAGAGAGAGAGTATGAGGTTATGTTCTTATCGTGGCAGATAAGTAAAAAAACAATGCAAATCACTTCTGTTCTCACGGTGCGCTTCATTTAAATGACACGAGCAACACGAACAAGAAACTTGATCTCCCATCAAGTTCATTAACGATGATAAATCTAAACGTAAAGCCACTCAAGAGAATCATCTTATGCAGTACAGCGAACAACGACAATAACTCATATCTAAAGCATGCACTTTCGTTCCTCAAGTCTTGTTAGATCACCACCTGTGATCAGTAAGTTGCTCCATCAGTTGGATCAATGCACTTTACCTTATAGACATTTTCCGTAATGCGGTGGACCTCGTCGGTGCGAGACATAGTGAAATCTTCAGTTAAAACCATAAACGGTGCTTTGCTGAACGTGATGGGTTATCCGAACAGTGTGTGTGATGAGGGTCAGCTGCAGATCCGCGCTCTGATCCACAGGCGTCTGATCTCAGCTCAACATAACCGAGCGGAGGCATTGGAATGGAGGAGGGGCTTACAAGCGTAGCACCGCCCCGTGTTCTACCTCGCGCCCTGGGGGCGTGGCTACGTTCCACCTGCGCCCGCCTCCTCCCGGACGTAAATTGTCTAACAGCCACTGGACATGCATCTTCAATGTTTTTTCATTGTTTTATGTGTCAGGTTTAGCTACGTTATATGTAAGAAACGGCAGAAAACAGGTTAATTTCCAGGTTTTCCAAGGCCGTGAGAGCCAGAAGAAAAACCTTTATAATTCTGAACCACCCCTTTAAATACCAATGCTACAGGCTACTTTATAGTTGTGTGTTAGGTTGCAATGAAAAAGATACTTGGCTAAAGTGTTGTAGCAATTGGGTTCACTTTTTGCATTTAAAAATGAAAATAAAAACAGTGCCGGTTACTAGTGCCACATAACAGAGCTCATAGTTCATAGGTTGTTAATTTATTTTAACAAAACCAAATATTAATTGATGTGAACTGTCATTTAAGCTTCTAGCTAACTTACCCACTTACCTAACAACAGTTGATTTTACATTAAGAAAATACTGTAAACTCTGTAACAGCATTTCAATTCTACATGGTTTGACCACCTTGTTCATGACATTTCAAGTGGTTTATATAATTACTTTCAAAAGTAAATGTTTTAAATATAATTTTAAATATGTTACAAGTATAATTGCAATATAAAAAACATTATAGCCAATTACAATCAATGAACAAGAAATTTCCATTACTTTTTTCTTGACCATGACTCCATTACTTTTTTTTTTAAGTCTGAAAAATCACAAATGTAAAATTCCCTGACATTTCTAAGTTTTCCATAACCTTGTGAACACTGATTCTGATGCATGCCTATTAAATATCCTATGAAAGCCTTCTTTTCTGCCAATTATATTCCCCTAGCTCTTCCTTTCATTCAAAACAGAGTGATGAGCCAGGTTGTAGGATCGAACACTACGCTGCCAGCATCTCTCGCTCCGGCTTGATTTGTGCCTCTTTTCTTTCTGCAAAGACAGAGCACAAAGCGAGTGACAGAAAGCAATCAAAAGCCAAATAAGAGAGCCATGTCATTCTCTCACACAGTGCTGTGTTTGACAATACTAAAACAACACCTGTCTCCCCCGTAGGCACCACTGGCAATGGATCTGTGGGTAATTCTGGAAGTGTGATGTCTTCTCCCTGCCCAGGATGGAGAGAATAGCCTTAGATTAGAAACAGGCTATGCACTAGCAGCGAGTGATATCTGGCAGCATGGACGACAGGTAAAGGTCTCCACACCTGAATGATGGCCTCTAGCTCTGCTAACACAGCATCCTCATCCTCCAGTGTCAAAGAACCTGCCAGCAGTTCATCAATTTGCTTTAAGGGAAGACGTTTCAAGAAGCAGTTAGACATTCAAAGCAATAAAAACCAGGAAAGAGCAGTATGGCCAATGTCCAGGACTTGCATTTCCCAAAAGCATCGTAAGCATAAGTAGATTGTAGAACCATTGCCACCAATAGTTGCAACAATCAACTTAGCTCACACTGCTTTTGAGAAACGCAGCCCAGGACTATAATAGAAGGAAGGGAAGTTTGAACTGAACACAATTTTCTGAATAGTGAAAAATCATTATTAGACCTGCTTTTGCAGTGGCTTCATAAACCATTTGGACACTTAAGACACGCTTAAACATTTATGAATTTTATTCTTTTTTCAGATCTAACTTCACTTTTTGCAATGACTTTTTTAGTGGATATGTCAACCAAGGCTGCATTTATTTGATTAAAAATATAGTAAAAAACCTAATACTGTGAAACATTATTACAATTTAAATAACTATAAATATGCTGATTTGCTGCTCAAGAAACATTTCTTATTATTCTCAATGTTGAAAATAGTTGTGCTCCTTTTCACTTTCTGAGAGTGGACTGTCACTTTTAATCAATTTAATGCATCCTGGCTGAATAAAAATATTAATTTCTTAACTGACCTCAAACTTTGCATATAACATTAACTATAGACATGTTATACATGTACATGCTTGTGCTCTTTCTTCAATATAAATGCCACCTGGTTTTGTTTCATTGTGTTATGTAATGCAATGACTTTCATTAATTTCTAAGTGTTTTAAGTCTATTTAGCATAGCTCTGAATGTTAAGTGGACTGAATTTGACTCTCATAACCTTCTGATACTCAATGGCCTCCTGCGTCTCCTCCAGTATTCTCTCCACCTCCTCAATAGACACGACCTGATGAAGAAAAACAGAAAAAAAAATACTTCATTCAAATGCTCACTCAGTCCATTAAATAACTTTGTATATATTCATAACATTATTGACCCTTCGCTAACCTCCACCCCCATTCGGTTACTGTTGCTCACTGAGACAAGCCCTACAGAACATCCCACAGAAATGAATCAGTCAACAGTGCAGATTTCAGTCAAATGTGCTCATATAAAGCAATGGAAATGTAAAAGATGTTATTCTTATATGGGCTGGAATTGTGAAATATGAACAGAATTGTTTATCATGTTCCTACAACACATGATACTGTGAATGTCGGTGTTCTTACTCATGCTCTACATGTATATTTGGGAATCAAATGCACAGATCTTCCAAACACTTATATTAAAAAAGCAGCAAAAGATTGTCTGATAATATAATGCACAGAAACAGGTACTATAGTTGCACTTTAAAGGTGGGACTTACAGAAGGGGCAGTTTTTTCTGTTGTTGAGTTCAAAGGGTTCTGGAGATTCAGTACAAGACAAAGACGAGCCTGCTGTAATCTAAGAGTTTTATGTTTAAGCCTTTAATCCTACAACAATGTCCAACAGTTCCCAAAACATGCTGCTACTTACTAAACCGCCCACCGCACAACACCAAACAGACCAATGATTCATCTTGGCTCCTAATAACAGCATTTAACACCACCAATAATTGATTACTAAGCTGTTGCAGGTGCATACAGTTGTTTCAATACAGCAAATCCGTGATTTGAACTTGCTTCAGTCTATAGACTTACCTCGTGCATTTGCTTGAGACAGTCATTCCCAGCCTTTAAACCCTCAATGACCTTTATTTCAATCTGAGCAAATTCAATATCTTGAACCTGAAATGAGGCATAATCAAAGTATAACTTATATTGCTCATGCTTCTTGTAATACCACAATATGATTAAACAAACACAAATAAATAGTCAGTTTCTTCAGTGACACATGATACTTCGTATCGTTCTAATATGCTGATTTGGTGCTCAATTAATAATAATGGTCCTTATTATTATCAATGTTTTTGCTGCTTAATATTTTTGTGGAAATGGTGATACTTTTTTTTTTCAGATTATTTGATGAACAAAAAGTACAAAAGAACAGCATTTATTTGAAATAAAAATCTTTTGTAGTAACATTAGAAACATGTTTACGGTCACTTTTGAACAATTTAATGCATCCTTGCTTAATAAAAACATAATTGTTATATTATTTTAATTATTTTTTACCCCAAACAACTGAATGGCTGTGTTTCACAGGTTCCATAAAAATAGTAAGCAGCAAAAACAGTTTTTTAACATGATCCTTCAGAAATCATTCTAATATGCTGATTTGATGCTCAAGAAATATTCCTTCTTATTATTGTTACGTGCCTCCCTAGTCTAGGGTCAGGGAATTGGTAACAATTAGTGGCTCGTTGGTCTAGGGGTAGGATTCTCATTTAGGGCGCAAGAGGTCCTGGGTTCAAATCCCGGATGAGCCCCCAATTGTTACCAGCTCTCTGATCCTACACTAGGGAGGCAAACCACATCATCTAAACCCACCATGCGCTCCAGGTTAGATATCTGGATGTCCGTCTTGTCCAGCAGCTGATCTTGGTAGCGTTTCTTTTTGAGCAGCAGAAGAGCTCGTCTGTGAAATGCATGAATCACACGTGTTAATGAATCTGTTAAACCGAAATCACTTTTTGCCATGTACGATGCAGATGGCACCACGTCAGCACAATAAAGGCACTGTGCAATGCATGATGGCTGATTCTGGGTGATCGGCTATCATGAATGTTAGCATTGCGTAATGAGTGCACTTGTATCGGTGTAATCTGAAATGTCTTACTCCTTCTTGCCATCCTTCAGGAGCTGTTTGGCCAGACATCTCTCTTTCTCCAGCTGTAATGTGATTTTCTTCTGATATTGTTTCAGTTTATCTCTCTGCTGTTTCAGTTGCTGTGATCCAGTGACAGGATGTAAAGCAGAAACATGACAGTTCAATTATAGAAACACTTCTTATTCATAAAAGTGTCAGTTCTCGACTAAGATGAACAAACATCAAAACATATCATAGTCCAGACATGGATCACCTGAAATACTGTTCCTGTGTTCTGATTAATAAGACAGCAGACTCTATAGGCGAAGATATTTCTAATGTTTCTTCTGTCATTTTGACCATGTTAACTTTTCTTATTAAAAGTGAGTATAGATATATTAAATTAACCACAGCCCATTTTGTAATTCCAGGTTAGTACTCAAGTTATTACTAACTAACTAAAATAAATAAATAAATAACATGCACTTGATATGATCCCTCTTATTTTGGTAAAATAATTAACATGTAGCAGATAATGCAAAGTGTATGTAAAATTTTGACCACAACTGTATGTTCTTTAATGAAAACAATAGTTACTGAAGAGGGCATTTCATCTTGATTTTGTGTTTTTTATTTTAATTTAAAGAATTTAATTTTTTAGACATGATATATATATGTGTGTGTGTGCGTGTATGTATGTGTGTGTGTGTGTGTGTGTGTGTGTGAATAATTGAAATACTTTTATTTTCGTTATTTTAGGGTTAAATTAATTTAGCCCTAACCACTGGTCTATAAAATAAGAGTTTATATTGTATAATATTATAAAATAAAATATAAACTGTATAATGTTATTATTATCTATTATTATTCGATTAAATATTGGTGTTTTTTAAGCTATACAATAGATACTGATGTTTTATTCTATAGATGTGATTCTATTCTATTTTACTCAATACTGTTCGGTTTCATTTTAGTCTAATACATTATGTTCTATTGCCTAATGGATGATGTGCTGTTTTATTCTAATCAATAAAAGATGTTCTGCTCTACTCTATAACAGAGTGTGTTCTGTTGTATTCTATGATAAACTGTTCTCCTCTATAATATACAGCACACTGTTCCATTGCACTATCTATTCTATATTGATATTCTATATCTATTCTATTGTGTTCCGTCTGTTCTGTAACATCCGTTCTATTCAGTTCTGTAGTATACTATAACATACTGTTCTGTTCTACAGTAGTCTATACACTGATTTCTATTCTGTGTTGTGTAAAGTAGGACAGCTGATCTAATCCGTTCGTTCGCAGTTCAGTATGGCTGAAATGGTTTCAGACGCACTACATACAGTGTGTTGGCTCTCTATATCTACAAACCCAACACACGTGCGTGTGTGAGTGTGATGTTCATTGATTGATTGATTGATTTTTCTTACCAATATCGCTCTGTCCTGATGTCACTCGACTGGTGACTCGTCCCTGCCTGCCGAAAACATTTCCCATTGCGAATCAACCACATTCCCGCCTTACTTCTAATATCACATCTCATATAAAATACCAGCTACTATTTACTTTAAAGCACATGGAAAAGATGTGGTCCGATATGTCAAGTGTAGAGCGGTGGATGGCGTGTTTCATTCAGCTGTGGCTCGCTAAGCGCATTTAGCGTCTATGGATGCAGCTGCGCCCTCTAGAGTCACTGAAGCGGCAATGCAGTAATAATGTGACTATTTTCCGCCCCCTGTCGTTCTTTTTGTGCACGTGTCTAAAAAAACATTACTAATGTTTCCAAATTAACTGAAACCTTCAGTGACATAATCAAAACACAGCCCAATATGATATGTATATTAGATATGGCTCAGGTCCCTTCAGTGTAAATATATTGCATTTTTAGTTTGAGCAATTCCAGTTGCTTAAAAAATGTAATAGTACACTTCTCTTTGACAAGCGTTTGAGGTATCATTCGTGTCAACAACACAAATGGTGCAGGACAGGGCAGGTGTCATAGTTTAATATTTCTTCAGATTTATTTTAAATTAATATTCGTTTAAATCCGTAACCCTAAGTGTGTGCAATAGTAATAGTGCTGCATGCTTTGGAGAAAAACACTAATTATCCATTTAAACATTTAAGTAATTTATTTTGAATACTTTTGACCTCTATAAAATATAATTTGGTTAAAAGATTGATTTATTTTTTTCCCACACCAAACCACATTTTCATACAGCAAGAACTGAAATTAAAATAATGTTACTATGGAAGATTGTTTCAGCCATGGGATTAAAAAAAAGCTATTTTCAACTATTTATCACACAATTCTGAGAATTGCGAGATATAAACTCATAATTCTGAGGGGGAAAAAAAGTCTAAATTGCAAGATTAAAAGTTGCAATTACAGTTTTTATTTAAAAAATTCTGAGAAAAAAAGTCAGAATTGCGGCATGTAAACTCAGAACGTGAGAATTGTGAGATAGAAAGTCAGTTACTTTTTCTCCTTTTTTTAAATTCCACGACAGAACTTGGCTTCCATTACAGAACGGATTAAGAATAATAAAAAAAGTAACTTTCAGTAAAAATTATTTATTGAATCAAATGTCACAAAAAAACATATTACATGAACAATAAAAAAAAGCACTTTTGAAATATTATGACAAATAAAGACAATAATAGTAGTAGAATTCAACATGTATAATTTAATCTAATTTTATTCTTTTTCATTCACTCATCGGGATAATAAACAGCTTCCTGTCTGCAGAGTGGTATTGTGAACCTCAATAATAATAATTTCTTTAGAAATGTCCAGGTCTATACAGTACGTCAGTCACACAAAAGAGCTTAAACTAGAAAAATAGGCTTTGCCAGCTTTGATCTAGTTTGAATACACAGGCATTCAGACAAAGATACTTTAAGAAGCTTGAACCAAACAAACAACTAGACTGTCCGTGATTTCCATATCCAAATCTACCATTGCAGAATATGATTAATATTTATCTTTGTTCTGTGCCGTGAGCCTCATAAAATTTTGTCTGAAATGAATAAGACATAACTGACTACTAAATCACATCACAGCATAGAAGTACAGTATATTTAAATAAAGGCACCAACAAAACTCCTTGTTCCTCATGCAAAACATATTGCTGTCTATTTAACCAGTACAAAAGTCAGAGAATATTAATTAAAGGCTCATAATGGAGCTCGAGGCCTTTGTGTAGTAAAATGCAACTGTTTTTTTCCCTTTCTTTATCATTTTCTTCAGCTATAATCACCATTTGCATGCCCTAAGCTAAAGTATTAATCAAAAACATTTAAGATCTTCTTCTGATTCTCAAACACCAGGCTGATTCAGTTCGCTGCTATCACAGAAAACAATTTATTAACGATCTGACGAGCCACTTACTGACGAGGTGAATAAGCGAATATTTACATGGTCAGAGCTCACCCACAAACCTCGGAGGTATCCTTTGCATTTCTAGATGAGACTTTAATGTCTGGAGAACTCCCTTTGATGCATTAAATATTTGTGCTTTAACATCCACAGGTGTCCTCCTTTGAGATGACATGAGAGATCTCCATCTACTTGACCTATTAAAGGAACGCATCTCATGTTGCTGGAGACTCCTTGAGGATGAGGAACCAGGAAACCTACATCTGGAAGTCTGTCCCGAAGTGCCTGATTTGGGCATCAGTCATAGACAGGTAGGTGGTCCTCATGCTGGGCGAATACTGCGGTTGTAAAAGAAAAATGAAGAAACAGAGATGTTAATGGGGTTCGACATTAGATACTGGCATGTGTGAAAACCACAGTCAAAAGACCCTCAAGCCCCATTCACAAACACATACAGAGATCTGCACCGAGAAAAATCACTCATTTTCAATGGGAGTTGATTTTTTTTGAGCAAAATGACCAGCCAAAGTAACTTGAACATGAAAATACTAACTTCCCAGCAGAGCTTGAAAGCAGTGTGGGTGTCAGCAAGATGGAGGAGTTACTGTGAGCAATTTCACTGCTCTATTTGATTAGTTTCTGCCCTTGTACTGGAAATAATAAAAAGAATTAAAAAAAAAAGGAATGCCTGGAAACCTCCAGAAATAAAATCACTGTATGTGTGAACAGGACTTCAGGTGAGGAAACAAGGCGAGTTGGAAAAATACTGATGAATTTTTGGCAAAAGACGACAGCTGTACAAACAGCCGTAAAAACTGCTCAGTGCTCTTACATTTTAAAGGGATATACAGAATGTTTATGGAGTGGGGAAGGAAGGAAATGAGGACAAAGAGGGCAACAGCATGTTGAAGGAAGGCAGAACCATTGTTGGGGACAGGGGTGCACTTACTGTTTCTAAATGTCTGAGGATATAACTTCAAATGTGATAAAAGACAGGAAAATAACTCAATTAGCTGTGAAATATCATTGTGACAATACAGTGTCTTGACAGTTAAAATGAAGTTGGGAATCAGTTCATTAGACCAGTGGTTCCCAACCCTGGTCCTGGAGGCACCCCAACACTGCACGTATCCTTAATCAAACACACCTGATTCAGGTCATCGGCTCATTAGTAGAGACTCCAACACCTGAAATTGGTGTCAGAGAAAGGAGACATGTAAAATGTGCAGTGTTGGGGTGCCTCCAGGACCAGGGTTGGGAGCCTCTGCATTAGACTGTGGACTGTCCTGTGATTAGTTTTACGCCTTCTGCAATGCATCAACCAACACGACTCACTAGATGATCCTCTCAAATACACCCTTTCACTTCTGATTCATCTTAGACCTCACAATCAAACTGAATAAAGACAGGACTGTTTTTAATTAATTTTCATTGATAATTTAGTATTAATAATTAATAGTAGTTTCTCCTTATTCCCTTTATAACTGCAGGGATATTTTCAACTATAAAAAGGAAACATTAGGGGGCAGTAATGCTCCATGTCTGCTTTCAGCTTCAGTTCTCCCGATCTTGTACACCACAATCACACAGAGCAACCCTCAACACAGGTTACATGAACTAAATCTTAATGGATCTGATACTTATGCCATAACATTCACCATAATTAAGAATTATGATGAATATACACTATACCATTCAAACGGTTGGGTGCGGTAAGATTTTTTTTTAATGTTTTGAAGAAAGTCTCTTATGCTCAGTAAGGCTGCATTTATTTGATCAAAAATACAATATACACAGTAAAATTGTGAATTATTATTACACTTTAAAATATCAATTTCCCATTTAAATATATTTTAAATGTAATTTATTCCTGTGATGCAAAGTTTTCAGCATCATTATTCCAGTCTTCAGTGTCACATGATCCTTCAGAAATCATTCTAATATGCTGATTTTCTGATCAAGAAACATTTCTTATTATTAGCAATGTTGAAAAGAGTTGTGCTGCTTAATATTTTTGTGGAAACTGTGATTTATTTTTTCGGGATTCTTTTATGAATAAAAAATTCAAAAGAAGAGCATTCAAATACATATTTATTTTTTTGTAGCATTATAAATGCTACATTTATATTTGTTATATTATATTATAGTTATTTTTGCTTAATTTAATAGATACTTGCTGAATAGAAGCATAATTTCATCATTAAATCGTTTCATCATAAAATATTACTGACCCAAAACCTTTGAATAGTTCAGTATAAGTGATAATTAAAAGAATAACTGACCAAAAAGTAAATATCTCTATAGTCTGCAAAAGAAAGTAAGTCATACTGGTTTGTAACAGTGCTAAAAAAAATCAGCAACTATCTCAAGATATGATACACATCGTAATGTATTAATTGGATTGCAATTTTAACTTTGCTTTATTTTGTCCAGTAAGACACGGTATGAAGTTGAGAATTTTTAGTAGTTTTAACCAGTTTACACTCATTTAGACCTTCCTCTTTAGAAATTTTAACAGAACGTACACGGAAAACAAATTCATTAAATAAATAGAATAGTAATATTATATATAATGATATATTATATATAATGATTTATACTTGTATCAGCAGAGCCCTAGTGTTGAACGACATGAGGGTTGAGTATATAGTCATTTTAATTTTTGCAACAAAACATTAACAGACCAATGGTTGATGATACAGAAACCATTAAACATACAGAAATAGAGTAAAACTGTCAGTAAATGGAAGATTGAAATCAAAATACCGATGGTGGTGGTGAACTGCTCCCAATCAACGGGACGTTTTCATAGCGAGGATTTCTTTCAAATAGCATGGACTGGTTCCTGCCGGAGAGGAAGAAAGATAAGTGGGTCAGCATGAAAGAAAACAACAGTTCTCTCTCTCTCTCTCTCTCTCTCTCTCTCTCTCTCTCAC
>NW_015554139.1:1262447-1274622 GCF_001515605.1 Sinocyclocheilus anshuiensis
CTCTCTCTCTCTCTCTCACACTCACACACACACACACACACACACACACACACACTCACTCACATGTACTCTGGTGTGCTAGACGTGGCTGGCAGCGGAGGATGCAGACTCGTCTGGCTGCCCATGCTGCTGCTGTAGCTGCAGAAACTGTGAACTTGAGCTCGGCTGGGGTTATACGCTGTGATGCGTCTCGACGGGTTAAAGGGGTCCTCCTCATCAATATCATCATAATCCTTGTCCCTGAGGACAACCAATCGCACGTCAGCTACACCGATGGTCTCAGGTGCCATGCACTGCAGTGACACAACAGGAAGGTGGATGGTACCTGATGGCGATGAGGGTCCAGGCACGTGGGACGGCACACAGCAGGGCACAGAAGGCACAGGCTGCCAGCAGAGAGAACAGGCAGAGATACAGGAGCCCCTCCACACCATCATAGCAGACACCCAGCAGAGCCTCCAGATAGTCCTGCAGGATCAGAGAGCTGTTAGATCAACACAGGACCTAACAAACCCATATTTTAAATTTGTTTTTAAGTAGTTTGAGATAATCATTTATTATTAATTAGAAAAAAAAATATCCCTTATTAATATTTGAAAAAACAGAGACCCCTATAATACCAAGGTCATCATAATAAAAATAAAAATATGGTTTACCTTTTCGAAAAATAGTAATTACGATTACATACATTCAAGGCATAAGGAAAATATGTTTTTAGTTTATACTCAATGGTTAAACCACATGACCTTTTTAGAGACATTCAATTTAATATTTGGTTGGAAATGGCTATAAATGTTTTTCAAAACAACATGAAACCAACATAAATACAAACAGTAAAAATATTTGAAAAACTTTGTCAAGTGGTGCAACCAACATACAGGAAAAATGCCCTATAATGCCAAGGTTAATCTCATAATAATGCCAATAAATCTCTTCATTAGATAATTTGACCTTTTTATTAAAAATCAAGGTTAGTTCAGATTGTAAAATGTCATGTGGTGCAACCAAAAATATTATGTATGAATTAAGAATTCATGATATTTGTAAAATAAATAAATAAACACAAATACTATTTATTTAAAAATATATATTTAAATGTCTTCTAATTCATTTGTGTACACTTACATGCATTGAAGGTGTAAGGAACTTTTTTTTTTGATGTTCACTCTACATAACATTTCTGTTGAAAATGGCATAAAAGTAAAAAAAATAAAAATTAAACCAGTTTTTAAAAAGAATTCACCTGTTCGTGATCATGAACACTCTTATTTGTCATTGAGGGCAGTTTTGGGTTAAAAAAAAACAGTGAACAAGACTGGCGATAGATAGAAGTCTGGCTATTTGAGACTGACAAACTGTTAAAATATATTTTGAAATAAAAATGTGACTCACTTTATGCAGACTACGGCAGTCCAGCAAGGCGGTAAGCTGATGCAAATTGAACTCTGAGGAGTTCAAGATCCGTTGAATTCCTAGAAGATCTTTCTGAAATTATTCAAATTGGGAAATGAATGTTTGGAGAAAAGGAGGTACAGAATGTGACGCAGAACCCTCTTTGACAGCACTCTCACCTCTGCTGTGGGAAACACTGCAACAGAAAACTGCAGCAAACCTTGCACCTGTATCTGCATGGTGGTTAAAGACCTCTGGAAAACGGTCAAAGACTGCAATACAGAAACAACAGCAAATCAGACAAACATGTGACCTAAAGCGGTCCATCCACTGACCTAAAGGATTTCTACACAGACATGCAATAGATTGTGCCTTCTGTTAATGCAATGACTAGTGAAAGGTCAGTAATCCCTGCTGAGGATATGTATTTACATCTGGATTTACAGTTATTAAGGTTTTAAATTTGGTTAATGGTTACATCTGTCTTATACATCTGCTTTATGACATTCCCCCAGAACATTTACTTTAATAGATCATCCAAAACAGCAGCTTAACCAGCACAGAATAAAGTCTAAATCAGTGGAAAAGCTTTCACGTGATTCCCACAGGCAATGCGAGAAAGCCAGACAAATCTAATTATCCCAAAACTACAGACAAAAGAGATCCCCTTTGATCATATCGCCTATTCATAATTTAATTAGCCACGCAGATTTTTTACAGAAACATTATAATGGCTTTAACATGGGTATTTGCCTCAATTAGAAGTCAAATGAATCTGTAAGCTCCATTAATTGCTTGTGTCAGGAATTGTGGGAGGAATTGAACGCTGACATGCCAGGGAATCGTTTACCTGCTGGAACGGATTGGGAAGACTCTGGCTGCAGTAAAGGTAATAGTGCACTATATCTGCAGGGGACACAGAAACACAGCAAACATTCAAATGCTTACAGTCTGTGCCATTAAATGAAACTGAACTAGCAAAATGGCTCATTTGGAAATTATCATTAATCATGAGCACATTAAAGGAATAGTTCACCATAAAATTTAATTTTGTTGAAAATGTACTCACCTTTACACCTCAGATTCAACAATGGATCCTGTGCAGTGAATGCATGGGTGCCGTCAGAATGAGAGTCCAAACAGCTGATAAAAACATCACAATAATCCATAATAATCCACAAGTAATCTACATGACTCCAATCCATCAGTGAATATCTTGTGAATTAAAAAGCTGTGTGTTTGTAATAAACAAATCCATCATTAAAAATTTTTAAACTTCAAACCGTTATATCCTGATAAAATACAAGTCTTCTATCCATAATATTGCTTTCTACAGTGAAAAGGTTGTCATAGAAATATGCACAGATCCAGCACCATTTGCAAGCGAAAACAATCCAAAACAGTACTAAACAAATATGTCGGCGGATTTTGATGGAGGACTTTTTGTTGGTGGACTTTTCACTAGAGGAAGCGTTATTATGAATTATGGACTCGTATTTTGGTCAGAGCAAAGGTTTAAAGTTAAAATGCCTTAATAATGGATTTGTTTCTTACAAACTTACAAAGCTTTTCCCTTCATAAGACGTTAATTGACAGAGTGGAGTCATGTGGATTACTTGTGGATTACTGTGATGTTTTTATCAGCTGTTTGGACTCATTTCTGACGGCACCCATTCACTGCAGAGGATCCACTGGTGAGCAACTAATGTATTGCTCAGAAATTATAAATGTGTTGCTCAGAAATTATACATTTCTCCAAATCTGTTCCCATGAAGAAACAAACTCATCTGCATCTTGGATGGCCTGAGGGTTAATACATTTTGAGCAAATTTTTTTTCACCCATTTTTGGGTGAACTATTCCCTTATATATGACCGCCCACATAGCAGCTATTCAGTATGAAGCCACCAATCACATTAGAGATCGTTTACATATAGTTTTTTTTTCTTTTTTCTCTCAAATAAGTTTTATTGAAAGTCAAAGATTTTGAAGATGGATTTGCAATCTTGCATATTTTGTCTCTTTTACCTGTACAAAGAATACAATACAATCAAAATTAGAAAAGAGAAAGAAAAAAAAAACATCACAAACCATCCCTTACCAGACCTGCTTACATTAAATTGTAAAGTATGGTGAATAAATATTAAAACATTACATTAACAAATGATGCATTACTCCATAGGTTTTCCTAGATAACAGAAAAGGGTGCCAGATTTTGTCAAACTGCTCAAATGTGCCCTTCAAACAGTATCTAATTTATTCCAAATGTAAAGTAGAAATCATCTCTCCAAGCCATAATTTGACTGTAGAAGCCTCCTTTTTCTTCCAGAATAACAGTAGTAACTTCTTGGCTGTAATTAAACTGTATGCAAGAGGTTGTGTTGTGCTCCTGATAATGGATGCATACGTTCAGAAAGTCCCAGAATGAAAAGTGCATTCGGCAGCATTTGCACCCTAAAAATCTCTGAAAGCACATAAAAAAATTCCATTCCAATAACTCTATCTTGGAGCAAAAAATGAAACTATGGGACAAATCAGCATCTACTGAATTATATTTGTCACAAAGAGATGAGACATTTTGTAAAATTCTATGTACTTTCTTTTTTTGGATAATGTAGTCTGTGAATGACTTTAAACTGAATAAGGGAGTGTCTAGAATTGATAGAATGTTCTTTAATATCCTTTAAACTCGTCTGCCATGTTTCCTCAGAAAATTCCACTCCTAGTTCTTTCTCCCATTCTTCCTTAAGAAAACTTGTAGAGGGAGGATTGTAGCAGATCATAAATGATCGATAATGCCTTTTTACTTCCTTTACACTGATCAAGACACTTATCAATAATTAAGGGTGATGTATTATCCAATGAAGGTGTATGATCACGTATATAACTCTGGGGAAAATTTCTATTGCAGCTGACTAAAGGATGCCAGAGCCCCATCATTGCGGAACACTATGATCATCCAACCACACTGAAATTAGTCTTATGTAAGAAGCCCAGTAATAAAGACAAAAGTCCGGAAGTGGCAGACCTCCCTCCTGTTTAGGTTTACAGAGATGTGCCTTCTTAACTCTGTGATTTTTATATCCCCACAAGAACGGAAGAATAATCGAATCTAATTGCTTAAAAAAGGATTTAGGTAGAAAGATTGGAATAATCTGGAATAGATACAGTATCTGTGGTAAGAAAATAATTTTAATTGCATTTATTCTACCAAACAGTGAAATCGGGAGTGCTCTCCAAAATTGTATATTAGCTTGCAATTTGGAAATTAAAGGGGTAAAGCTGGCAGAATAATTCCAAGATAAGTCAATTTTTCCATTGAGACTTTAAGTGGAGAAGATTGTATCGAAGACGTATCTTTTAGTCCAATGATCATTAGCTCACTTTTATTTAAATTAACTTTAAACCCTGTAAACATCCCAAAGACATTAATAGTATCCAAAATAACCGGCAGACTCACATGGGGTTTGGCAATATATAGCATATGCATATAAAGATATTTTATTGACTGTATTTAAAGTGTTAAAGCCATGAATAGAAGGGTCAGAATGAATGTATTGAGCAAGAGGCTCTACAGTCAGCACAAATAAGAGAGGAGAAATGGGGCAACCTTGCCTAGTCCCTTCTTTGGAGACTAAAGGGACCAGACAAAGTATTATTAGTTAATACCTGAGCTGTAGGACTTTTATACAAAATTATTTTGTATAATAAAGAGAGATTATTACCAGATTTTCTTGAATAGCTTTGGAGTGGTGCATTATGTTAAAAAGGCGCCTAGTATTTTGTGAAACATTCCTGCCAGGAATCCATTCTGAGCTACATATAGAGTTTAAAGGTACAGTAGCAAAAACGGTTTCATTCTAAATGTGAGAGAGTGTGGAAAATGATTATGACTAAATTATGACTGTTTTTGGTGCAAGAAACCTTGACTACCATATAGGATATGTCTTTAAACAGCTGTGTTAAAAACATGCGGTTCATGCAAAAACACAGGCATATAGAGAGAAATGAAATATTACTTACCTGCACTTAAGGAGTCTTTGGTTTGATTGACAATGAACTTGTCAGGAGAGACACAAAAGTCACTGATGCCCTAGAAAAGATCAAACAACAAGCTCACAATTACAATTCTGCAGAATCTTTTAAACATTTACATTTAATCATTTAGCAGACGCTTTTATCCAAAGCGACTTACAAATGAGGACAATAAAAGCAGTCAATACTAACAAAAGAGCAACAATATATAAGTGCAAATGACAAGTCTTGGTTAGCCTAACGCAGTACACGTAGCAAGGTGTATATATATATATATATATATATTATACACACACACATATACACACACACAAAGAAAAACAAGTAGATAGAATAGAAAAAATAGAAAGCTAGTGTTAGTTTTTTTTAAATAAAAAAAAGAAGATAAATATAGATAAAGTAGAAATAAAATAGAATAGAAAGTGCTAGAGTTAGAGGGTCAAATAAAGGTGGAACAGATGTGTTTTTAGTCGTTTCTAGAATATGGCTAAGGACTCAGCTGCTGGGATTGATTTGGGCAGGTCATTCCACCAGGAGGGAACAGTTAATGAAAAAGTCTGTGAAAGTGATTTTGTGCCTCTTTGAGATGGAAACAAGAGAAAGAAATTGAAAGCCACATAGCATTTAGTAAATGTTGTTGCAGTGTTCACACATATTGGACTGTGGTGTTTGTATCAAAAGGTGACAGGGTTTCTAAGACCTTTGCTTAAAGTCAGGACCATATGAGGTGATCAAAAGGGGGCTAATCCTATTGCGAAGATCTGTGGATGGCCTGGCTTAAATTAGTGGCTGTCAGCAGCAAGCCAGTATGAACTATTACCTGAGATACTGAAAAGGGCTCAAAGAAACCTGAAACTTTCTTGAGGGAAAGTGTCATGAACACTGTTTCTAATTAAACAGCTGTGCACTGACAATCTTCTCTCTGACAAAACTCTAAAAGCTCATTCATGCATTCAGACTCAAAAGTGACAAACTGGATGGCAAAACTAACCAGATTTTAATTTCAACACAAGGTCTAAGGATGCCATTGGGATTTACGGGACATTTTTATCAATCATTTCCTTTAGGTTAGGTTAAGGGTGAGGTTAGGACTACTGTTGTTTGCTGGACCAAAACGTTGTTGTTTCAGGACCAACATAAAATGCATCCAGCTTGGAAAAACCAATGTCACTGGTGTGTATTTTAGATTTTACATACATTTCAGACTACATGCATTAGTGTGGCCACTCAGTAATCATATGAAGAATCAGTAAATCAATTAGGAAATCAATTATAAAATCTATAAATTAAATAAATCCACTATATACCGTATTGGCCCGAATATAAGACAACCCTGATTATAAGACGACCCCCCTTTTTCCAGATGTACCTTTTGGAAAAAGGCTTTTTAAAAATTACCAAATCTTGTTTTTTCTCAGTAAAACACATTTTGTCTTCAATTATTTTCATATTGCATATTTTTCCTATTTTAATGTTTGTTTTGAAAGTATGGTAAAAACTGGTAAAATGTACCAACAATCACATTTAAAAAATATACACTTTTTGATATACTATTAAAAAAAAAGAAAAACAAGTAGCCCATCTGAATTAAAAAGTCTGTGAAAGTGATTTTGTGCCTCTTTGAGATGGAAACAAGAGAAAGAAATTGAAAGCCACATAGCATTTAGTAAATGTTGTTGCAGTGTTCACACATATTGGACTGTGGTGTTTGTATCAAAAGGTGACAGGGTTTCTAAGACCTTTGCTTAAAGTCAGGACCATATGAGGTGATCAAAAGGGGGCTAATCCTATTGCGAAGATCTGTGGATGGCCTGGCTTAAATTAGTGGCTGTCAGCAGCAAGCCAGTATGAACTATTACCTGAGATACTGAAAAGGGCTCAAAGAAACCTGAAACTTTCTTGAGGGAAAGTGTCATGAACACTGTTTCTAATTAAACAGCTGTGCACTGACAATCTTCTCTCTGACAAAACTCTAAAAGCTCATTCATGCATTCAGACTCAAAAGTGACAAACTGGATGGCAAAACTAACCAGATTTTAATTTCAACACAAGGTCTAAGGATGCCATTGGGATTTACGGGACATTTTTATCAATCATTTCCTTTAGGTTAGGTTAAGGGTGAGGTTAGGACTACTGTTGTTTGCTGGACCAAAACGTTGTTGTTTCAGGACCAACATAAAATGCATCCAGCTTGGAAAAACCAATGTCACTGGTGTGTATTTTAGATTTTACATACATTTCAGACTACATGCATTAGTGTGGCCACTCAGTAATCATATGAAGAATCAGTAAATCAATTAGGAAATCAATTATAAAATCTATAAATTAAATAAATCCACTATATACCGTATTGGCCCGAATATAAGACAACCCTGATTATAAGACGACCCCCCTTTTTCCAGATGTACCTTTTGGAAAAAGGCTTTTTAAAAATTACCAAATCTTGTTTTTTCTCAGTAAAACACATTTTGTCTTCAATTATTTTCATATTGCATATTTTTCCTATTTTAATGTTTGTTTTGAAAGTATGGTAAAAACTGGTAAAATGTACCAACAATCACATTTAAAAAATATACACTTTTTGATATACTATTAAAAAAAAAGAAAAACAAGTAGCCCATCTGAATTAGGACATTTAGGCTATCCATCTAATAGTAGCCTACCAAAATCTTATTAAAAAAAAACATTGTCTTATATTCGGGTCAATATGGTAAATTGTGACATGTCTAGACATGAGGATAAATTGATAATTTAATAATAATAATAATTAGAGGTGCTGAGATCCTCGCCGTCATTTTCAACCGAATGGTTGATGAAGGTGCGGCCCCGACGGCCTGGACAACCAGCACAACAGTACCCATTTGGAAGGGTAAGGGCGACGTCGCGGAATGCTCCAACTACCGGCCGATTCGCCTTTTATGCAATGCCATGAAGATTTTCGAGCGAATCTTGGACGCCAGACTACGGCAGATCGTCACCGTCACGCCTAATTAATGCGGCTTTGTCAAAGGCAGCGGAACGACGGACGCCATTTACGCCGCCCGGCTCCTCATAGAGCGATACGGGAGAAGAACAGGCGAGTCCACGTGACCTTCCTGGATCTCGAAAAAGCATTCGACAAAATTCCGCACAACCTAATCTGGCACGCCCTCCGGTCCCACAACATGCCCGAGGCCTACGTCACCAGTGTTGTCGGAACATCACCATCCTTCCCCATCACCGTCGGAGTACATCAAGGATCAGCCCTCTCGCCGCTCCTATTCATCCTATGCATGGACACGGTGACGGCCGACATCCAAACCACCCACCCGTGGTCGCTCCTCTTCGCTGACGACGTATTCTTGGCAAGCGAAGACCATCAACAGCTACAAGACCAAACGCAGCAATGGAAGGCCCGACTGGACAAGTACGGAATGCTTATCGAGTATTAAGAAGACCGAGTATATGGAATGCGGGCCCCAGACGAACGGAGCCATCAGCATTGACGGCAAAGATCTGAAGGCGGCGACCAATTTCAAGTATCTCGGATCTGTCATCAGCAGCGACAGCGACACCCTCCCGGACGCCCGAACCTGAGTCAATGCTGCCTGGATGAAATGGCGCCAAGTCACCGGCGTCCTGTGCGATCGACGAATGCCCATTCGAATGAAAGCCAAGATTTACAAGACCGTGGTACGTCCCATAGCTCTCTATGGATCGAAGTGTGGCCGGCAACATCCAAGCATGAGCAGGCCCTTCACGCAATGGAAATGCGAATGCTGCGATGGTCTCTTGCTCTGACCCGATGGGACCACGTGACAAACGAAGACGTCAGAAAGTGGATGGGCATCGCCCCAATCGTGGAGAAGATGTGAGAAGGACGACTCCGGTGGTATGGCCACGTCGTAAGAAGCGACGAAGGATCGGTGACGAGAACAGCACTCTGACTAAGCCCGCATGGCAAGCGACCACGCGGAAGGCTCAAGAAGCGATGGCTCGACCGTTTGAAGGACGATATGCGGCACGCCAGCATCGCCCCGGAGGATGCTCTGGACCGAGCCATATGGAGACGGGCGTGCAGAACAGCAGACCCTGCACCCAAGCGGGAAAATCGCTAGGACAAAGAATAATAATAATAATAATAATAATAATAATAAAAGAATTTAATAAAAACATTGATAATTTGAAAAAGAAATTATAAAAGAATTTAATAAAAACTGTAGCGAATCAGCTCATGGGGAAATATGAATAATTAATCATAACTAGTTATAATTAATTATAAATATTAGATCCGCTGTAGATATTTACAAACATTGATAATTTGAACAAATATTCAATTTGCAATTCATAAGATAAATTATATAATTGACATTGTCATCTACAGCTTTCTGTATATCCCTATTGATTTGTTTTTTTTTATCAATTGATACATTTTTTGATTGTGATATTTCAGAAGATTTCATTTACTTAACATCATTTCTGAATTCTGAATTATCATAATTTAAATTATTGATTGATTCCTACACATTTTTTTTCTCAAATCCATTACAGAGTGGTTCACATAGGATTCCAATAGTAAATTCTTTCTGAAATAAAAAAAGGGAAGAATGAAGGTGTGAAGAGTCACACAGTTCCTGCAAGGCTTGTTTCCACTCTCTCTTACTATCAGTAACAGGAGGGAATCGATGTAGTCAGTCACTGCTGGAGTAATCCACTTTACTGCAGGGCCTGACCTCTGTTCTGACCCCTCATTGAGCAGTCTTAAGTTCTGTTCCCCACAGACATCCCGACTGAAGCGTCGGCTATGACTCTAATCAACGTAGAGCTCAGGTCTGCCTCATAAATAGCTCCTCAAAGACTAGAGCTAAAATAATTAAGCCAATTCATTGATACTGTACCTAATTTTTTTAAATTTAATTTAGAGATATTATTTAGAAAGTAAAGATTATGGTTTCTGTTCTAACTCTATTTAGAATGGCAAAATAAACTGACTTGAGGAAGGAGGAAAATCATATTTGCGGTTGACAGCAAAGACTGTACATCCAATCAAACTCTACAATATATTCAATTCATATGTCTATAGAGAGAAACCAGTCTAATTAAACAGATTAATTCAAGTCACTTAGCTGATTCACAAAATAAGGATTCAGGAATCAAACAACTATCTTTATTAGTGAGTCACTAAGTGATTCCCACAGATTTGTTCAAACACACCAATCTGTTCAGAAACAACATGTCCTTTTGCTGTAGCTTTTTGTTGGCGATGTTGAATCTAAAATGTAAGTTAGTCAATATTTATGTCTTATTTATTGAACTGTATACGAGCAATATCACTCAATCATTATATTAGTCTGAATATTAGTGCAGCTTATGGATAAATAACAAATAAAACCACCATTTCTGATTTAATATAGCCTAAATATAGAGTTACTACATTTAATGTATTATACTCACTATATAAATGTATCATATTACATAGTACTTTATAAAAAAAAAATGTTTCTTGACAAAATGCAAATAGCATTTGCTATTTCTCCCACAGCATTTGTTAGTTATAAACATGTTTTTAGTTCATGCGAGGGCAGGGGTAGCATCATGGTTGAGGATTTGGACTACTAATGAAAAGTCGCTTGTTTGATGTCAGCTAAGTGCGTCACAGGAAGTGTAAAGTACCTGAGATCCCCCTTCAATAGCCCAGTGGCATCATGAACAAGGCACTTAGCCACTAGGTGTACGGTACTGCACACCCAATTACAGTATTACAAGTTAAGACTAAATATAAGGCATCTTCAGAATGATAAATACAGTTTGCTGTCTTTATTATGCATGCAGCCTGAGAGATGCAGAGATGAAGACAGAGTAAGAGACATGAGACCGAGTAAATTGGCCCATTTAGTGACACAGAGAGAATGGCTCTTTACACCCGTTAAGCCAGTGGACTGTCTAATTTAAATGACCAGGGCTTTGTAATCAGCTTTGCAAACTGGTATGCACCACGAGACGCATAAATGCAGTCACTGAACCCTGATAATCTCCTAAGAGTTTCACACAGCTCACACCCCATCTTGCAAACATTCACATTGTTTTTTTTTTGTTGTTTTTTTTTAATCCAGACAGTGTTAGTGAATGAAGTCACTGGACACTGATCAAAGGGGGTTTCAAGCGAGCAGTCATGTGAAAACACAGTAACTTACCACAGCTGTGGCTGTGCCCGCACCTAATGACACCCAACTCATGATCAGGGTCAGTACGCCACACACCATAATACTGAAATGAGAAAAAGAGAGGAAATAACAGTGAGATGTGAGGTCAAAAAATACAATTATACACTACCTATCAAAAGTTTGAGTCAGTAAAACATTTTGAGTCTCTTATGCGCACCAAGGTCAAAAATACAGTAAAAACAGTAATAATGTGAAATATCATTATAATTTAAAGTAATCAATTTGAATAAATGTTAAAAGTAATTTATTCCTGTGATGCAAAGCTGAATTTTCAGCATCATTACTCCAGAAAAAGCGAGGAAATAACAGTGAGATGTGAGGTCAAAAAATACAATTATACACTACCTATCAAAAGTTTGAGTCAGTAAAACATTTTTTGAGTCTCTTATGCGCACCAAGGTCAAAAATACAGTAAAAACAGTAATAATGTGAAATATCATTATAATTTAAAGTAATCAATTTGAATAAATGTTAAAAGTAATTTATTCCTGTGATGCAAAGCTGAATTTTCAGCATCATTACTCCAGTCTTCAGTGCCACATGATC
>NW_015554139.1:1274664-1288120 GCF_001515605.1 Sinocyclocheilus anshuiensis
ATTATTATCAATGATGAAAACAGGTGTGCTGCTTCATATATTTTTGTGCAAACCATGATTCATTTTGTTTCACGATTCTTAGATGAATACATAGTTTAAAAAAATAGAATCTATTTTAAATAAAAATCATTTTCTGCCCTTTACTGTCACTTTAGATCAATTTAATACTTTGCTGAATAAAACTGAAAAAAACTTGACCCCAAACTTACAGTGTGTTATGTAGTTTGACAGTATATGTACTTTCTACTATAATACTACCAATCAATGATTTTTCTATGAAAACACCATTTATTACGAAAAAAATTTTTGTGAATGTGTAAATGAATATCAACTTAACTTCCAGTTAGTAAGTAAATCCGATGTTGCTTCAAATAGCTGCTATGATAGATTCAGTAAGTAATTCATTAAGTAAATCATTACTTACTAAATGATTCAAAACAACTCTTTTGACCGAATTATTAAAAGAACCTTCTCATAAGAATAAATGTTGGGAAACTGAACTATCCTGTTTACACTTTAGTAAGAAGCACATGAATGAGGATGTGAACCGAAAGTGATCAAACACAAGAGCATGTGAGCGATCACATGAGCAAATAGAGAGTCAAAAGGAGACAGAGATGAATGGGGTAAACGGCTCCCTGGTGGCCATGGAAAATGGAGCCAAGGTTTCCTCAAACAGCCTTTCTTGTCTGAGGATGGTCTTAAAAGCACCAATAAAGCGGATTGGAAGCACGTAATAATTAGTTAAGGGCGAGCACACGTTTGCACGGGCAGAGAAATCAATAAGCATTAGTGGGGTAAGTGGGAATGGATCTAAAGGCGCTTCCAATAAGGCAAACGGGGAGAGAGACAGAGGATTGAGATGAGAGGAAATGCAGGGCTCGCTGGCGACTAGCTAGCCACAGCACTCGATGCACTCAAAGTCATTCCACAGAGGTCTGTTTATGTCAGAGGCTGCATTATTTTACAGTGCATCCGTTAGGGATTCAAGCTAGCAGGAATAAACAACTTCACGACACTATACAAACAATTAACAACGGGAAAGGATCATATGCAAGCTGAAATACAGGTCATATGACACGTGACACATCGTATATGCAAGTATATATTGCCTTCTATCTCCATGTTGACATCAAATGGCTTCATGATTACAAAAACAGGTCCAACTTTCCTTCTGTGAAGAGAATACCCAAATCCAGATGTCTAATATATTGATATTTAGAGCAAACTTACACTGCGAGCAGCCATCGAGACTGCTTTGCCAATCCCAGACATGTTATGAGACAGATGAGCAGGTCCAAAATCAGAAGCAGCAGGTATGTTAACCATCTGAAATAAAGCAAATGAAAGATGATGAAAGATGAGAGCAGAAATAAGTGTTTAGACAGTATAAAAAAGGCACATATATATTCTATTTTTTATGTGTGCTTTCAGTTGGGTACATTGTATTATTTTTTAAAAATGTGATTAAAAAATGGCTCGTAATGTTCAATGATATAAAAACAAACAAATAACATATGTCAGTGCTTTTCTAACCAAATAATGCTTATGCTATCATTTTCATATAATCTGATTGATTAAACTGTGCGTCACCTCATTCGATTTCTTTTTAAATCAGTTGATAGTGCTGATTTTAATATTCATCTACTGTGTGATTTAGATGTGTGGGAGCCCACTGTCAGCAGGCCTCTAAGTACTTTAAAAGTGGGTGTTTATGGCACTCAAATTATTCTTCCATCTTCAGTTGTATGTTTCCCATCCATACGATTAATAATTGAACAGACCAAAGACACATAAGAATTTCATGAGCTCCAGCCTAGTATGTGAGAACAGACAATCTGGCAAACAGCTCACTCTGAGAAGGTGTTACTTCTGGTAATCAGACATGCCATTTGAGTGCATACATTGGTTTATGTAGTATGTAACATTTCAATAAAACATTCACAAAATGAACTAATTTGTAGGGTTTTCTAGCAATGTTAGAGCATTGAAACCACATGTAAAAAAAAACAGGTGTTTTACTGTATTTTCTGTACTGTATTGATTCAAGGTCTACACAGTTTGGTATGCTATTGGAATGACTGGCAAGCCACAATCTCATCAGTAATCCTACACCATGAGGACTTAAAAATGCCCACACATCTTGAGACAGGAAAAGAGAGAGAGGGAGAGAAATATATAGAGACAAAGGTGTTTGATAAATCAAGGGAGGGAGTCCAGAGCTTGGGCGATTAAATTTGTCTATGAGTAATGGAGGAAGAGACGTTTGACCGTTGCTGCTCAATAGCACAGTCCTTTAGCTGCATGAAACACTAGCTACTCGTCAATACATGCACTGCAAGTTCATAACGTGCAGGTCTACAAATGGAAATGTAATCTTCTTGGAGGGCATACAAATCAATTTAACAAGACTAACAGCTCCAAAAGGGCACGAGTAACCTAGTTGACATGAGATCCAGTAGTAGTGCCAGTAAAGATTAAGAAGTAGGCCAAAGCTGGCACCTTTAAGGCAGTGCCCCATTAGAAATAACTTGATTTTGGTAGGGGTAGTAGGGTAAGGGGGGCAGGGCAAGATGTTTGAGAAGTAGGGCCATAATTATGAGATGCAGAGTGAGAGTTTAAGAAATGGGGACATATATTTGAGGAGTAGGTCCACAAGTTTGAAAAAAAAGGGGGTCACATGTTTGAGGAGTAGGACAAAAAAATTGGCTTGCATATTTGAGGAGTAGGGGCAGAAGTCTGAAAAATGGGGTTACATGTTTGAAGTAGTAAGGTCAGAAGTCTAAAAAATATGGTTATATGTTTGAGGAGTAGGGTGAAAAGTAAAAAAAATAGGCTCATATGTTTGCGGAGTACTGAATTTCTCTGCCGATAACGATAGTCAAATTATTCAGAATGATATCTGCCGATACCGATACCAATAGTTTGATTTTCTTAAGGATGCAGTTAACAACACAGAGAACCCTGTCATTTGGCACATTACTATAATATTAAAGGTTAAAATTAACAACAGAGCTATTATATTCAACTGTTATTCATTTTCAGATATCATAATTACACTCAAATAAAAATCTAAATGTCTGTTTACAACTCATTTGCACAGTCTTCATAAATACCTGTCTTCATGCCAGATTTATTCAAACATACATATATAATTATAAGTAAAAAAGCTCGTCTTTAGTGTTACTTTATAGCTAACTAATGAACTGTGAACAGTGGATAACATAGCTGAGGTAAATGCCATGTTAAGTGACATACTGTTCACAATCTGTTTTACTGGCATCTTTCCATGGCTGAAACACTGATTGAGCGATTACATAAGACATGATACATTTTGGTAAGCTATACTGTATCTTTCAACATACCTTCTGATTTTCATTCATGTCTATTTTGCACTATAACTTATAAAAGTGGAAGAGACTCGCGCTCCGTGCTGCTGCTTGAACTGAGGTGCTACAGCAATCTGTCACGTCACATTTAAAAGCGTCAAAATGGCATTCATTGTTTGAATTTCGTGAAAGAATGTACACGATTTGAAAGCTGAGACTGTTTCTTATCAGAAGTAAGAAAGCACAAAGCTCTTTGCAATTATTGGATGGGAGGCGTGCTACAAATAATGTTTGGTGTAGAGAGAAACTGCGGATCTGGCAACCCTGGCTTGAACTATGGGTGATTCATATGGTCAAATAGAGCCTGCTTTAATGTCGCTATTTTTAACTGTTAATGTTGTCATGTTAATTTTGACAGTCCTAAATTCAACAGAGAGAATTTCTTCACACTAGGGCTGGGCAAAAAATCGAATGCGATTTTCATCTCCATCTCCATTTTCTTTCATCGCCGCTCCATCTGAAAGCACGTGCTGGAGATTTACTACTAATCACCAGAAGCGGCTTTACTGAAGAGATGCGCATGAAAATCGCATTCGATTTTTTACACAGCCCTACTTCACACACAATATGAGTTGCAGTCTGACACGTTTTTCCGCTGCCTTTTGATTGACAGGATATAATCGGCCCTGATCATCGGCTGGTTTTGAATGATCAGCCAATAGCGATATAAGTTGCATTTATCGGCCGATACCGATTATTGGCCGATACATCAGTGCATCTCTAGTCAGAAGTCTGAAAAATAGGGTCACATGATTGAGGAATAGGGCTTCTGAAACTTTCTAACACATTTCTACATCAGCGGTCTCTAGAGTACATGGAGCCGTCCTGTCTCTGACCTCTGATGAGACATAGGACATGTTGTTGCAAAAGTTTTCAAGAGCAAGGAGTGACGTAAATAAGACATCATTACCCCACCAGCCAAAGGCAGCTTACCTGTAGTACTCTATGAATGAAGTTTTATCCGCGATGACTGCCAAATCCACTTGCACCTTCCTTGTGTCTGGCATGGCTGTCAGCTGCTGGATAATGTTGTTGGCCATCTGCTGCATGAAGCGCAAGGTTTGAGTGTAGTCTCCCCGTGGAGAAAATATCTCATCCAACCGCTCCAGGTGTTCTTTCAGTCCGACCTGCATACTACCCAATGAGTTTCCCACCTGAGACGGGAGACAAGAAAAATGCTGCTCACCAATACAAGGCTAATAGTGGCGATCGGGCCCACTGGCGCAGAAACGAATGGCTGTTTCCAATTAATTCTCTATGGGAGCAGAAAGCATGCACAGGGGATCATGGGATTGCCCGAGGAGTAAAGTAAGTGACGAGAGTGACAGAAAGCGGAGAAATTCTTTAAGCCAAAAAAATGCAAGCCCGTTGATTTCCTTAATTATTATAGATATTCGGGGGTCCAAACAATATTGGACCCAATTGACTTTCATTGTGTAGACAGAAAACAACAACACGGAGACATTTTACAAGATATCTTCATTATGTTATGACTTATTAAAGGACAAGAAATGGATAAAATTAAATGAAGGTACCAGCTAAATAACTTTCTCAAAATAAGGTTTAGCAGGTTAAGGAAGCTGATTTTTTTTTTTTTGGGGGGGGGGCGGACCATCCATTGTTAATGATTTCTAGGCTAAAAACTTTCCAGAAAGTAATGAACAAGTTTGCAGTCAGTTTCTTTAGTCCCCAATCACTGTTTTTTGACAGATTCACTGAGGCTAGCAGAGAATCAATAATGCTTTCAGGAAGATTTTGCCAGGTCACCACTGAAATATTACTGCTATCCGCCTGCCACGGTGTATAGTTATTACCATTAAATATTCTGTGCTTATTTCTTTAAAACACTAGAGCCGGCTTGAGTCGATGTCAGAGATCTATTCATGTATCGACCTGTCTGTAAGGCCTGTAATAACCGAATGCTACACAATTGTGAAAAAACCTTTTGACAGCAATAATAGTTTTTGTGTACAACCTTTATATGAGAATGCTGTGACTTTACTGTAATTAGCTACCAATTTTATATAAACACATCTTATCCAGCCAGAGTAAACTACACTAGACTGGCTTAATGGTACATAATCTGTATCTGATTCTGTTTTTAAATTGGTTATGAGACATCAAATCATTTATATAATTCATCAGTACAGTATATTAGCTGAAAAAGTAATATTTGCTTGAATCTGGCCGTTTGACCTCTTCTTTCCCTCTTTTTAAAGGCCATCATGTGGCATTTCTGGTAAACCTCTCTCATTCTTGGCAATAATTGCTTGTTCTGCTTTCGTTACAGTGAATTGCAATATGTGGCTCTTTTGAATAATAGATCTATAACTCATCATTTCGAGATGGTGAAAGCGTAATTAAGATACATAAAGATTAATATTCAAAAGGACTAACATTTATATATTAGATTCACTTTCCTTTGTGGAAGGTAAGGATACTGCATGAAATAGAGTTAGAAGCATGAAAAATGGCAATCACTTCACCCATTTACTCACTGTTGCAACAGCTATTTTCTGGCACTACAGGCAGGAGGCGTTTATAAAGCCTAGCAGCAAAAAAACTTCCTCCTCACTCTCCCAATAACTTCAACATTCTTTCATTCAGTTGTGCAATCAAGCTTGGCCTTCAGATGCGGTCCTCTTTGTCTTTCAATTTTAAGAGAAAAACTTCCACTAAAGCTGAAATTGGATTTATGAAGTTGTAGTAAAGCCAATGGCTGTTTGTTGTTCTCAAATTCTGAATGTTGTTTTAGCTACAGCAAACAGTGGAAAGTCTGTTCTAGACAGCTTATTTAGATACGATCGCTCAACCGTGAAGCAATGCATTATGGGCCAGTGGGCCAAACATACACTGGCAGAGAATGAGAGTGACAGCGGGAAGCTCTTGGAGGCGGTGTATTAGAAGAACAGAGGTTGTCACCACATGCCAGCAGGTAATGAACATCAGGGGCTGTATGAGGAGAAGTGTTCTGCCAGCCAGCCAAATGCTCCGTTTGTCACACTCAACCTGCCATATGCTGAAATACACAGCCCTCAAATCCAAGACATACCGCTGGAAACACTGTTTGTGGGTTGTTTTAAATATAACAGTACTCAGTGCATAGATGGAAAGGAAAGATTTTGTAAGCCTGCTCTTAATCCACTACGATTACAACGACTGAGTTTAGGAGTAAAAAAAAAATAATATTTTTCCAAATCATAATTTCCTTTGAAACATTTAGTCAATATTTAATCATTTTCATGTATACGTAACAATACACTGTATAGTAATCAGTGTATCTGTAGAGCTTTTAAAATCAAACTTGCTAGCTGCACACCTAAAAATACAAAAAATGCAATATTAATTAGGGGTCAATGCTCACATTAACATCCTAACCCATTAACATTAAATTCAAGGCATTAATGTTTGCCTACAAAACCACCACTGGCTCTGCACCCATTTACCTAAATTCATTACTTCAGAAAGCGTCTGCTAAATGACTAAATGTAAATGTAAATGTAACCCATAAAATGTCATTTTAAACTATTTTGCAGTTCAAATAATACAAGTTTGAACAAAAATTAATTTGATAAAAATTATAAACCTAACATTTCAGCCATGAGTCAAAATTATGATTATGATATGATTATATACATTTCTAGACACCTTATTAATCTAATTGTTTACTTTTTTTTTGTACATTTTTTGAATGCACATTTGACCCAAATGTGCATAAGCACCATGTTTTTACTTTGAAACATGCAGCGCTCATATTTATTTAATTAAATCAGTCTTTTGAGGTTTAATCATCACGTTACATCATATCGTGACCTCTTGAAATGATAATTAAGACTTTTCTTAAACTATGTATTTAAGAGTTTTTAATCACCGTAAATTTTAAAGGAAAAAATAAATAAATGTAAGACTTTATAAGGACCTACGGAGCCCCTAAAGGGACATGGTGGTGGGAAAAAAATTTGGGGTGGGAGGAAATTTTTTTTTGCGTTCCCTCGCAAAGATATTTGCGTTCCCTCGCAAAACTTTTGCGTTCTCTCGCAAAGATATTTGCGTTCCCTTTTGCGTTCTCTCGCAAAGATATTTGCGAGAGAACGCAAAAGTTTTGCGAGGGAACGCAAAGTTTCTCGAGGGAATGCAAAAGTTTTGCGAGAGAACGCAAAAAATCTGACAAATATTTTTTCCTCCCACCCCAAATTTTTTCACTCAGTCTGATTTTTTTCCACCACCATGTCCCTTTAGGGGCTCCGTAAGGACCTGATGGGACCCTGGCAAAAAATAGCAAATATTTACCTATTAAATTTTATTAATACATGCAAATTATAGACGCAAAATTCCATGCAGAGGCTTCCATGAACATTTCTGAGTGATGATGCAAACAAATTGTTAAATGACAGATTTTGAATTGGATTTATTAAAAGCTTACTGTTGTGGAACTACACAATTGTGAAACTAACCTAACTGGTATGCTCTTCAGAAAACATAATGACCAAATAAAAAGTGCATTAAAATCATGGTGATACTTACAAATTTCACTGTAAATATATGGTGAACAACACATGGCCCAGCACTACTTCATATCACATTATGAGCAAGTACACTGTTTTGAACATTACCTACAACCTTTTTCTTGTTTTTTAACTTGTCAGAAAACTTTGAGCTACCTGTAGCCTATTTAATAAAATAAAATAAAACAGTTAAACAAAATTTTTAATTAAACATTTTAATTAATTAAACTTTAATTCAATGTAATTAAATATATGAAATTGAATTATTCGAGAAGTGGTCTGTTGATAGTCGTTCAGTGGTGGGTGTCCTTCCCACACACATTCTGAAATCCTCAATCATTCTGTGATCAGCAGGACGCTTACAAACATTTCCAGCAGACCAGTGAATGTGGATGCACGAGTGGATATGCAGATAGATTTTCAATCCCCTTTAATGCAGATGAACAGATAATCCCAGTCTTCTCTCTGTTGTTACTGTTTTCCCTTGTCAGCTGGATGTGTTTGCATCTGGAAAGGTTTCTAGAGTCTATCTACAACTTAAACTTTAAGTTAAAAATGGGACAGGCACAATGACTACAGCTTTAAACTCACAGTGATGAAGCCTGCAGCAGTGCTCAACTCCTGCATCTATGGGTTTCTGTGTGTGTGTGTGTGTGTGTGTGGGTGGGTGCCACTCATCACATGATACACTCATACTCCAGCAGCAGTGAAAAGCTCCTGAGGCCCTCAGCTCTTAGATTTTCAGCAAGCAGCATTCAGATTTCGTTTAATCACAGTGTTCCTCAGGCTATTCCAATGAAATGAGACAACATGATGAGTGACAGGAGAAGGAAGTGAAACTCTTACCAGACTGCCAATGCCACCCAGTGTGTGATTGGCATTATAAATGGAGTAAGTCAACTGGTAAACTCCATCGTTGGTTTCGCTGTTTCCATAGAAACCCACGCCCACCGCTGAACTATGAGAAAAACAAATCAAGCCAGAACAATGGTTTGTGTTACAAATACATTTTCATATCAATAAAACTCTCTCATGTTGCTTCAAACTGCTTGTTGAAGATTTGAAATATTTAAAGGTGAAGTGTGTATTTTTTTTTAAATAATTTTAAAGGGGTCAGACGAGGAATCAAATCGTCTTTGATCTTATGAGATAAAGGATTTTGTCGCAGCTTCATCAAATTATCCTCCTCAGCTCAAAAAAGGCCATTTATTTGAACTAAACTACAAAAACATCTTGTTCTGAATGTACAAAACCTGCTAGCATCACACAGAAAACATTAACACGTCGGTGATGCTTATTTGGTCTTGGCCCACTTGTTGGAAACACCAGAAAAATTAACAATAAGAGTAAAACGTGGTGAAATCTCATGGATTGATTCAAGATTTAAAGTTATGGAAATGTTTGTATATTTTCATGACCATTACGCAGATTGTTCCCCAAATTCTCATTCCCATTAGTCTCAACGGTGATTCTGCAATTTTTAATATAAATCCCTCAATTTTATAGCAAAAAAAATACAGTATTATAATATTTTTAAATAATAAAATAAATGTGTCTTTTTTACATTACAGGAATGCAACCAGAATTATTTCTGTATTTATTTATTTTGCGTTATGATAATTTCATTTTCTTAATAAAAAACATACACTAAGATTTTTGAAAGAAGTTTCTGACAAAAGACTGAGCATCAAGGCTGAGTTTATTTGATAAAAAAATACAGTAAAACAGTTTTATTGTGGAATATTATTACAATGTTATTTTATTTTTATTTTTTATATATATATAGTTTAAAGTGTTATCTATTCCTGTTTTGTCAAAGCTGAATTTTCAGTATCATACCTCCAGTCTTCAGTGTCACATGATCCTTCAGAAATCATTCTGATGCTGATTTTATGTAACATTTCTCATTGTTATCAATGTTAAAAACAGGTGTGCTGATTAATATTCTTTTGTGGAAACCATGCACATTTTTTTCAGGATTCTTTGATAAATCTTTTGCAACCTTACAAATGTATTTACTGTCACTTTTGATCATTTTAATGCACCCTTGCTGAATAAAATTGTTTTTTTACAAATATTTTACTGACCCCAATCTGTAGATTAATACTTATACTGTGGACAGTTTTTGTGAGATTCACTGAAAGTAGTCTTAATACCTTATGTATTGAAATGCCCAAATCACAGGTCTCATTTTGGCATAAAACAAAGAATAAAGTCGTCTAAACACACCTGACTCCAGTTGCTACTGCAATAAACAGGAAAAGTGTGCTCACCAGTACCAGTCTGACTATAAAATTCATCATTTTGACTCAACTGGTCTCATGGTAGCTTCTAATGTGAAATCTGTGTAAATATTTCAAAGCAGCCTCCAGAATTGTAGTCTACCTAATTACACTGCTGTGTTGTGTCATAACAGCCCAGCAACCAGTCTGCTTACTCTCTTCTCCAGACAGCATCAGATCAGCTTCATTAAACAACCTCATCAGAACCATGTGTGCAGACCGTCAAGCATTTGGGCCTCTCAGTCAGCAAGGGATCGAACCCACCCTCCCCCACTCCTTATGGTAGAAGCACTATGTGAGACACAGTCCTGGTATGATATATTTCCCCTGCTTTTGGAAAACCTCTTCTTGTATTTGGGATGTGCTTGATATATGAATGTATCGACTATACAGTAGCGTCACATACTACTTAATTTGAATACAAGAACAGCGTTTAAAACAGAATGGAAAAGTGCAAGGTTACTGAAAATAATTAATAGAATATAACATACAGACAACAAGTAGTTTTAATCTGGCTCACGTACAAACATAACTGGGGCTACCTGATATTAGGGCCTTTCGCACCGCGGGAACCGTTTCATAGTACCAGAACTAATTGTGGAACTACCCACTTTTTGGCGTTTTCGCACCGCCGGAACTGGGTGCGATTTTAGTACCGTGGAACTAAAGCGGTGCGAAAGGCCCTATTAAGAGACGCATTCCTCGAATCAGAACTTCACACCTGTGCAAGACAGAAATATCTGCCATGTTTTGTTTCTTTTTCTCAACCAGGCAACCACATGCATGACTTGTATATCTTATTCTCTTTGATGGCTTCAGCAGAAAGGCTATTTTTCAGACTGACAAAAGCAAAAACAGTACATTGACTGTGGATCACAACTGACTGTTACATGAATATATTCAGACTGTTATTATGAATATATAATATGATAAAGCCATCTATCCGTCCATCTAATTATCCATCTGTACATTCATCCATATATCCGTCTATACATCAATATATCCATCCATTCATCCATATATCCATCTCTACCACATAAGGCATATAACCTTGAAACTGTTTTAATTTTTCAACTTTCCTTTTCTAGTTAATTATTAAAATAAATAAATAAACCCACGTTTAAGAAGAGGAGGAGGATTAGAAAAACTCAAGGCCAGTTTAAACACTCACAAAACCCAGGGACGTCAAAGTCATTATTGGATGAGGGCTAAATTAACAAAACACCTAGCAGGTGATTTATTTTTTATATTTCTTCTTTTTTTTCCGGCAGAGTCAACACGCGCTCCTCTGACAAATTAACTTGAATCATGAACTAGACCTAGAATGACTCTGCTGCCCTTTTTTGCTCACTTTCTTGGCTTATTTTAAGGAAATATTTGAATGTCTATGCCTGCACTAATTTGGCATTCATGTCATGATTTATTTCTCTTGTATTTTTCCCTTGTACCTGCCCATGCCATTAGTGCCATTACTAAGTGACTCAAACTTAAAGGTCCCATATTGTCAAAACTGAAATTTCCTGGCTTTTTTCATGATAACTGAGGTCTAGGTGCTATGTAACTACCATATAAGTTTCAAAACAGTCAGTCCACAGTAAAATTCACACAGCCTGCTTAAAGTAGCTGTGATTTTTCACGAACCGTTGTGACTTCCGTAAAAAGTTGACGTCAGAACTACACAGTCACCGCCTTCAGTCACCACCCCGAGCACCGCCCACCGTCCCACTCTCCTTTTGCCAAACCCCAGACAACATCGCGGAAACATGTCGAAAAGGTTAACTTTTACATTATTGTTCCAGCCACAATTAATCACAACAATGTATATACAATTACAAATGATTATATATAAATTGTCAGTTTGTTGTTTTATACACATGCACGCAGACATTATTTCATACACGACATAATCGTGAGATGCAAGAAACATAGACATATGGCAAGAAATCTGTAGATGCGCCCATAACAACAAAAGACAATACTTTATTGAACCTTTTGCCTCCAGCTAGCACTGTGACGTCGCTGACCCTAGTTACCTGTGGTTGGACTGGCCGTGCGTCACTCAGAAAACAACAGGCCAATCAGAAGAGAGGCTCATGAATATTAATTAGACAGGCCAAAACCGACCTGTTCTCAGCAGAGCTCCTGAAGAAGGAGCTATAAAATATATTGAGATGGTTTTTGGTACTTATACCGCAAATATATATTCTTAAGGACATCAAAACCTAAAATAAAACTCCAGAAAGGTGTACAATATGGGACCTTTAAAAGTGGGACAAAACAAACTGGGTCGCCAAAGGACACTGCTAGCAATAGATCTGGTTTCAGCTGAAATGCATGAATTTGAATGTTGTATAACTAAAATAAAGGCTCTACAACAAAGAAGTAATGTACAACATGCAACACAACAAATGAAAGAATTTATCTGTCTGGCTCCATTCAAAACATATGAATACATGATACCCACAGGCATAAATATTTTGAGCAGATGGCATAAATTGTCCTGCAATAATAACTCCTCAACAGGATGTGTGTGTGTGTGTGTGTTGGTGTGGGGGCAGGTGGTCTGAGTGAGAATCCTGTCTCTGATTTCCCCTAAGCATGATGGATTCCAGGCTCTTTCCTTATATCATTACTAGAACTCCCTCAGGCCAGCAGCATTTCTGCACCCATTAGCCGGTGAGTGTGCGAGCCCAGTTCTCGCCCTCTGCATCCAGCACGCTGCTGAAATCACTGCTCATCTGGTTACATCTCACTTACAACCTGCACCTCTCCATTTATTAAAGTGCCAAAAGCAAGTAAGGTGTAAATGTGAAGGTAATGATTGGGCACAGTGTCTGTGAGATGAGAAAAATAGACAGGTCTCTAAACCTGAAAAAGTGCAAAGATTTAAATAGTTCTTAAAGACCCCTTCAGGGTGGATCATACGAACACTACATGTGGTGTTTTTAACATGTTCATATTAATCAATCCAGTACATGCATGTAGATGCCATTAGCGAATAAAACACATTTACACCTTTTTACATTAACAACAGGCTGTTTTTGCTACAGTAGCTTCCAGATTGTGTTAATGACATCTGTTATGACTGCATGTGAAAAACTGCTTCACAGCTTATTAAATTTCGGAAGAAAAAAAGTATTTAAAATCTACCAAATCTTTAAACACATTAGATAATTTGAAATTTTTATGACTAGGCAAGTTTAGTTCAAACTGTAAAATGTCATGTGGTGCAACTCCCGAAAATATTTGTGATACTTGTGAATATATATATATATATATA
>NW_015554139.1:1288351-1290670 GCF_001515605.1 Sinocyclocheilus anshuiensis
CAGCGCTCTCTTCCACCTTCAATACCACGACTGAGGTGCCCTTGAGGAAGGCACCGAACCCCCAACTGCTCCCCGGGCGCCGCAGCATAAATGGCTGCCCACTGCTCCGGGTGTGTGTTCACGGTGTGTGTGTTCATTGCTGTGTGTGCGCACTTAGGATGGGTTAAATGCAGAGCACTAATTCCTAGTATGGGTAACCATACTTGGTCACATGTCACTTCACACACAAATATATACATATATACAAACCATATGAAACCACAATTAATTCAAACAGTATATTTCTAAGAAGTTGGCACATGTGAGATTTTTAAATATTATTCCTTTTCTTTATCATGGACATTCTTATCTGTCATTTACAGTAAAGTGTTGACAACGCGGTCACAACAGGTCACTGTATGGAAAGATGTGCAATATAGATTTTTGAAATCATCTCCATTTGTCTTCCACAGATGAAAAAAAATAACAGTGAGGATTGATATCACTGCTAGAGACTGGAGATCTTTCTCTAAGCTGCTGGAGGACTCATCCAATGTTTCAGTAAACACTTAAGTGCTCCCACTGAGCACTGACAGAGCGATGCAGGATAAAAGTGCCCTTTAAACGCCTAATATGCTCAAATGTGCAAATGACAGCCACGCGATCTCCCTATAAACTGCACCGTCAGATGCTGTTCTGAAGCTGGATATGAATTACAGAGTTAGTTCCTGCTGAAACGACCCACTGTGGCTGAATCTTCACCCATCAGCCATCTCTGCAGGGGTTTAATTGGGTCAGCGCTGTCATTAGAGCTCAGAGCATGGCTAACTGAAATGAACACACATTTATGATTAGCAAAAACTGAGATAAACTAGAAAACTGTGGAGAATGGGGTGGAAAAGGCTAATGATATTCAGTAAATGAGAGAACTGACTTCTAATGTACAGGGATGTAGGAAGAAAACACCAGTGTCAAATTTTTGTAAGGAACTGAACCACTCTGACTGGGTGAAAACTATTCTGGTCCTGTTTAATTAGATTAAAAATGGACAAAGGTAATGAAATAAGAAAAAAAAACTTGAGCTGATAGGATAATCCAATAAGGACCACGAGCCACCCGACAAAACATAAATGAGATAAACAGCCACATTATTAAGTTAAGGTCTCGTTATAAGAGCGTTTTTGCTTAAGAACATGTGCTGTGGTGCATCACCTCTGTTTTTATTTTTTATTATTTATTTTTCAAGGAATAAATTACATTAAATTTCAAAGCTTCAGAGGAGGGGAAGACTTCAGAAGACTTGGAATAAAGTGCACCAGTCACATGGGTTGTTTTTTTTTTAGAAGCATTCACACATTTCACACCTTTTTTTCATTCCACTGCACTACTTCTCCATTGTTTTTCTATGTAAACACTATAAACAGACATCTTTGACTGCTGTGCTCACATCATGTCTTTTGCAGCATATCACGCATGACACAACGTTCTAAAATCATGGCGCTCAAGTTTAAAGTAGTTCAACTTTTTAAAAAAGTATGTCTCTAGGCCTTGCATTTTTTTTCCCCTCATTTCACTGCCCATGTCTCTCAATTTTCAAAGCAAAAACACATTCTGTGTGAAGGGCCCTTTACGTGTTTTTTTTTTTCAGTATTGTATTGGGTTGTATTGTACTGACAGAATTCCATTCTGAGTCAAAGGGCCTGTTTACACCTAGACACTTCATGCGGTTTCTCTGATCGGACAGCTCGGGGCATCTGGTTGTTGAAACCACATATGTAAATATTACTCACCCCAAAATGTTAAAATAATAAACGTGTGAGAGCATGTTATATAGGCTATATGACATATTGTCAGATATGACAGTGCTAATAGTGTGCTTTGCACATAGCGCAGGAATTGAAGATCAGATTTATATCCGTTTTGCAGAGTCACATTTATGTGGCCAAGTGTAAATAGTACGGTTTAAACAAATCAGATAGATATCCGATTACTAAAAACACATTAAAAGTGACCAGATGTAAACAGGCCCAAAGATTCCTTTATTTATGTATGTGGTCACAAGATTGGTGTCAGGTGTAAAAGATGATAATGATGTCATTGGTTAAACAAAGAAATAACACAAGCATCAGTGATGTTTAACGGAAAAAGAGAGGAAACTGTAGGCAGAGGAAGGTGATGTCATTTAGCAAGTTGAGGAAATGAGAAAACTGAGCCTGCAACTTGATTCCATTTCTAAACTCTTATTCAGACTCATATATATATATATATATATATATATATAGGCTATATATATATTAGGGCTGTGCAATATATCGATATTATCGCAATATGCATATCGCT
>NW_015554139.1:1291148-1301898 GCF_001515605.1 Sinocyclocheilus anshuiensis
GCTTGCAATATTTGGGGCCATGAACAAAAGACAAAGAGAAAATCACTCACTGCTCTTACCTAAATAACTTTTGTAGCTATAATAATAATCAGTGCATATTGAATTCAAAGAGTAAATACTAAGCAGTGTTTTATTTTTCCTTTTTATTATTCAGTTCCTAAACTCATGTTAAAATGATTACACTAATGTTAAAATGACATTTTTATGTAATGCTCGAGTAAAACACATACCGTTCACTTTCAGAAGTTGTTGTAGGGGTGCTTTCTTATTAGAATCAGAATCAGAACGAGCTTATTCACCACTTAAGTGTGCACAAACACAAGGAATTTGTTGGGGTTTTACAGGAACTCTTGGTACATACATACATACAAATAACCATAGAGTTATCGCATATCGCATTTTTCTTCAATATCGCACAGCCCTATATAAAATATATATATTGCAAGTCTCCCTAAACTCTCAAACTCATCTGTATTCATCTAAATATTTTAAACTTAAAAAAATATTTTAAATAATATGATCAGTATACAATGTTTACTTATAATCAATGAAGTGGACAGAAGAGAAAGAATATAGATCTTAAAATTCAGCTCTGTCAACATTTAGGAGAACTCTAGTGACCGTAAAGTTAACAGGCATTGGCTAAAAGCCACAAAACTCTAGTTTGGGTTTTATGTAAGTCTTTAAGAGAGCCAATAACTTACAATAGAGTGTTAGGATGCTCGTACACAATAGAGGTCTGCACGGGCTTTAAACTGAAGCCCGAACCCGACCCATACCCGAGATCGTCTGGCCCGGCCCGACCCGAACCCGAAGCTATTCATTAAACATTAACCCGAACCCGAGGTTAACCGAGGGTAGCAGACCTCTAGTACACAAGTAAAGGGTTAAGCTGGATTTTAGCAGCATCACGCAACAGCACTTAGCATGACAACTAGCCCTGTCTAGATTTGGAATGTTAACTCAATCAGGGCTCAAACTTTCATGACTGTCACAAGTTTAAGCTGAACCCTCTGCCAATTCAATTTAGCACATTAGCAAAAACATTTGTTCTCTTTTATTGACATAATGAAAAGCAAATGGTGTTAGCAGTGTGCTAACTCTCAATGCTCTGGAGGTCTGAAATCGATTTAGAAGTTCTCCTGGGGGTATGCCCAGGTGAAAAAGACGTAGTATTAAATGTATTAAAAATATACTTGAAATTCAAGTAGTATGTTTATAATACATTTGTATTCCCAACATGCTTATTTGAAGTGCAATAAAAATATATTGAATTGCATTTTAATATATTTCTAAAAAGTATACTAGAAGTACTTTTGTATTAAATATATGCTTAGTTATACTGTCTGAAAAAGCACAATTTAAATATATTTATTTTTCACCTGGGTGAACTGAGCTTCAGGTCAGGTAATGATATTGTTCACACACACACACACGCACACGCACGCACCCACACACACACCCATTGTCCTGACTACCAGAGATGGATCCTCAACATGGTCCACATGGTAATCATGATCCACCAACAAACGACTTTGTGCATAAGAGATCCTCACATGTTTTCATTCACTGGACATAATGGATACTGTCACAGGTGTGTGCTGGTTAGCAGGGAATACATTTACGCAACATCCAGCTCGATAAGAGCAGAGGTGAAGGAGGATTAATTCTCACAAAATTAGAATTGAGTTTCCTTCTAATTTCCTGCCAATCGGAGCTGAAAGCAGCAGTTCGCGCTCTGTTTGCTCCACCGCTTGGGAGATCAAGTAACTATGCGAGGTCACAGGGTATGTGGCTTAAATACTAAAAATATCTCTTCCACAGCTCAAATCTTACCCATGAACCCGTCGCATAACAAATCCAAACCAAACGCAGACATCCTAAATGAAATGTCACAGGTTAAATAACAAATAAATTCTTTAAATGCCCTCTGACCCTTTCCTACTCAGTGGCTCTGAATGAAATGTGCACATCTTGCATGACTCATCTTCCTTTTTCTCCCCTTTTCCCCTGCAAGGTAAATAACTTTGGATAAAGGGTCTAAAAAAAAATAGTCCTTTCATTGTTAGATGGTCACGTTTGACTGCTGCACTCTCATCTTGTGTCTTATGCAGCATCTCATACATTACACAATATTTTGAAAACACAAAGCTCAAATTTGAATGCAAAAACACATTCTGTGTGAATGGTCCCTATGCGTGTCCATGATTACGAAAAATAAAAATCCATAATCCTGAAATTTTTAAACATTTAAATATTGACCATGACGATGACATACACTCACAAGAGTCCTCTCTATGATATCACTTTCTGTTTTGTTTTGTTTTTTCTTCATGTTGATTGCACCAAATGACTTAGGTTCACACTGCAGTAAAATGTTGCACAAATCTGATTTTTTTTGCTCATATGTAACAGTTCTTTTTTCTTTTTCTTTTTAATGACAGTGTGAACTGCACAAAACCACATGGAATCTGATCTTTTCTGATTCTGATTCTAATTTGGGTCACTTTCATAAGCGGACGATGACATCACAGTTCAATGATGAACTAACTTTAACTGAAAAATTGAATGTTTACTTTTGTCCTCTTGTATTATCGAAAACACCATTTTCCTTTTTAATACTGTAAAGCTGCTTTGAAGCAATCTGTTTTGTATAAAGCGCTATATAAATAAAGTTGACTTGACTCCTGAATCCGATCTAGATCAGATGTTTTGCAATACAACCTCAGTCTGAACGGTCATTTCGGAATTCACTTTTATGTCACTCAGATAGACATTCGTCATAATTCCATGAACAGAATCACTCCAAAGATTTTGCATACATACGGTAGTTCTTTGATCACCCAGTGAACATGACAGTTGCAGATGTAGTCAGTGGAGAGACAGAGAGGTGATCACGAGTTGATCATGAGTATCACAGTGACAGCTCCATACAAGCTAAATTTACGGGGTTGTACCATAAACATTTAAAAACTTTGCTCTCTTTCTTTTTAAACATGTAAATGCTTACTTCAGTGGCCTCCATGTTTACTTCAGTATAACAGCGTGCTTCATGCTACCTTGTTATCGTTCTTTTGCACACGTGGGTCAGTTCAGGACCATGATTAGTTCACATTGGAATCTGATATTGGCCATAGCCACACACAAAAAAAAATAAAATATGAGCAACATAGCCTTAGATTTGGTGACTAAAGTTTTTGAATACTAATACGCTGTCAAGTAATTTTGTTAAAAAAAAATAATAATTTCCTGAAAGATAAAAAAAAGTTTAGGCCAAACTATTTAATACGTTTTTCTTCTTATACAAATGTTTGGTGTCTGCAATATAATTTAAATGTTTCTACAGGACGACACTAATTTTATCAAGGAGGCATTTATTTGATCAAAAGTACAGTAAAAACACCAATATTTTTAATATTTATATTTATTATGATTACATTTTTTATATTTTAATATACTTTAATATGAATTTTTTTCTTTTATGGCAAAGCTGAATCTTCAGGAGCCATTGATGAATGGAAAGTTCAAAAGAACAACATTTATTTAAACCAGAAATCATTAGCAGCATTTAAAGAGTCTTTACCGTCACTTTTGCTGAATTTAATGCATCCTTGCTGAATATAAGTATTCATTTTTATTGCATCTGCATCAGCATTTACTGACATGCAAATGATGTATTCAAAACAAGATCTAAAAACTATAAATAAACTCAGTTCCTGTGTATCCTAGTCTAGTGGGTCCAAAACAAAGTGAAGGTACTCACCATATGACCAAACCGGTGATAACAGCAGCCCATGTGACACAGCAGGTGTCGGGCCTTTTGACTTCCTCATTCTCTTCCCTACGGCAGCAGCACAGGCAGGTCAGAAAAGCGGAGAGCACCAGCAGACTCAAGCCCAGACCCACCGCAGACACACAGGCCAGGAAGATCAGAGACTGCCAAATAGAGTCAGGCAAACATGGAGCAGATGGTCAAAACAAACAGGAAGTAGACTGATCCATCTGTCGTCAGTGTTGCAATTCAATAAAACGTTTATTTCATTACATTTTCTTAATCAGCATTTTTTTTGTCTTTCTTTCCACAAGATCATCAGAAAAATTACACTTAATTAATAAAAAAAAAATACTTTCAGAGAATATATCTTGAATTAAATGTGTTCTTTGTAACCATATTGCCAAATAGTTTTGTCTTGTTTTAGGCATAAACCTAACAAAACTTTATGTGAACAAAACAAAAGGCTTTAAAACAAGACAAAAATATAGATTTAGTTTAAAACTAATGCAAATGCTCTGACCTACACTTCTGGTACACAGTTATTTGTACATTATTTGTGATGTTACCTATGAGGAAAGACATTATGTTTTCCTGAATGGTCTCTATGTAGAAAACTGAAAAACAGAGGTGTCCGCATCTCTCAGAGATTATGTATCTCGATGATGTGCTTGTGTTCATGGCAGCTGTGGGTGGATAAATCGCATGATGGCTGTTATGAGGGCGAGCTTGGGCCCCCATGCGCATCGCCATGGTAACTCACATGGACTGAGGCGAAACAGAAACGTTCAGTCTTAGACTTGAACATCATGTGATCAAAGTAAAGCACAACAGCTCTGGAGTCTTGTGATCCAGGGCTAACAGAAGGACAGCCGGATATTAGATATAGATAGATATCTGAGATATTAGATATATTATTAGCTTAAGAAAACACTGAAAAGGACTACCACTCATTTTAATGCTGAACAAATACCTCTCTGTGATTTTAAAATGTAAATTTTAGCCAAGGACCAAAAGTGTGGCTACGCCAGACTGTAAGTACCTGATTTGTGTAGTGTATCCACCGCTGTCTGCAATCAGATTTCAGACATTTCTCATCATATTTTTCCAAAACTAAATATTCAGAGCTACACTATAGTGCTGGGCGGTATGACCAAAAATGTATATCACGGTATTTTTCAAAATTATACCGGTTTCACGGTACATGACGGTATTTTTTTTTTTCATGCATGACCGGGTGTTAACCATATTTTCTACTGATCGAGAGAGGAAATACTGCAGTATATTGACTTAGAATGCCTTATTTTACTGTCATGATGAGTGAATATTGTCAAATAATACCACACTAAATAGTGACTAAACACGACCCCTTTTAATACATGTTAACCAGGAGTCACTCTCATTTATAATCGCGGCATCGTCTGATAAAATCAACATGCATCTACACTAAAGAGCGGCTATGCGGTTGTTTTGGCTATATTACTTTTTTGTCTCATGCAGCGCACTGCCTGTGTCTGAACTACGCTACGTTGAACTACGCTCATATTTATAATTCCAAACAATCAGTAAGCGACAGGTGCTAGGAAATGCTGTTTTGTACTCATTTATTGACATTTGGTATGAACCGGTATACCGCCCAGCACTACTACACTATTCACATTGGTTCTACTTCTCCGTACTTTTATGTAAAGAATTCTCATTTTTATTTCTTCTATGAAATCGAAGTAGAAACACCTGAGAGAAAAAAAGTTTGATCTCTATATTTGTCCCATGCATTGTTATAAGAGGAAGTTTAACAGCATTAAACCAAACTTCCTGCCAGTGAGTGCTAAAAAAAACATGCAGAGGAGAGATGGAGGCCTAAAAGGGCAAGCAGGAAATACATATTTCATATAGGCTACATACACTTCCTTACAAAGTGAGTGTTCCCTCAGGCAATCCATCTCATGAACACTTGAAAATAACTGTGGAACACACACTATTTATTCACTCATACACTTATTTATCTAACACTCATACTCAGTCTACACCTAAAATTTGCACATAATATACAGTACCTGTACATACAAAACTGTCTATTGTAATATACCTGCACATTGTCGATTTATATATTTTTATTCCTTATTTACTTGTTCTATTTTTTATTATCTGTGTTTTTTGTTCTGTCACTGTCATTCTGTTACACTGTGGAAGCTTCTGTCACGAAAACAAATTCCTCGTATGTGTAAACATATTCTGATTCTGACAAAAAAGCACTGTGAAAGTACTATGGTATTATAGTGATGGCATCTGATCATATTAATCAAACAGGTACTTTAAAGAAACCCATGATGCTACTACTAACATACAAAATTACTCATTTTATTTACCATTTTGGTATTTCTAAAGGTACATATTTAAAAGACCAAAGACGCCTAAAAGATTGTGAGAATTAGTGTCTTTGCTCTTAGAAATGTCAATATATATCACCAAAACTAAAACCACACATAATAGTTGCACACTGGCATTTTCATGTGATGTGAATTTCAAATATGTCCAATGTCAACAAATCTCTTGATATCACACACCCCTGAGATGGTACTGGAAATATGTTCAGAAGAACGATTATTGTTATTGATTTCAAATAAGCACTAGCAAGGGAATCTAATCGAGACAAAGATTTGACAAGCAGTTTATTTTAGAATGAGAGATGAAATAAACTTGTGCTGCCGCTCCATTGATTTCCTCAAGTAACCCAGAGAAATGCGACCTTGAACAAGGCACGTAATATCCTTTTTGATAAAAACCCCAGCAGAAATATAGACTAAATCAATGAGCAAAATGTTCCTCTGGAGAGAGTATCGTGTGCTAAGGTACAAATCACCCTGTAGAAACAGAGTCTTTTTAATAGACATCTGACCCACCAGACACATCTGTGTTTACCAGATACTGCGCATTTATAGAGTTCAGTGACATTTTTAGATCAAAATCCCAGGATGCTGAAGGTACAAAATATATTTCATAATTAAAGTGTGGAATTCTTGTCTTAAAGGTAATGAATTTGGATTATAGGAACAAATAAGAGTATGCATATAGAGTAGAAGTCACAGAAGTCAGCTCCTGTTTGAGATAGTCCTACACAGTTGCCAAGTCGAGAGAAACCTGTCATCCATTACAAAATTACTTTTCACACCCAATTTCATCCTGCATGTTCCACTACTACACCTGCAAGAAAAGGCCACTACAGCTGCTTACTCAGAGGGGAGGCCGGGGCAAGTTGTCACACTGTAAATATTTACATGTACGTTTATTTCTAATTCAGTTTCTGTATAGGCACATGTCTTAAAAATGCTTTCGAACACTTCTCGCCCAGAAAAAGGAAAACAAAGCATGTGGGATATGCTGTCACATAGGGCTGCACAATTAATCGAATTTCTAATCGCGATTACAATTATGGATGCCACAATTACATAATCGTTCAAAGCGGCAATTAATCGTTCAAAGTCCACTTATGTTATTCTGCACGCTTAAGATGTTTTTTTTCTTTCTACATGTTATCTTAAGGGTTTTTCCATTGTTTTAGTATAACATTATAATACCATTCATATTTTTACTTTTTTTAATCATTTAAAGAAGAAACCAATCCGATGTATATTTGACATTTGAGGCTTAATACTATAGAAAAGCACTAAAGGTTTTTCAGTTAGTGTTTTCAGCTTATTTTCATATAAAAATACGGCATGCAGTTGCATCAAACGATGGTATAAACATCATTCAATGTAAACTGTGATAATCGTAATTAATAATCACAATTACAATTTCAAGGGAATAATCGACAATTATGATTTTTGTCATTATCGTGCAGCCCTACTGTCATGCTACATGGTAAAAACCTGCTGTTCACTGACACTGATTTGAGATGACTAGGCTACTAGTAAATAGCCATCTACTGTGCAACATGTATTTGTTGTTTATTTAAAATGTAGCCTATAATAGGGTATTAAATAGGTTTTCAAATTAATTTAAACAGCAAATCAATTATTAAAACAGAAAAAACAACAACTAATGAAACAGCAATAAATTAAAAGCTATAAAAAAGCATCAAAACTAGTAAACTTGTTTTACACACTGTCATACAGACAAGAATCAACTATAAAAATAAGGCAATTTCACTTAAAGGTTTATTTCAGATATGTTTCAGGTGTTTTTCATTCATATCAGGTTGAGGTAAGTTATCACACATTTTAAATGTTATAGATTTATGCAATTTATTAATTATAATATTTGCCAGTCAAAAAAGGCATTGATACTTTTGTACGTTATTCTATTCATTATTTATTTATTTGCAGTCTAATGAAATGTCTAACTCAGGTTTACTTCATGGTGAAATTTAAGCAATTAATAATTGTTCATGGCTTAAACAATGGCTTGATATTTTGCACTATTTATTTATAGACTAATTAATTGCTTAACTCATATTTGTTAACTTAATTCTGAAAAGTCTTAAACTGTTTATTGGCCTGTTACACGGTGACAACTTGCCCCATGTAGTATGATAAAATTCTCCAATTGTGGTCAAGCCAACCTGTGTACAATGAACTCTATTTTCCCCCTCTCTTCAAGCCGTAACAGTGTAGATGTTCAATTGCTTCTTTTTGTTGTTGTTAAGTATTTGTCTATATAGAAACTGACTTTCAAAAATAAACCTACATTGTAGGTTCTTCCCTTCATTAAAATAATACTTATAAAAATACTCTTGTCCTGAGAACACGACTCAAAATTTAAGTTAACATGTACTGTCATTACATAGTGGACTAATCTATAAATGTGTCAGTTGTTTACCCAGCAGCTATAGTAAAAAAAATGATCATATTTACTTTTAGTTTCCACTCGGTTTCCCCTCCATAAACTACAAACAAATCCAAACAACTCTCACCTGCTGATAGCTGGCGTCCTCCGGTTTAAACGTTTTATCAACAGTCTGGAAATTAAAATTAAGATGCGGGAAATTGTGCAGCCAGTAGGTCCACCACGGTGCAATGTAGTCCTGGCGCGATGAGGCCATACCGGACGAGAAAGTCAAACACACCGCTGATTTCTGGAGACTGGAGCGCTCCGGTAATACTCACTGTTCACTCGAAAACACCAAACACAACAAAGATCCGCCACCCGTGGACGAGACACGATGGCCAGACAGGGAAACACCGCGCGAAAGTATTCCCCCTTTCTTATTTGGCTTAAAAGGATGCATAACACTGGGGTTGAGCGTGTGAATGCGTGCAGAGTGATCAAGCTGTGATCCCTCGGAGCGCCCTGACACTGACTCCACGCGCCTCTCCTGCGGCTGCGCACCACGCGCGCGTGCGTCTACAGCTCTGATCATCACTCCAGACAAGTTGTAAACTCACTTAAGATCGATGTGTAAAAAGCACAGACAAGAGCAAAACGTGTGGATTCACAACTGGAAAAGGTGCTATAAAATGTGCTACTAAAAAGCTTAAAGTTCTGCATGCTGTCAAATAAATCTCACACACAACATAATAAAGCAACGAGTGTGACACAGAAAAATAATATAGTCCTTTTGTGATCTTAAGACGTATTTATTTAAAATATTAATGCGTAATTCAGAGAAAAGCATCTGACATTTTTAGACTGAACATCTACAGGTGCATCTCAATAAATTAGAATGTCGTGGAAAAGTTCATTTATTTCAGTAATTCAACTCAAATTGTGAAACTCGTGTATTAAATAAATTCAGTGCACACAGACTGAAGTAGTTTAAGTCTTTGGTTCTTTTAATTGTGATGATTTTGGCTCACATTTAACAAAAACCCACCAATTCACTATCTCAAAAAATTAGAATATGGTGACATGCCTGATCTGACAGTTGTCCAGAAGACAATCATTGACACCCTTCACAAGGAGGGTAAGCCACAAACATTCACTGCCAAAGAAGCTGGCTGTTCACAGAGTGCTGTATCCATGAATTTTTCCATGACATTCTAATTTATTGAGATGCACCTGTAATTAGTCACTAGTCAAACGGTGAGTGCCATTAGCTCTTTCACTCCTATTCAATATTGACATCTGGTGGACTGAAAGGGCACTTCACCCAAAAAATGTCTACTCCATGGTCTTCAAACCTTTCCACACTAAGGACCCTTTCATGTCCACAAACTGTGCTGGCAGATTCAATTTTAATCACGTTTGGATGCAAAGTACTACACTACCCACAATTCTGAAACAAAATTCACCAATCAAAGAAGTTTCTCTTACTGTGGAAACAAGAATCATCTGAAACCAGGTGCAAGTTCAAGCTCAAACCGGTGCGCAACGTTTTGTTACGGTTTCCGGTTTGAACGACATGTTTCCTGGAAACGGTGTGCAACGGTGTGCAATGGGGTTAGAGATACGTGTTCTCTTGTTTGGTGGGTGTGTCAAAAATGTCAGCCCAATCAGCAGCAACATGTATATAAACCACCCGGTATTAAAGAGACAGCTGGCCCTAAAGTTAAGCTCTTCTTTGGCGAGGGTTAGGATGCTGTATGCGGTGTTAAATTTTACATCCCATTCAGCTCTGCCAGTTGCACCGAACGGCTGGCAGCTAGGGGTGTGCGATATTGACAAAAAATTTTATCTCGATATTTTCTGGGATTTTATCGATAACAATAATTTGAAAAAAAGAGTGTTACTGTGCTGATATCTTAAGGACTACAGTGGACAGCTGACTCCTAAAATTTTTAATATTCATATTCTGTGTGGTGGTCAGTTCAAAGCAGTGACAAGAAATTAATCTTTTCCAATAAGTTTAAATAGATTTTTACCTTTTATGGTCATTTTTACCTTAAAGCCATTTTTTCTAAAAGTGTGCATTATCATTTGAGTCAAATTCTTATATCTAATCAGTCAATTATAATAAGACATTTGGGCTGTTATCAATCAAATGAAAGTATCAATCAACAAAATTCATCTTTGCAATGCAGAGGAAACACAGAAGCT
>NW_015554139.1:1301911-1302194 GCF_001515605.1 Sinocyclocheilus anshuiensis
TGAAGCTGGTATGTGTTTGTGATGTGACCCTCTCTCTCTCTCTCGCTCTCTCTCGCTCTCTCTCGCGCTCTCTCTCTTTCTCTCTCTCTCACTCTCGCGCTCTCTCTCCCTCTCTCTCTCTCTCTCTCTTTCTCTCTCTCTCTCGCTGTCTGTCTCTCTCTCTCTCGCGCGCTCTCTCTCTCTTTCTCTCTCTTTCTCGCTCGCGCACACACACACACCATGCGCAAAACTCCGCATTTGAACAGTCAATAGCAAATACTTAAACTAATAACAAAACAGTAGC
>NW_015554139.1:1302390-1306572 GCF_001515605.1 Sinocyclocheilus anshuiensis
TCAGCTTGTAACACTCCAAAGAGAAAGGAAAACTTGAAATCGCATCATATGACCCCTTTAATAGATATAGCCTATGAACAGGAAATTATTTTTTTCATTAATTACAATAACTTGCTCGAGAACTCCGGCCTGACGCACGCGGGTTCTCGCGTTATTTCTTTATCACTTCTCGCGTGTGTTTTGTTGTGAAACGTAGTTTGACAGACAATTGAGTTTTTTTTTCAGGGTTGGAGCTAAACTCTGCATGACATCGGCACTCCAGGACCGACGTTGCCTACCCCTGAACTATATGCACTAGAACAGTGGTTCCAAACCCTGGTCCTGGAGGCATCTCAACACTGCATGTTTTGCATGTCTCCTTAATCAAACACACCTGTAAAATCTGCATTAAAGTTAAGAATGTAAAGATGAAGTTTAATTGCTTATGTAGCCTAACGTTTCATAGAACGGCAGACAGGTCACCCTATCAACACTCAGAAGGCACATACTCTGAACGTTTTTAGAGAAATAAAAACAGGTCGCACGACAACAATTATATGCACTTGCACAAATGCTCCCAAATATATTTTGAGGTCGCACAGATTCAATTTTGGGAGCATATGCGACCATAATGGTCGCAATTTCGAGCCTTGGAACACAAACAAAGTGTTCAACGCACCACCGTTTCCGTTTAAAAAACGTTTTGCACCGTTTTGTCGGGACTGAACGCAGCCCTGTACTTGTTTTTGAATATTAAATCTATTTGTAATATATTGCATTTTAGGCTTACTGATAATGACTGCTAAAGTCTTTTAGTAGACAAAAACTCTGTAAAACAGTATTAAAGTTGTGAGTAGTAAAAATGAAGGGATCTAGGACATTTATACAGTGCATGTCAATGTCAAGACTGTAAGTCTGTCCCTCACAGCCTCGTTTTTATTTTTTTATTTTTTTAATATGGTGTCTAACCTGACTAAAGTCTATATACGGGAAACTTCTTATCTCCAGTACCAGCACCAGGAACAAAACTTTCACCTGAAATGATCTGAAGTCTAGTTTGGCAAAAGAGAACATAATGAAAACACAAAATACTTCAGGAGGGATCAAGGCCAAAATATCACTGATCAGTCAATTGCAGCACTGATTCACAGTACTTGATGAATAGCACATTGCACTATAAAAGAAGTCAAGTATACTCAGTCTTGTACCTTTGTCTTGGAAAGTCATAGAATGAATAGAAAACATGTATGTAACAGGCCAACATGAATGAACTGAGGTTATTAAGCCAATATATATATAATTTTAATTATGCATGTTAAACACACTTTAAAAAAAATAGAACTATTATTTTCTACACAGTCCATATGTTATAAAATGCCGTGATACAGTAGATGTGGGTGGTAAATTATTTGTTGAGCCTGTGATCTTGTACCGAGAGGTGGCAGTAGCACATTACAAGTCAAAGAGAATAAAGATAACAAAAGTAAAGAGTGAATGACCATGAAAAGATCTCCCACACCTTAGTGCGCTGAGAAATTAACATTTTACTTCTTGTTAATTAAAGGACATGTCCATAAAATGACAGTCTGTTATTATATGTGCATGCTATGATTTATTGCAGTGATATGGAATCTCAAGGCTGCTGTTTCTGTAGGCTATGAGTTCAGTGACATGGACATTGTGAAGAATGTAAGAAATGTCTTGTGCTATCAGCTGTATATTGCATATTTTTCATATTTGGCACGTCGGGTTTCAAGGTCAACCGTGCAAACCTGCCATACAGTTATTTTTGATTACAGGTCTGATTGATTTTAATATCAATTACTCGTCTGACTGCGATGACCTTCCTTTATAACAATTAAATGACAAAGTATATGCACCGGCTGTACTGACAAGCTTCAGAGCTGTAAATATGCTCTAACTAAACATAACTAATTATTATGACCCATAACCTTTTGCTACACAAAATTGAGTTTGTCAACACGTACGCTGTTGCAGTTTTGGGATTCAAACGAGCTTTGAAATCTCATTTGCGTCATTTTTCTTTCTCTATTGCTCCCTGAATTGGCATTATAAAATTATGACAATGTCCCAAGACACCACAGGATGAATTTGCATAATAAACATTTTCATAAAGGTTGTAGCTGACATCAGCACAATGACTCTGAGAGGAATTCTCTCCCCATCACCTGCCGTTATTACACATTAATCCTCCAATTCCTGAGCCAGTTGTGATGGTTTGCTTTTGATGTTCAAAACAACGTATAGTGATATTAAGGAGTCTTTCCTCTTTGGTTATTACTTCTTGGGATTTGGAATCCTAAATCCTTCTGTGGTGCAGAGAGTGACTAAGGCCTATACATATGAATGAAGATTTACACATCAGGCTCAAAGAGATTGTGTTCAATGAGATGCCACTGCTCACTAGCTCCGAGGGCTGAGCTGAAGAGTAATATCCTACATTCAGAGCAGGGAGATTTTACTTTCCCTCAGACTTTGCTTTATTCTGATCTGCTTTCATCCATTGAAACATTTGTCAATCTGAAAATCCTTGGCTAACTCATCTGTGCCATCATGAGTCATGGGAAAGCTATATGTCTTTAATCATGGCTATTTTTGAATACTTCTGCTAAAATGTTTAATTGAGGAAAGTGTGCAATTACTAGACTCCTCAAAGTCCTCAAAGAACGCTTTAGCAAACAACAAAGCAACATGGCAAAAATCCTTTTGACTTTGCAACTGCATGGTAACTGCTCAAACACTTCTTCAGCATCCACATAGCAACTTGGAAAGAATGTCAAAAAACAGTCTAGTGACCTTGCCATACACTCTTAGAAAAAAAGGTAAGCTGTCAACGGGGTGGTACCCAAAAGCTAAAAGGTAAATATTTTACCCCATATTACATATGAGTACCTTAAGTTAAAAGTACTTTAGAGAGTACTTTAAAAGTACATATTAGTAGGCTAACAAAAGTGTCCATATTAGTCCATAATTCTATATAAAACGACAGTGGACTTAACATCAAAATTGAACATCTAATGTTAAAATGTATTTTTTAATATACTTTTTTTTAATTATATTTTTAATGTAACCTTCTTCCTTTAGATATTTTGTAAGTTCAATAATAAATTATACCATTTTAAATGACATATTAGAAAGATTTAAAAGAGCAGTTTCATGTCTATCTTTGTATTGTTCAACTGGTCGAGGTTGAAATGGGATTTAGAAAGTAATTAATAATAAGTAATCCACTGCTTTTTAGAGAGAGTAATTAGTACAGTAATCTAATTACACGGTTGAAGATGTAATTTTTTTAGAGTAATCCAATCAACACTAATGCGCAGCCACCCAAAATACCTTAACAAATACTATACATAGGAACACCTTCTGAACTACCTAGCATGCTCAAGACACCACATAACAACAGCCTACCCTGACATAACTTTAATTTTTGCCATTTCTTGTCTGGATGCTACAGTAGACGCTAAATTGCCACTTGGGGCCACTTGTGCTTTTTGAGAGCAAACTCTTAACATTTATCTTATCTTAACGTACGTTCAGGATTATTTCAAGTCATTTTTCACTGTCATATATCACTCTGCAATCTCTAGAAGCATAGCCGGAGGGTGAACCAACTCAGGGTAAAGCTAAAAGCAGCCTATGTTAGTGTAATCTATAACTATGCACATCATAAACCCATCTTTTTTAGGCAAGTACCAGATATGGGTGTCATAAAATATTTTTAATCCGACTGAATTGGTATTTAACTTGATCACAGTTTAAAAAAATTGTAAGCAACTAATTATAACGCTTTCATTTTCACGGTTATTCGCGTTGGGGTCCGGGGGTTATTCTGCGATAACAACCGGCTGTATGTACATTATATCTTACTTAACACACAAGACATATTCAACAGAGCGATGAATCGACGAGTCACCATGGAAACGGACGCTAAGAATAAGCACGCCATGCTGCTTCTTTCTTTTTCCTTTGTTCGATGGCCATTTACATACTTGATGCATATCGCCACCTAATTGATGGTTGTGCAAACATTTTTCAATTTTTCTTCGTTTAATCTTTTAAAGGCACAATTTTCGCCACTGGAGGGCGCGTATTCAAAATAAAAGAGACAAAGGCGTAGTTTGATGATGCAGTGACTGAGTGTGGAATCATGGGAGTTGTCGTCTTCATCCCCACAGCCAG
>NW_015554139.1:1306736-1318600 GCF_001515605.1 Sinocyclocheilus anshuiensis
ATTTATTAACGTAGTAGAATGAAGCAGGGTGAGGCTGAAAGCCGTCGAAGCGAAACGAGGCCGCTGAACGAGCGTGATACTTTTATTATGCCACAGTCGACCGCTTCCGCTCCTTACGGAAAAAAGCAGCGCTGTTTTATCATACTAGATACGTTTGAAAGTTCTGTTATAATGCTACTCTGTGCGGTCGTCAGCGGTCTATTAAAATGCACAACATATTAAAGCGTCTTTGGTGTTTCCATGTTTTCTACAACACAAAACCGGAAATCGTGGGGTTATGACGTCATTGGCAGGCGACACAATGGACACGGTCTGTGTCACTAGTTAAAATTGCATATTTCTCTGGATTTAAACATTCTTCGAAACATTTGGGATAATGTAAGTACACAAGTCAGCAAAATATATAACACTGTTCTAGTGGTTTTTGGATATTTTAATAAAAAAATCTTACATATTGTGCCTTTAATTACTGAGAATAGGAATTATATTGTGTGATGCTAATTATATAATAATAAATATCATGTATTTTTTTTATTATAGAAATACATTATAGAAAATGCAGATAGGCTATTGTATATTTGATAACTATGTTGTAATCATATATAATATTGTGCGCAATCTGTCACACCTACTAGAGTCTCGTCAATAGGTCACGCATGCGCTTATAGCGCTTAAGTAAACTGACCCTGAAAAATACCCTGCTCTGGAGGGAGCAGGTTATGTTCAGAGAATAAGTTGCTAAGCTACTTACATACATACCCTGAGAGTTACCTTCGTTGTTGGAACCGAAAGCTGAGTTTATCCGCTTACTTACCCTTAAACATACCCAGGTATGTCACCTGCTTTCTGGAACACCCCCACAGGAGTTTGGGGGGCACCAAAATAGAAAGGCTTTCACAGCCATGCGTCCTAAATGGAATACAGGAAGGCACAGGAACATAAAGACATCAAAAAGTGTAAGGACTAAAAAAAGAGAGTGAGTATCAATAACGCATCTCATTGATGGAGGAAGCTGAGAGCTTCTATGCACTTGATAACAGATTACAAGCTTGTTTTCTTCTGTCGGACAGGTAAATATATTGCTTTATCACCATGGTTACGCCAAAGCTGCAGGTTGTAGAAGGAGAGGGTGTGTTTGAAACACTAAACTACATTTTTTGAGATGTTAATGGAGATGTTTGTGTTGGACATTGTAGAAGAGAATGTTAGCATCAGTTTATTTTAATTTCAGGAGGAAATGTTTAATTTTTTTGCACTATTTTTGTCTTCTGGTGTCGTGAGAAATCCTCCCTCTCCTCCACTGACATCCATTCATAAATATTGGCCTCTAGCTGCCGATGGTGGATGGCTTACATATAGCGGCCCTATAAATATAATCTTCTGGCTAACTTAGGGGGCATTTACACAACACCATTTATCAACTAAAAATGGAAATCTTTTATGCGTTTTGGCTTTACATGACAATGGTGTTTTGGGGGAAACTTTTGAAAACTGTTATCGTCTTTTTGTAAACTACAAAACCGCAAATTTGTGAAAACCATGATATCATGCACATGCATATTACATGTTCGCATACTATTTCTTTACAAAGTTACATCGCCAACTACTGGCCTGGCATGCATAATACAACGCTTAAGTCATTTTCACAGATCCATGTGAACAGGGATCGTTTTGACAACGTTGTCATCTGTATGTGAAAAACACAAAGGACAAACTTTTCCTTTTTTTGTATATTGTTGTCATGTAAATGTTCCCTTCTAGAATGTAAAACCCTCCCAGCATTTCTTTGACATTCTCCTGTTTTAAATGTGTTCTTGCATTGGAAACTGTTTTTCTCTTCCTCAATTGATTTTTACCTATAATGTGTGTCACTAAATTATTGATCTTTTGTTTTGTTCCCCTTTACCATTACAAGGATAATCCATTTGCTTAGTGGAACAAGGTGACACTGCAGGAGGGAAATAAGAAATCCTGGGGTTCCTTTGTTTGGCAACCCTTAGACCTTGAGAAAAAAACACTATACAACGGCAGTGCAAACAAATAAACTGGTGAACCATGCATTCAGATGAAATTCAGCATATACTGTATATGGTTGCAGGCAATCAGTGTGAGCTCTCAACAACCTGGGGATCCAACAAGAACAGCAGTGATTCCTTTGAATGGGCCGTTAAACTGACTAATGTTTTGGAGTGAGCAAATGGGAACAATGTTTGTCAGCTTGATCTGGATTTATTTTTTTTCTGCCTTATGTGTGTGACTGAAAATGTATATGATTGTCTGAAACAAGATTTCAGCAGCAGGTTGAACTGAATTGGCCCAAACATGTTTTTGTGGAACGTATCATTGCAATTTGCGGTTTACAGTGATAATTGTCTCAGCACTGTATCGATCTGTTGGAATGATGAAGAGAGAGAGCCAAATAAGGCAGGTTTGGAGGAACTCTCCAAAGACATCTTTGCACAATAACTGTTTTCTTTTATGTACCACTTGGATTTCTGAGGACATAGAGACGATCTTAACAGAGAGCGGAGATAAAGCACAAGCTTTGGGCTTATTGCCTGGTTTGAGAGGAGATTCTTACACTGATTGCAGTGCGAGCTGCACAACTACCAAAGACAAGAGGGAACAGAACAAAAAACACTGCAGCTTAAAGACTGATTATGGTTTCTGTTAGCAGCTCAAGATAAAAGCTTATTCCGCAACCAGGGCCCATAACCGCCAAAAAGTAATTTTTATAGCATAGCCGTTTCATAGTACAAGTCAGAGTGTGTCTGTTAGTGAGTGTTGTGCAAAATTCAGAATTTAACCATGGGCTCTTTTTCAATTTATGAATAAGGTCTGTTCACACTAAGACCGATACCTATAACTATAATGCTTTAATAATAATTCTAATTCTATGGGAATAGAAAAGTCCACACTGCAAGACAGATAAATGATAAATTAGGGTTGGAATCAATTTCAGAATTTTTGATGTATTCATTTATTTTTTCCATGCAGCTGATGAATGATAAAAGCATTGGCAGCCAATTAAAATCCACACTTTACTTTAAAGAGCTCAAGCATTTAAAGTGGCAGACAACAAAACTGCAGAAAATAATGTTCTTGTCCATTGGTGTTGTAATGGGACGAACAAGACGGGAGACGTGCGGATCCATATGCAAGGCTTTTATTCCTAAGAGTGGTCAAAACAGGCAGGGTCAAAACACCGGCAAACAGGTACAATCCAGGGCGAGACAGCAGAGCAATCCAATAAACAGTCCAAGGTCAAAAACAAGAAGGCAAGGCAAGGCAAGGAAACACAGAGACTCGGAACAGGGTATAGGCTAAACAATACTCAGCAGAGAATGGTTGTTTGAGTGAGTGTTATATAGTGAGTGAGTGATATGAAACAGCTGTGTGCAATCAGTGCAATCAGTGCTGTGTGCAATCAGTGCAATGAATGATGGGATATGTAGTCCGGGGTGCTATGCAACAGTTTGTGTTGTGCGAGAGTCAATGTAATGAAAGGGTGACCTCTGGTGGTGATTGAACGGAAGTCCATGGACAGGATTCGTGACAGGTGTGGAGGCTAATATATAAGTATATAATTGATTTGGAGGTAGAATTGGTATTTGCTGAATTACAGTTCAAAGAATTTCAACATAACTTTGTTGACAAAACATAAATAATTTAATTATGATTAATTATGCCTATATATTGATTTATATGTAGACATAATTAGTTAGAATTAATCATCATTATCATCAATATAAAAAACAATAATATACATAAGATTAGATAATTATTTTCAATATTTAATTATTTAATAATGTTATTTAAAATAAATAATGAATAATAAATGAATTTCTGCATCATATAACTTTTTTTGTCTTTTTTTTGGAAATTCTCCATATATTTTGTGTATTGTATGTTTTTAATACTGGGTAATACATATACATTTTTTATGTGCTATTAAAAAAAAATACTATTAACAACCTTTAAATTCCTTTGAATTTTATTTAAAGGGGTCATATGATGCTGCTAAAAAGAACATTATTTTGTAATAGTACTTAATACTAATAAAACTCAAAATTTGAGTTGCAACTCTGCATCCTGTTTGAGACACCTTTAGCTTAAATTATTTTAAATTCAGAAATGGAATAGGAATATAAAGGCACTCTAAATTCTTAATGGTGAACAGCACTGTAAATCACTTGAGAATGCATGTTATACTCAACTCAATACTGGTCATTTATTAAAAACCATACAGTATCTAAAATTACTATCTTGGAGTGAGAAATAAGAACATAGTTTTGAAGATGTGAACTGAATAACCTTGATAATGTAATATTTTAAACATTGAATGTTATATGAGATTTCCGTACCTTAGAGACCAAAGCCTCAGCTGCAGTTCTATTATGATCTTAATCCTAACTCAGCCTTCCTGAGTATTACCCTTGTTGATTATTCTATTTCCAGTGCTAGACTCTTTACAGAATCACAGATTGAACCATTGCCAAGATCCCCTGACTGTAAAGTGCCGGCAAACAAGTGGTGCATTTTAATGTTCTCATATACCTGTATAAGAGAGCAGTTGTGTTATAGGTTTTGGTCAGTGCTGTCTCATACACAGTCAAATTGAAAAACAGTCTTGCTTTCTCAGTGGAACATTGTGTTCCGTACATATGAGGCCCATTAGAGGTAATGACTTGACCATTCGTGAAGGACAGGCACTTTGAATCAACTTCTTGTTAGTGCTTTTTTATCTGTGAGTGATAAGGACAGATGAAGAAGTGTTTGAAAAATGACTACCAGGGACCTATATAGTGAAATTGAATAGGTTGGTGAGGTGTGTGGATGAGGTGCCGCCACCATAAACACAAGGAACAAAAGAAGTAATGCATTTTGTATTTTAATTCCTGCAGCAATGGCCATTCTTAAATCTGCTGATATTATTCAACAGCTTTTAATCGCTGCATTTTAAGTAGTTTATCCGCATTTAAAATGCAATGAATTGTATAATTAAAGTAGCGTAGAATGTAAATCAGTGGGCTGGAAAGGCAGTAGGTAATTAAACAGTTTTCCTAGTGGAATAAAGTCCAATTGTCTCAGAAAAAAAAAGTGAAGAAAAATCTGTTGAACAGGAAGAAAACATGTTTTGGTGTGTTTCTTGGTGCATAATTTGAGTCAGTAACAAATGCATGCAACTACAGTTATCTAGTAAAATCATCATCTTATCATTATTGTAATGATTTTAAGTATGCACTTTTATGCAAATTATTTTTTCCTCATTAAAAAGGTCCCTACGGAAATGAATAGAACTTTTGAAAAATATGTGAGTTTACGTAATTTTAAACATGAGATGAAGACAGTCATATCAGTAGCTAATGAAAGCAGTTTTATTTTCTTGGAGCCAGTTCCTCAAGGGGACTTTCATATTGACACCATGTGACTAGTCGAAGACTAGTTTGTTCTTGGTAACCTGCTTGATTCACTGGCATAACAAACGTCACTCTAGAGCATTATGCACAATCAATTTTTCAAGTGCTGTAATGTTTGCAGTTTGATGGAGTGTCTGTGAGCTTCATGCAGTTTTCTCTGAGAACAAGGGCTGCTTTGTTGTCTGAAGTTGCAATTAAGATTTAGCAGATGGAAGCCTCACAATTAGTTGGGGGTGGTAATCAATTTCTGCCATTTACTAAGGACTGGAATGGTGCCATGGAGAGAAAAGCCTGCGTGTCGCGCAAGACCCGTAACGTGATTTCAATGCTGCTCCAGTTCAGTATGTGGAGCTGTGCATGTGAACCATTTCTGAGTGCTCTTGCACCGCACGAACCTCAGAATGAAATGCATTACCCATACAAGCATCTTAGAGCCACTCGTCGTACCCTTGAGATGCAATCTGAGGCGATGCAATCTATTGGACATTGCATGTTTTTTTACGAAAACCTTGTTTATTGGAATAGCCAATTAAACGTGTATTATCAAACTATAACAACATATGCTTTCGTGTTCATTGCTGTGCATTCAGCATATTGATTTCCAATTACACCATTTACAGGATGAGTATTGCACAAGTAAAGGACCGTCATGTTATCTGAGGCACATGACATGTGAATTGTGCAAGCGTGCATCTGTGTGTGTCCACTGTTGATGAGCAGATGTTTATGCTGATGAGAAGAGCTTAGGGAATGTGGCTAGCTCTGCTCTAGATGAGATGAGATTGGCATGGCTTTCTCAGCCCTCCACTCATGGCTCCTGTGGGCCACATGATGCCGCAGACAAGAGCATGTTAGTACTGAATGCTATGGCGGTGTGAGTGCAAGATGAATGGGCGCCCACCGAGGAGTTGGTTTTCATCTTGAACATCTCATCACTCTTCCTGACTAATCCTCTGTGCTGCTTTGCTCAGGAAGAGCCAGGTGGCGCTTATTCAACGACACGGGATATGTCAGGAGTAAACCGCTCATACATCAACCGTCATCAGTTTAACAGGCCTCTACGTGCTCCTACACCCCATGAAGTGGCACACCAGACACCACTGAGGGTGCACCGTTGTATCTCCAAGACAACTCTTTACTGACCAATCCAAAAATGTTGGCTGGCAAATGCTGCTGTCCCCCATATTGTCAGAGACTAACAACTGAAACTTTCTTTTTGCCTTGTACAGAAGAAGTAAAGGCCCTGATACACGCACAAAAAAAGTATGAAAAACCTGAGCAGCGGTATACTGTTAGCGAACATCCCAACACCACCATGCTGCTAAGAGTGGAGAATTACAACTTCAATTTCTACTATAAAGCAGCTATCCAGTGTGTTCACATTGCTTCTGACCCTGACAGACTGAACAGAAGAAATGAATCAGAGAAGATTTCCACATCAAAGAAGGTGGAGCTGCAGAGCACTAGGGCTGGGACGATAAATCGATGCAGAATCGATTCTTAGCTTAGATTTTAACAGCAGATGGCGCTCTAATCTAGTTTTTATCCGCACACTCAAATGCTCATGAAGAAGAGTGCTAAAGAGCCATGTCATGTAACGCTAATTTCACCTCAGCTCAGAATGCTTTTATGACGCGAAATTAATGTAAACACAGCCCACTGTGAACACCCTTGTAATTCGCTTCAACCTTTTTCGAATTTTATGAATGATTATTTTAGGTTCAAGTGTGTGTAAGGATTTGGAAACAAGCAGAGTACGGCTGTTTCTACAGCATGCATTGCCATCTGCTGTTCAGAACTAAGCTCAGAATCGAAGAATCGCGATGCATTCGGAAAATCTCAGAATCGATGCTGAATCATTTCTCGATTTGCGATGCATCGATTTATTTTCCCAGCCCTACAGAGCACACCTACCTATTATCAAAGTCCCTTTAAGGCAAGTCATTTCACTCGGCGGCCATCTTTGAAACTCCTCTCGGCCAGCTATTTCAGTCATGCAAGTACAGCTCCTATCTCTTTGAATGGAGAAACATCAAATTCTTCAAAGCTGTTCACTACGATTACAATTAAATGTCATATTTGAAATCACCAATGAAAACAGTTTTGTTTCTTATACTCAAATAGCATTAAAAAGCTTATTTTTCAGGCTTGACCAGCCAATGCACAAGTGCAGTCTTAACCGCACAGCTCAGTACACTGATTGCTCCTATAGCAACCGGAGCTTCTGCTGCAGTGATGCCATGACTTTACCAATTAGCCATTGGTTCCTTTATTTTTGATCTGTCATATTAACATAAATTAACACGTAGATTCACCTACTTCTCCAGAAATACATGAAAGTAAGAGGGCAGTGAACTGGGAGAAAAACAGAGTAAATTTTACAGTTACCTACACAATGTGTATTTGATTGATATAGAATAAAACACGTCTTCAAATTTTAATTGAAAGAATTAGTATTCCCTGCTGAAAAAGACAGCTAAAATCACACTAAGCTGGTTGGCTGTTCATAGCTGATTTTAGCTGGTCTCCCAGCCTGGCTAGGCTGGTCAAGCTTGTTTTAGCTGGTTGTTCCAGATGGTCTCCCAGCCTGACCAGCTAAAGAAGTGGTCACAATCACTCTAAAACCAGCTATGACCAGGCTGAATGACCAGCTAAAACCAGCTAAGCAGCATAGGCTGGTTTTAGCGTTTTTTTAAAAAATTTTTTAGCAGGGTTGGCTCTTTCCATAGAAATCAGTGTGTATTTAACAAACTATAAATGTATTTTTTGCTAGTACTTAATTGAAATGTTTATTTAAATGTCTGAAATCTAAAATAAACTATATGTGGTTGAAAACACTGAACAGTTCTGATATAAAGCACTGAGCACGTCTGTCTCTGGCTCAGTGCCAGCCAAAGTGCAGCGCGTCAAAGGATTAAAATCGATATAACATTTTACTTAGCTAGTTTTAGATTAAAGTTTTTGTCGTCTGTGTGAAACTTTCCTGGGTATATATTTTTGTAATAAAAATAAGCTTCTGTTTCATAAACTTGGTGTTTACCTTAGCTTATAGGGTCTTTGCTATTATATTTCAATATCATTATGCCTCAGTTAGCTAGTTATAGATTAAGAGTTGTTGTTTTAGATGTAGCCTACAGATGTCTTGCTGCTGTGTTTAATAATTTATGTTCTTAAAATAACATTTTGTTCCATAAATGCATTATCTGCTGGTTTATTTAGCTACTTTTCAGTACATCACATTAATTATGCCACTTAGCACTGTATGGCTTTGAATGTTAAAGTGCAAATTAACACCTGACCACTCTTGTGGGTTTGTTACTGTTACAATTAAAAATCGTAGAAGGGTAAAAACATGCCAGGCAGACATTGGTATGATGTATGTAACACCGCTACAACAAATACAATTTATAATGGGTGTGTTAGATTTATAGTGTGTGAATAATCAAGCATTGACAATAATCCGTTTTTTTAAAAATTTTTTTAGCAGGGTTGGCTCTTTCCATAGAAATCAGTGTGTATTTAACAAACTATAAATGTATTTTTAGCTAGTACTTAATTGAAATGTTTATTTAAATGTCTGAAATCTAAAATAAACTATATGTGGTTGAAAACACTGAACAGTTCTGATATAAAGCACTGAGCACGTCTGTCTCTGGCTCAGTGCCAGCCAAAGTGCAGCGCGTCAAAGGATTAAAATCGATATAACATTTTACTTAGCTAGTTTTAGATTAAAGTTTTTGTCGTCTGTGTGAAACTTTCCTGGGTATATATTTTTGTAATAAAAATAAGCTTCTGTTTCATAAACTTGGTGTTTACCTTAGCTTATAGGGTCTTTGCTATTATATTTCAATATCATTATGCCTCAGTTAGCTAGTTATAGATTAAGAGTTGTTGTTTTAGATGTAGCCTACAGATGTCTTGCTGCTGTGTTTAATAATTTATGTTCTTAAAATAACATTTTGTTCCATAAATGCATTATCTGCTGGTTTATTTAGCTACTTTTCAGTACATCACATTAATTATGCCACTTAGCACTGTATGGCTTTGAATGTTAAAGTGCAAATTAACACCTGACCACTCTTGTGGGTTTGTTACTGTTACAATTAAAAATCGTAGAAGGGTAAAAACATGCCAGGCAGACATTGGTATGATGTATGTAACACCGCTACAACAAATACAATTTATAATGGGTGTGTTAGATTTATAGTGTGTGAATAATCAAGCATTGACAATAATCAGGCATCTTGGCGGCACAGAGGGGCCCCCCAGATTTAATTCTGCTTAGGGCCCCATAAAGGTTTGGGCCGGCCTTGACTTGAAGTATCTGGGCCTTAAATGATCAGGAAAGGATGCAAGTTAGATTCAAACTTAGGTTGCCCACATACTAAAAAAATAAAATGTTTTAAGATGTAAAAAAATATGTATTACAATATAATGTTTATGGTGAAAATCTATAATAAATTCAGCAAAAAAATGTAATAATAATAATTAATAAATAAATAAAACTTCTCATTCCTGTGTGATTATCACAGTATTTTAGTAGTGAATTTTTGGCAACAACTGCCATTTTTATTTTTTAAACGTAACAGATTTTTTTTGTTTGTTAAAAAAAATCTGCAGAAACTAGCCTAAACTATTGTAAATGTTGTTGAACCCAGAAAGGACTCATGTGTTTATTTTGTTTGGTCATTGAGCTGGACTAAAACACATCACTTACATGAGCACCATGGCTCAATGTGCATGAAATGTGCACAAACTACTAGACCACACCTCCAACCTCTTATACATTCACACTGAGAGAAAAATGTGCACTTCTCCTCACATGCTTCAACTTCTGTTCAATTTACTTCTTCCTTCATCTTCTTTGAATCTGCATTTAACAAGGAGAGATAAGACGGGAATGGACATAGTCAAAGCATTCATGGCGACTGTACGGCACCCGAAATACCACCTGAAACCATCATTGGTATTCCAGAGGGGCTGAAAATGGCTTTCTGCAGTCCATCACTGGTGGTCTCTCGAATTTTTTCTTTTTTTTTTCTCCCTTTTCTATTCTTCATTCTATCACCTGGAGAGCAGGGGCGGTGGGGAGGAAGTGTGCTTAAAGGGAAATCCTCTCTGCTTTTGTGGCAGAAGTCACAGACTCAGGCTGGCTGACGGAATGACAGGACAAAGCTGATATCCAGAGCGTGTCCCTTACCACGGCAATTGCAGCAACTTCGCACACTCCGTGTCATCGCATTTGTGAGTGCAGCGTGGTGTGACAGTAGAAAGATGAGTGTCTGAGGTGTCTACCTTTTTTTCCAATCATACAGTAGATAGGGTGAATACAAAGCTCTGCAGAGTCTGAAATCCAGACAGAGTGAAATGACCAAATTTGAACTTGGGAGAGCAGAAGGTAATGTTTTCCCCCCAAAGACTCTGAGGGTAATTTATCGCAGCCAAGAAAATTGATAGAACCCAGACCACCCCCCACCGCTACCAGTATGGGCGGCAGTGATTTATTCTAAAGTTGTCTAAACTCAGCAAGACTTTATTACAATGAGCACTAGGCACACGTTTGGTCTTGAACGCCAATGTGTGAACTACAATGTAGCTGATACACTTTTTGGCAGGGCACTTTGGGTTTGAGCAAGTGTGGAGTGCTGATAACAGGCATAGTAGTTGCCAATCGGAGATTGTTTGATTAATCCAGATGAAAAGCAAACTATGGATGGTAGTGGATGGTGTAGAGCGAGGCCTCAATTGGTTGGAGGCGATAGTCTAAGCCTCCAATCTCAACTGGTGGGTTCTGATAGCGACAACAGTGATAAACAATGCTACACGCTAATAATTAAAATAAATAATTTACAAATCAAATATGAATTATATACTCTGACACAGAACTGAAGCCACAAGTCTCTGATTTGCACAGGCTTGGTACAGTAGATTATGCCTTTTCCCCCTGTGGTCGTGGTAACAATTTTGCATATTACTGGGCCTAGGCAGTTCTTGGCAATATTGTTACACCTAAATGCTTTATTTTAAACATATTGTGTTTACCATTGTACGATTTTGGTTGTTGTGCATCCTGGTCTACGCAAGCATTATTATACATAATTCTTCATTAGTTATACACGTTTTCTCTAATGGCCGGTAATCACTTGAATGTGTGGTTAGCAGACTTAAAAACATGTAATCTTGTGTCAAGGTTGTGGAACAAGTTCTACTGAAATTTTAATTCAATTCAATTCAAGTTTATTTGTACAGCGCTTTTCACGATACAAATCATTGCAAAGCAACTTTACAGCAAATTAAGTTTCTACAATATTTAGTGGTAGCTTATCAGTGGTGACTGTCAGTCAATGTACATATGGCAGAAATGTACGGAAAAATCAATTAAAGACGTAATCAAACAGACGATGAACACTATTAACAGCAATTATTATATGATGCAATCAAACT
>NW_015554139.1:1320369-1327679 GCF_001515605.1 Sinocyclocheilus anshuiensis
GGGAGCCAAATGCGAAAAAGCTCTACCTCCTTTAGTGGACTTTGCTATCCTAGGTACTACCAAAAGTCCAGAGTTAATTCACTTCCCTCTGTTCACCCACTGTTTATCCGATCTTTATGCCAGTTCATGAAGCACATCGTTTACTTGTAGCGAATGATCTCTGCAGCTACTGTTGACGTACAGTAAAAGTTTAGAGTTTATGCAGATACAGCTTGCAGGAACAGGAAGCGCAGGAGGTGTACCATACCTAAGAGCATCCGCAAACTTTTGTTTTCACAATATGTTTTTAAACCGGCATCTGCTCCTTGCGACAAGTCCAGTTACAGCTTCAAAACAGAAAGAGAGAACTGCATGAGTGTCCCTTATGAACTGATGAAAATAATGTTGTTCCCAGCTGGTTTGTTCTGATGTAGTCTCAGTTTCAGATGGCATACCACCCACAGTCCATATTCACTTAACAACTAATGCCCAATGCATACAAAAATCTCTTCCAAGAACCGGAACTCCCAGCGCATTCTTTAAATCTTGTCCAATCAAATCAGCATTACTAAAATGTATCTCTTACTGTAGTAACAGTAACTGTGTCTTACTGTAGTAACAGTAACTGGTTTTAGGACAGGAATGTTAAAGTTTTATATTAAATCTATTAGTGGAACTCTGTTTGAAGTAGGCTATAACAGTATATGCACTTCCATTTGTCCCTTTCAGACTTACTCTTTCAACAGGCAGTACATCAATACACTGAGGAAAACCGCAACTTATTAAAGATTTTTAAATGATTATGGGTCAATAAAATGAACACTTTTGAGAAAGAGATATTCTCTGAAGTTGGAATCTGCAAAGGTTAGCCGCATTAGAGTTTTGTTTGAGGCACTTTGTTGGAGTAGCAAGAATTTTCCACCATTTTTACAGTGTTCTCTGTATAAGCCATATCACAAATACTGGTTTACCAGAAGGTCCTCTGGCTGTCTAAGTAAAAAAGTTAAACTAAGTTCAAATATATTGGTCACAAGGGAAAAATGTCTAACTTTGAGACTAGTTGGGGTGTGGTGCTGGTCTAGATACCAACACTGGCATGGGTGAAGGTGTTCAACCAGAACCCAAAATGCAACATAATGCTGGTAAATAGTTACGCTGGTCTTTTCGGTATAGGTCAGGGGTGTCCAATCCTACTCCTAAAGGGCCAACGTCCTGCAGAGTTTAATGCCAACCTGCTCCAGCACACCTGCCTGAAAGTTTCTAGTAATCCTGGAGACCTTGATGAGCTGGTTCAGGTGTGTTTAATTAGGGTCGGAGCTGAACTCTGCAGGACAGTAGCCCTCCAGGAGCAGAGTTGGACAATAAATTAGAGAGATGCCTTGGCAAGTTTTGCACTTAGACATGAGGTAAGGTATACAAACAAACAAACATATTCAGGGTTGAGTTGGAATAAAGCCTGAGCCCTGAGAGCATTCATTATCGGACAAAGCAAATGGCGCTTTAATGAGATTACTCCCGTAGACTATGCTCCAGAGACAAAGCAATCTCTGCATCGGTTGTCTTGTTTAGAGCTAATGGTAACATTTCACAGCCCCTTCAGACGGACAGCTCCAGTGCATTATTACAGTAATCGATCAGGGCCTCGGCACACGCATGAAAGGCCTATTCATCGCTCCTGGACCACCCGCTTTTGCTCACACGTCACAACAACCCACTTCTCTGTGTTTAAAGAACTGAAAAACAAGCCTTGCTGTGTGAACATGGCTTGTATCATTTTCTTCTCACCTTAGGAGTGATGGTTTGACAGCTGCCTGTCGATTTGATGTTAGGGGCTGCCCCTGATATGCCGCTGTCAGGATCTCTGTGGCGGCCCCGTTAGACCTGCCTGGAGTCGTGGTCAGGTGAAAGTGTGCCATGGAAAGGTTAGGCTCGGAGCAACACTCTCATTTTGATTAATGGACCTCTCTGTACCCCTGAGTGAGCAATTATCAGAGGATCGGCACACTCGTTCATCACTGTAAAAGAAAAGCGGCTCAGCCTGTGCTGTGCAACCATATCCAAACTGCAGCACTGCCTCCTTACACCACCACCCCACTGGTTCAGGCCAAAAGAAGAGCGATGCCCAGCTAAAGAAGAAGAGGGGAGTTTAGTGGAGTGGAAAGCAGAGTAGATAAGGTTTCCCTCGAGGAATAACTCGGCAGCCTATTGGATTTGCTCTCTGGCTGCGGCATGAGCTAATAATCAAGCCTCCTGCTTTCATCTGCACTGGTGAACATGGTGTCCACACCTTGTTTCAGAATACCCAAACACTATCATCTACATGATTCAACAGCCCATTAGTACAATGTGCTTCCCGACACGCTAGGTTTGGGTTACGCGGCAAACTATTTCCCAAATAAAAAATGTTTGCACATGGCAAAACGCGTCAGTGCAACAAAATGAGTCAGTTTGTGCCAATATGCAGTGGCTGTCCTCAAGACTGTTTGGCTCTGATACGGTCACATTGTGAAAAAAGCTCATTATGTTAATCTGCACATCTTTTGAGAACATCTGGCAGATGACATGCATCTTTTCCTCACTCTGCCAAACATATTGACATTAAATGCATTATTACATTAGAAGTCAGCAATCAAATTCGCACTGACACATGATCAATATGTAATTTGCAGATGTATTATTCCTCTGGCCGAGTAACTCATCATCGATGAGCCCGTTTCAATAGGTTCACTTAAGCGGACCTGTGTAATTCTCTCAGACTTATCCATTGTCTCATAGGAATGCTCCAATCTGATTGGCTGGCTTTCTTCTGGGAGTAAATGCGCATGGGTTTTTTTTATTTGTCCGCCTGGAAATAAAGTCATGTTTACAAAGTACTGGTTTGATACATTCATTTAACCACTGGGTTTACCAAAGATTTTTAGGTATCTTGATCTGTTCAGTTTTGTTTTGGAGCATTCATCAGCAAAGTAACTATATCTTTAAGCACAAATGTATATTCTGTATTGCTTTGAGTTTCTGTTGTTTACTGGAGGTGCAGATACTCTAACCACAGAGTCTATAAATGTTTTTTTTTTTTTGGTTGGTAGGTTTATTGGGAAACTAGAGAAAAATATGTTTTATGATTGACCACATTTGCCCTTGAACTATCAGGAAACCATCAAATGTAACAGTCATGAATAATTTCCAGTCTTTAGTATTTGCCATTTTTAATGCGCTTTAATTTTCCTGAGATCATCATAGTGGACGTGATCAAGTTTCAACATCTAGCTGATCTCAGCGTATACATGGAAACAGGATAAATGAGGCTGCTGCTCTTAAACAAGACACTATAAAGAATATAAATCAATTATAAAACCTTTGTGTTTTTTAAATGGTGATTGAATGGTAAGTTAGAAAAAAATATGTTACAAAATTTCACTTAATTATTTGTGAGAATCTGTTTTCATTACTGTCCCTCTTTACCTTAACATGTTATAAAAAGCAATACAGTAGTTTCAGGGAAAATTTGATGGATTATGATCATTAATCTTCATAATATTATGAGCTAATATGGCATAAACCATGTCATATGAAAGTCACATGTCACATTCCTGAAAGTCTGTAGCACAGACATGAGATGCATAGGGTAGCCTGTGTGTTACCCTTCTGGTGGTGGTTTCTAGCTGGAACAAGCAAGTCATTCAAATCATACACTGTTCCTCATTTTCACAGTCCCTGTATGGATGAAGCACAGACACCATAATATTTTCAGCTGGAAAAAAAAATCAAATGAACAAAATGTAATGACTTAGATGATTAATTTGAAGAGGATGAAAATTAATTGCTACCTCCAAGTGGGACCACTCTCAGAAATATAGTTTTATTAGTAAACCTCCTCTGCCTGTTGGAACAAAGCATGCCATCATCATTTCTAATCCCTATACCCGATGATTTACCTGCTATTTACCTCTAACTATTAGTCAATTACTACACTGTCTTGTGGACCAGACCTCTGAGTTAATGGGTTTGGAGGAAGGCCAGGGTGTGATTTCTTTTCAACAGTCTAATGGGCTGTCTTGCGATGCATTTTTAATGCGCCACATTGAGTGCAAACCTCCTTTGCCAGCTATTGGGGTATTTTTCTCACATTGATTTTGTCTTCTCTTTTTCCCACCGTACTGATTTCATTGCACTGAATATGCATGCTAATGCCTGTCCTTGATTTTCATAAGCTATTGTTAAGACAGGTGCTTCTCTAAAGACACGTTCGTTGAGAGACTGTAATGCAATGTGGGATCGTACTGCATGGTTGCTCGTTTCAGTTTCAAGTATGCCGATTTAGAGTTAGGAGCAGCCCTTAAAGGCAGGGTAAGCGATTTCTGGTAGCCAATGTTGATATTTGAAATCACCAAAACAAACTGTTACAAGTTTGCTTTGCTATTCGGCTCGAATCAGTTTTCTAAAGTGTTTTTGAAAAATTACATACCCTACCTTTAAAGGAACACGTAACTATTTTTGAAAATAGGCTCATTTTCCAACTCCCCTAGAGTTAAACAGTTGAGTTTTTCTCAGCTATTTAAAACTTGACTCTTCTGTAGTTACATCGTGTACTAAGACCGACGGAAAATGAAAAGTTGCGATTTTCTAGGCTGATATGGCTAGGAACTATACTCTCATTAATAATAGGAAATTAATCATTAATAATAGGAAAAATATAGAAATTCTTTGGTCATTTTTGAGCGAGATGCTAACGGTCTAATCAGATTCAATGATCTATGCTAAGCTGCAGCTAAAAGTGCTACCGCCAGACCCGGAGATCGGCTGAATGGATTCGAAAACGGTAAAGCTCAACTGTTTAACTCTAGGGGAGTTGGAAAATGAGCCTATTTTCAAAAATAGTGGTGTGTTCCTTTAAAATCACAGAGGTGTCAAAGTGTAATCCTTTTAATTGATTTGCATGACCAGAAGTTGGCAAATTCTGACATCGATTTGTATCCATTTGTATTTCCATTCTCAACCCTTTGATGGCCAATTGTGCAGTCCTCCAATAACATAAGCAGTGTGATCGTCCACTATAACCAATACAGATACAGAATTCGGCGACCTCCAGCAATAGAATGACTGGGTCCATGCATGTGTATTGCATTTGCATTTAAATGATTTTAATCATTTAGTGATTTAACTTCAATACTAATGGTAGTTTTTCACAGACACAGTTAACACAAGGCCGTTTTGTCGTGAATGTAATACACTTACAAAGTGCAGTATAAAAAGCTGCCTATAATGGCTTTCCTGACATCCTATTGCTTTTTAAGAGTGGAGTGAAACAGTTGAGTAAAGATCTGTATTTTGAATCTACATATTGCTTTCATGTCCTCTCTTTCATCTCCGTCTCATTCCCTTTCCTCTCTCTCTCTTTCTCATCACTCACTGGTTTGTCTCCATCCGTTGCTCACATCTTTATTTCATTCCAATTTTCACCCAGCACGATGAAAATGGAGTGGGAGGGCTGGGGAGCTGAATAAGATGGAAGTGGCTGAGAGGAGACAAAAATAAAACCCAATTTCAACAATAGCTCAAACCCCTGCCTCAGTGTCTACAGGAGGACAAACCAGCGACACCATCAGCAACTCCTGGAATTTTGCATTACGCTGTAGGGAGTTTTTTAACCACTTAAGCTCAGGGCGTTTTTTGGTATTTTCGCCTAAATTTAACATACTCAAATTCAAATGTTTACCCTGCACACATACAATGGAGGTGTATTATTTCAGCTGCAAAGTTTTTCTTGTCAGTTTTATGATAATTTAAGGGACAGTAGTATGCTGTCATGGCAACAGCGTTGTAAAACGAAATATAATTTTACATGGAAAAATCTGGAAAGCTTTTATGTATTTTATTTTTGCCACACTAAAGCCATATTAATGCACATTTTGAATACGTATTGTGGATTTTATCATTAAAACTCTATTTTAACATTGATTTTTATTCACATTCATCACAATGTGCCCATTCATTTCCATGTGAAGCTTATATTTTGTGAAACTTATAATGTATAAATTGTGAAACATAGTTTTAAGAAGTCTCTTTCATTATTTTTATTATTATTATTTTATTTTTTGTTAAAAGTTGTGCATTATTTGAGCTGTAAAATTGTTCTTGTCAGTTTTATGGTCATTTTAGTCAGCTGTCATAGCAATTTGAATATCATTTTACATACAACTTTACAAGTTTATTTATTTATTTATTAATGCTACACTAAACTCATGTTAACACGCATTGTTTACATATTGTGGCTTTATCATTGTTTAAACAGTATTATTACTGTATTATATTATTTATGCTGGCCCCATTAATTTCCATTGTAAGTGTTTTATTGTAACCCAGATTTTGTCTTTTTTGTAAACAAAAGAAGGGATGAGTCAAAAATTAATGTTGATTGAGTTGAACTTGTACTGAACCTGGAATATTCCTTTGATTTTTACTGAAATTCCCTCTCTGGGTTTCTTTTTGCTTTATGGAGTCACTATTCGATTAGCTTTGCGTGTCCAACATGTGAAGCCTGTCTACCGTGTATAGAACGGATGGATTAAGAGTGTTCTGTCCATCCTGGTCAGATGGCATTACCTATCAGTGAATCAGACCTATCATCCCCTCAAATGACAGCAAATTACTGCGACGCTGTCAGGTATGAGCTCTAATCACACACGGCTCTCCGGGGGGAATGTAATCACACCCCGGCCTCACTGCAACTCAGCAACTGGCTTAAAAACTGCCCTCTGACATCCACAGAAGACCTTTTCACTGAAAAGCACCATGGATTTGCCATAACATGGGAAAACCATCACAGTAATATCATGGTGTATGATGGTGATATAGTACGACGAGTGGCCCAAAAAAAGTACTTGAGCCACACTTAAAATGTATGAATATAATTTCATTAGATAGCAAAATTTTACACCAAGTGGCAAACAAATGACTTCTGAGATTTTCTCAGGAATAAGTTACATTTTCTTACCCATGTTTTGCAATGACATTTAAAGCAACTGTTGTGTTGGTGATTTTTAGATTTTAACCAAGCCACCGTCGACAGAGGCGTCTTGTTTTGTTTATATGCTTGGATGGCATGCTGCAGCAGAACACTGTTTGATTTGTTGCCATGTCTACTCATTATAAGCTTCTTTGGGCTTGTTGTTTGGGCTTGGCTCATAAAGCGATCCAGTGTATAGAATTAATAGGGACAGGAATTAAAAAAGACAGGTAATTTTGGAGGAGAGTCGCAATATTTCGGTCTTGTTTCCAATATAAAGCATTTGGATTTATTCAGGATTATTGTTGTTTTGTTCGGGGCGGGG
>NW_015554139.1:1327911-1343042 GCF_001515605.1 Sinocyclocheilus anshuiensis
TCAAGCCATGGACCTTGTTCCCTGTGATATCTTGCACTGCGAATACAGAAGAGAGCCACATCTCTGATACGTGTTTACATCAGAATCAGAATTAGAATCAGAATGAGTTTTATTCTCCAAGTGTGTGCAAACATACAAGGAATTTGTTGTGTTTTTTTTAGGAGCTCTTGGTACAAACATACATACATATATGGCACTGAGAACAAAAGAACATTTAAAAATTAAGGGAAAAAATAAAGAAATAATAATAACCAAATAAATAATAATAATGTGGTATGCATCTGGAACAGAAGATTTATGTACAGATTTCTGCATTATTTACTGTATATACTGTATAAATAAAAATATACATATGTATTTACATAATACTTGAGACAGAGGCAATAATGAGTTATTAAGATGTGTAAGTAACTAGTTGTTCAGTAGAACGGTATTGCAATTGTAAATTGTAAATCAGTTATTGTAAATGCGGTTGCCACTACTTAAATTTTTCGGGAGTTAATTAGAATGTGCTTTCTGTAAATTACTGAACTGTATGTGTACAGAACAGGTTTAAGCTCTAATACTGACAATTGCATTTAGCTGCAGTGTGTACAGTAAGTGGCCAATGGACAACAATATAAATTTTCAACAACATATCTACTGTTTTATAATTCAAAACCATTAATTTTTTTCAAAAACATTTCACTTGGAAAAAAGGTGCTTGATAAAGGTCTGTCTTTAAAATGATTGCTGGTTTGATGTTTAGTTGTATAATGTAGGAGTGTCACTAGACCCTACCTGAATGTTTTTCCCCCATAGCAATCTTATTTTGCAGCTATTCTTATTGCATCTTTTTGTTCCTTCTTTTTTATGTGTGCACTGCAGCACAATGTCACAATGTGCCACGCAATTGCATTAACATGGCATTATTCTATTTTTTGATGCATTAGGACAGATAAATTGCTTTTTTGTTGAATGTTACACATGAAGTACTTTTTCCCCTAAAAGTGGGCTGTTACCATATACTACTGAATGTGCTGAACAACATTAGTGAATGCCTATTCTGTTCACAGTACTTTTTTTAGCAACTTTATGACAACTTTTGTTTTGTAAAGCATGCGGTTGCTTCAAAATATGTGTTTGAGGCAAGACTGTGTGTAACTTCCTGTTGTAGAACAAAACATGATAGTCTCAAAGTCATGGTAACCACAGACCTTATTTTAGTTATAAATCAAGAACGACTATGCTAAAATCCCAAAAGGGATTCCCAAATTCCTGAGGGAACACATGTCTTGAAAATGCTAATTCTCTTCCAGGTTTTAGGGCTATAAACTGAACCGCTCTGTATAGCCTAAATATTTCGTTCAAAATGTAGTGCATTCAGATTCAGTCTTAAAAGGATAGATCTCCCAAAAAATCAACCAACCAACCAACCAACCAACCAACCAACCACCCAACCCAACCCCACCAACAAACCAACCAACCAACCAATCAGTCAAACAAAATAAAATAAAATGAAATTCATCATTTACACACCCTCATGTTGTTCCACACCTGTTTTATATTATTTATTCTGTGGAGCACAAATGGAGTAATTTTGAGAAGTTTTTCAGTACTTTTTGTCTATAATGGAAGTCAATGGTAACCAAAACTGTTCAGTTACCAACATTCTTCAAATATTTTGTTTGTATTCAGCAGATGAAAGAAAGTCATACAGTTTTGGAACGATATGAGTGAGTAAATGATGATGTGAGATCCTTTAATGCATTCAGTTCTTCTTAAATATGTGTAGCAGTGTTTTAGAAATCACACAGAAGAACTGTTTTAATTAGGTAAATTCATTAAATATATGAAACAAGACAGTGACCACATTAACCGCTTCCAATTTATGTGAAAAGAGATGATAAAAATGTAAAAAGACACTTAATGAGTGTAACTGAAAAGCAGTTCTATAATTAAAATGAGTTGTATAATTGTATTTTTTTTACTTTATTTTAATGTAAAATGTTTTTGTTCAGAACTTTCCTGTTAAGGCCTCTGATGTTCCTTTTTTTTTACACCAATATTAGTTATTAAAGCAAAATACTTTTAATTTATGCTTTATTAACTCCAGAAGACCATATGTTATGCTCAATAGTGAATAATTAGAGAATAATGATTAAAATAAATAAAAATGTCAAATGTACCAGCCTATTTTGAGCAAATATAACAGATTTTAAAAAGGTTCAGAGCTTAATTTACATGGAATAATTTAGCTGAGTCACAGTATATCTCTGTAGAAAATGTTGGCAGGTCTAGTCGCGCTCCTGATTCAAATCAATGGCATTCATACATTTTTAAGTGTCCCAATACTTTTTGAGGGCACAGTATTAAAGTACTGCCACATTTTTTAAATGTATCACAAGGGCAGTTGTTTGACATGTCATCCAGGGCTTCAAGAATGTAACACTGTATAGAAGAATATCAATCCAGCCTAGTCACACCACATTCATATGCACTGATCTGCCGAGACTCCATCTTGAAATCAATATCCACCACTAGCTGTTGGACTGAGAAATAATATATTAGCAATTGAAATTCATAGATCTTGTGCGTGAACTTTTTCCACTTTCCAGAGAACTCAAAATGTTGCCCAATACTGCCTGATTGGGAATAGATGCAGTGATTGACAGCTCATGACAATGTTTAGAACAGCAGCAGAATCACCTTCTACTTCACCTTTGCTGGACAGAGAGAATCAAATATCACATACTGAGAGTGAAAGTCAAGAATTCATTAAAGAACTTGGACAATAACAAATCCAAAACAATAAAAAATTATCATTATTTTTGCTTCTCTTAGATGATCTCATGTGTATAAAGCTAAGAAATAATCTGAGTTTATAGATTTGTGTCACACACATGTTGCTCTGCCTCATCGTGGCTATAATCAAAACATGCCATGTAATACGTGTTTAAAATTATCTGTTTCACATCCTATTTATACAGTATGTACTGCATGAATATTCAGTAAGCTACTGTTTCGCTCCATTGTGTTCACTCCAGATGTGCATTGCTTTGTTCAGCATATATAAAACCATCTGTTCTTTTTGTTCTTGCTCTTTTTGTTCATGGCTCTCGTGTGTATTTCATTTGTATCTTGTGATTTGTTCCCTTGTTCACTGAATATCTGCCTGTGTGTTTTGATTATGGTATTGGATTACCTTCATTACTCTGATGGATTCTGATTCCAGCATTATGAACATGGACTAAAACACTGTACTTGGATCCTTCAGACTGATTACATCTTGTATTGTTTCTCGGGCATTGAAAAACGGGCCAGTGAGCGAGAGCAGCCAGAGAAAACCTGAATAATTATGAGCCCCAGAGAAATGCTTGACCTTTGATTCTTGACACACCAAATATTCAGGGTATAATTAGGAGATAAAAAATTTCAGTGCAGCAACCATGTCATCTTAATCCCAAATGGCCATCATAAATTATTCTCTCTTAATGATTAAAAAATATTAAAAACACATTTTTTTCATCATCTGATTATGATGCAAATACTATTTCAAATGACACAAAATAAAGACTCCATATTCATCCTTATTTGCAAATGTCAGACATCTTTATTATTTTACATATTTGAGCGTAGAGTTCAACTATTTTTAACTGGATAAATATTTACTCCTGAAGGTAAAACACTCCAGCTGTATTAATGTAAAGGTATTTGTTTGCGTACCGGCTATAAGACAAAAGGCTTTATATCCACAGTGGAGAAGATCCATATTTACACATTCTCAGGCTGCAGGTTTAATATTTTACAGTCTTAAAGGAAAACAATCCACCACAATTGGGAAAATAATCTAGCATTGTGATTTATTGACCTGTCGGTCTAGTGCACATCATTTAAAACATAATTCTGTATTATGAATTATATTTTCCAACAAGAAGTTTTAGAAGAAATGTTAATGATAAATGCAAAGTTTTGATACCCTGATACATAATTAAGGTGGATGCCACATCCAATTACATCACTGGCTCCAAGTTATGAAAGAAAACCAATATGAGCTCAGTTGGCATTTCCAAATGACTGCAACTATTTTGGAAATGTTTTGTTAGAGCTGCTTTACAGCAGAATTCGGATTGCCTCATATTTGATGAAGTTTGCGTCACTGATTCTGTTTCTTTCCTGTTTAGTATTGTATAAAGCTCTATATAAACGTAGGTGACTTGGATTAAAGAGAAAATATTAATACAACTGTTTAACTCTATTGTCTGCTATTGTCTTCCCAAAAGGAAAGACATATTGTAAAGGAGCCGTCACATTAACAAAATTTTGCAGACAGAAAAGGTCTGTTAGATATGTTACAAATGATTTACAAATGTATTGTGCTACTATTTGATTAAAGAGGCCCATGATGCACATGAGAGACTACTAACACAGTTGATTCTTATAAAGTATAATGTTAGCATGTTGCTAAGCTCACAGGTCATATGACGTGGCCGTGTTTTTCAATGATATGTGTCAGTACTGAATTAATATACTTTGTATTTATAAGCTATACTTTGCAATTGACATTTCCTATTTGAAATGGAAATTTTAGTCAGTTCGTTCTAGGATTACCTGAATGATACATGCAGTCCTGCATTCTATTTGGAACAGCATTGGGATTCGTATTGGGGGTGAGCTTATAAATGTTGCAGATCACTAGGTTTTGGAACAGAGCAAATGTCTTTGTTTCCATTTTTATTTGAGAAGGCCACCATTGGATGAGAGAACTGGAATAGATGGTCCACAGGAGACTGTGTTCTGAAAAAGAAAGAAAAACAATAAATGGATGACAAATTTCAGCAAGTCACCTTCACATAATCTGAAATAACAGTGAAGCTCTAATATAATAATATGAGAGCTATAACAGCAGAGCACAGAAGTAATATATTTGCTATGTTAACAAGATATACGCAGTGGACTTTTGAAATGTTTTTTAGTCTAATATAAATTCATGTTGCAGTTCTACTTTGATCATGTTTACACACACACACACACACACACACACACACATACACATTTTATTATTTTATTTGGATCCACAAGACAAGCAACAAAAACGGAATCCAAATACCTTGGGAAGTCAGTTTGCAAGATGACAGGTACACATGGCTAACATACATTCACAAGTCCTTATATTTATAACATTCAACACTCAAGGATAGACAAAACATCTTCGTTTTCATATTTGCATACTCCCTATAGTGGCTGAAACTGAACAAAATTTGCTTTCACACAGACACACACACACACACACACACACACACACACACACTTTAGGCACATGGAACACTATTTTATCTTACACTTGGGACACAAATATACAATTTATTTATACTTATTCAAAGTTCTCCAGCTATTTTTTGTATATTAGTATACCTTGCAGACCAATGGCTCACTCACAATTACATTTGTTTTTCTAAAGTATAAAGGTAAACAGATAAATTAATTTGAAGTTCAATTTGATTGGGATTAAAGTTTTTTTTTTTTTTTTACCTTGTAATTACTATTTGTACCAGTTTGTCAGATTCAGGCCAATTTGTCTCATCCAACATTATTTACTTACTTATTTATTGACTTTATTATTATTAGATTTTTTTTTGAGGAGCCACTGCCTGTCTTTTCTCTTCAGGCCAATGCCTTCTGTTTACAATTCAAAAGCTTGAATTGTCAGCTTTATTTTCAGTTTTATTTATTTATTTGTTTGTTTGTTTGATGTTTTTGAAAGAAGTACTTTATGTTGACCGAGACTGCATTTATTTGATCAAAAATATAATGAAATGTGACAATTTAAAATAACTGTTTTCTATTTGAATATATTTTCATACATAATTTATTTCTGTGATGTAAAGCTGAATTTTCAGCATCATTACTCCAGTCTTCAGTGTCGCATGATCCTTCAGAAATCATTCTAATCTGCTGATTTGCTGATCAAGAAACATTTCTTATAGTGCTGTCAAATGATTAATCGCAATTATCAATCATTAATATTAATAATCGCATTCAAAATAAAAGTTTTTGTTTACATAACATATGTGTGTGTACTGTGTATATTTATTATGTATATATAAATACACAAACATGCATGTATACATTTAAGAAAAATATGTTATGTTTACATATTAAATATATTTATAAATAATATACATTTTGTGAATATACATATATGCATGTAAATACATGTAAATATTTTCTAAACATGCATGTGTGTGTATTTATATATACATAATAAATATACACAGTACACACACATATATTATGTAAACAAAAAACTATCATTTTGGATGCGATTAATCGCGATTAATCGTTTGACAGCACTAATTTCTTATCATCATCAATGTGGAAACTGTGATACATTTTATACTAGATTATTTGTATTATGTGATACAAGATTTTTTGATGAATGAAACAGAATTCAAAATAAATCTTTTGTAACATTTTAAATGTTTTTTACTGTCACTTTTTATCAATTTAATGTGTCCTTTTTTTCAACAAAACAAACAAAACAAATCCAAAACTTTTGAATGGTAGTGTAAACGTATAAAAATGCATCATTCTGGGTACTTACAGACACACATTCGAATGCACATGCCACACATGGCAATCACGTTGGCGATGCTAAGAGCTCGACCGCACTCTGGACTCATCAGACAGTTCTTGGTGCTAATGCAGCACCTGCAGCAGCAGCCCTGCCTGTTATCAGCAGAGCGGCTCTGACTAGTATTGCTCGTGTGCTGCTGGGTAATAACTTCTTCATAAGACGGTGGTGGTTTCTTGTAATCCTCCTCCATGGCTAGTCTCCTGGATCAGGCCTGAGGGAGGATGAGACAGTTATGCAGTGACTCACGGATGCAGAGAATCAATCGATTGTAATTATGTTCCAATATCTGACAACAGCCTTTCATTGTCATTAACTGATATGGAAATAAATCAATGCTCTATGGATCACGTAAGCTTTATCTGAACTCTGTTGACATGAAGAATGCACGTGTTGGAATGTCGTTTTGAACCTTCAATGACAAGTAGCTAATAAAGAGACATTTTTTTTGTTTTGTTTTTTACATTTGGCAAACGGTGATGACTTAAACAGGTGCAACGAGTGACGTAGTTGTGAGATGAATGAGTCTGTACTAAGCTCAACCCTTCTATAGCTGAGTTCAAGGGCGAAATGGCAGCAAAATCATTCAAAACAAGCACTGAGTTCCTCCTAGTCATCTATTCCTCTTTCACAGACTCACATCTTAAAGCTCCTAAAGAAGTAGAACAGAGGAGGCTTTTATTACACCAAACTTTTCACACCAAAAATTCAGTTCCAATCAAATAATTTACCCAAAGACAAGGCTGCAGGCGTTGGATATGTTTCAGATTACCCAAATTACCAGAGAACTGCCATTTCAATTCAGTGTACCTTTGTCAAGTGCCTTCAGATGTGTAGAGTCTTCTTTTTTCTTTTTTCTTCTTCAGTCCCACTTCTGTTTTTTTTTTCATGAAACTGAGAAGAAATTAAAATCCTCAATCACTGCACTGCCACAAAAAGGAGAAAAGAGCACAGAAATGACATTCTCTGCTTCTCAGACGATCTCGTTTACCCCTTTTGTATCTCCTGTCCTCTTTTCACCTTTTAAAAGTCACCGTAAAAAGCCAATTTCAATAAGTTCAGTCAGATGTACCCAAGTTGTCTTTCTCGTGATGTTGACAGGGCTGATCTGATGTATGCCTGGGTGGACTCCCAAATATAAATACTGTACCTCTGTGACGGTGAGTTTCAGGGCGTGCAAATCAAGTTTTTCCTGTCTGTCCTCTTGAGAGTCAGTCATTCTGGAGCATACCACGTCAAGCAAAGCCTTTTTTATTTTGCGTGATTGAACAAGTGTTGTTACTTTTGAATAGATCCTCTAGATACATTTAACAGATGACACTTGTATAGTTCACAGAATCAGTTGTATTTGGTGCTTCAATATGTACAGTAGTGTGCAGTACAGTGCATACATAATATATCATGGGCTGAATTATAGAGGTAGCAAATGATCTACAAATACACTTTAAATGCACTTCATTCATGTTTTTCAGATTCTTGCTGTTCAGAGAATGGCCTCATGAAGTAAGAATCAGGTCTCCATCCATCCAACCCATCAGTTTCCATTACGTTCATCAGGTGATCTAAATCACCTGGCCTTCTTCCAAATGAGAACCTATAGGCCTAAAAATAAAATAAAACATAATAAAAACATGACTTTAAATCTCGGTAATTCTTTTATATATAGACATGTCAACTTAAAAAATCCTGGGTTATTTTTTTAACCCAAATGCTGGGTTGAGCCTTTTGGGTCATTTTTTCTGGGTTATTGTTTCAGTGTTTGGGTAGTTTTTGTGTTACCCAGCTCCTGGGTCAAATGTAACAACCCAGTGTTTGGGTTGTTTTGCAGCTCCTGAGTCAGACATTACCCAATGTTTGGGTAGTTTTTGTGTTACTCAGATCCTGGGTCAGACGTAACCCAGCGGTTGAGTTATTTATTTTGCGTCTTCTCTTCACGAGAGAGCAGTTCTAAGCGCCATCGAATTGATGCATTCTTCGGTAAAATACAGGTTTGTGTACATTTTATCTATAAAATCGTTACTGTGCTGTATATCGTTCAATTTTATGCAGAGCAACATACAGGCACGCGGTGTGACTCACCTTTAATGAGTGTCTGCGGTCTTTTCGCGTGATGGAAAAGCCTGGTGCTTTGCATAAAATAAACTATTTTATTCATAAACATACAGAATATAATACTTTGGATGTTAAAGCATGTCCTCAGAGCTGTTTATTGTTTGTTTATTGGCAGGTTATGGAGTCACAGCATGTTTCGGCTAGAATGAAACACACCCAAATTGGGTTGTTTTTAACCCAGTGTTTTGTAGAGTGTAGAGTATTAGTAGACTGTTAGTTTAGGGTTAGAAGAATAAGTTGACATGCACTTGCAAATTTACTTATAGAATGTCTAAAGTGGACTATCAAAATAATCGTTACCAAATTTACAATATATTCACTTTTAAAGATACTTTCAAATAATATACCAGTTAAAATTGTAATCAATTACTTTGCTTTTGCTTTAGTATGTTGGGAAACACATCAAAATAAGCGTACATCTTTAAAGTAAGACAAAACATTATTAAAACAATGATTTAAAAATGTGCTTTAAAGTCAAAAGGACACTTCATGAAATCATACTCTTTGAAATCATAAGTACACTCATGTGGCTTTTATTTAATTGATTTATGTTATCTGCAAGTACAGTTTTCATGTACAGTACAAGTGCACGTTCAATAAGCGCATTTCTTCTTCACACGGATGATAATGTAAATGCAAATAATGTAAAGTGTTACCAATAGCTTGGTTTCATGGAATATGTTATCAAATTCTAACATTGGAGCCACAGCAATGTACTAGTTAGTATGATCATGGTGGACCTAGCACATGTACACAACTCATTTGTTACTCCACCTACCTTCTCTTGGTTTCTGTGTAGATCTGGGCTGCTGGGTGGTCAGAACGGCAGTGCAGGAGTCGGCAATCCTGGTGCACGTGAAACACAGAGTGTAGCGGCAGTCGTCCGAGCAGATGAGACAGCAGCCGTCCAGACAGAACTGACAGCACAGGTTACAGCAGCGGTCCACACAGGGCTCGTCCTGGTGACAGTTGTCCCCACAGCTTTCCCTGCACTCAGGACAAGGGCCGGACAATCCACAGCAGCTTTGTCCCATGTCTGCTTGACTTAAACAGTCTCTGCTGATCACAGCAGCCCTCTGACCAAAGAGAATCCCAGATCCCAGACACATAATAAGTGCGTTTATGAGTGCGTCATTAGGGGACTGTGTGAAAACGCCAATTTGTCTGCTCATTTGAACTTTCCATGAGCTGAAGAAAGGGATGACAGGCTGTTTGTTAACAGTGAGCTTATAAGCCCCAGGGTGGCCCGGGCTGCTCCTCTTTCTGTGCTGAGTCAATTATTAGACAGTGTCCCGTGATTAGCAGCTCAACAGAGAAGAGTGTTGAGTCTGTCTCCCCTCAGGACGACTGTGGATTGGCTTGCAAAACAGTTGCTTGGGAACTCTGTTCTGTGTGCTTGCGTAAATGCATTAGCTAAATGTCCGAATTTTAACAAATGTAGCATAATAACCCACAAGAGACGTCACATTTGAACCAGTCTATATGGGCCACTTTATCTAATAACAAGCAAGCCTGCGATAATGAGGACTTGGGGGACATTTATTCATCTTAGGCACAGAACAATGTCAGCAAAATGTATGGGGCACGGGACATTTTCTAGTCCCGACTGCACATTTTATGTCTATGTAAACTATGTTGACTCGTTGTTGTTTTAAGTTGGGGTTAATGACTTTTTTTGGTGTGTGAAATGATAACAATGAAACCTCGAATACTACAATTTTCTGTATTTGCCAAGGTTTAGAATGATCAGCTTTCTTAATACATTCATTAGGATTCTAAATTACTTAATCATTAAATTAATACACAATCATTACAGACTTTTTTTGCATTTCTTTAATATATTGAATATTTAGCTGCCACATTTTAAACAGAGCCATAGAGAATATTTTTTACACTGAAAAGCAAGTAACTACCACATATAAAAGATGGTAAACAAATAATTTATCAAAGGATGAGAGGCGACTTATGTTGCATTCATTCTCATGTCAGCCCCACATTAGTAGATTCTGTTTTTTTTCTTCAAAGACAAAAATGTATTTTGACACAATATAACTGTGGAACATCAAGATCAGAACTACCATTGTGAAAAAGAAGAACACTTTTAGCATACTTTTAAAAAGAGTATGGAAATAATATACTTCAAAAGAATATACTTAAAAAATGTGAACTGAATGTCATGTTTTCAGACAATTAAATGAAAATGTATTATAGTTTAAGTTTATATTAAATGCAACTAATTGAACTTAAGAGTATGTTTTTGACGTACTTTAAAAGTAATTTTACAATTACTTCTGTTGTATTTGAAATATGATTAAAGTGAACTGCTGAATAAATTTATGATAATTTATATTGAAACATGCCGGCCCAAGGCATAAGCGAACTAAGCGGCTGCTTAGGGCCCCCCTGACCACCAGGGGGCCCCCAAGAGTACATGAAATGACAGCTTGATTTTGTTTATTTTTTAATTTATATATATATATATATATTCTTTTTTCCTCTTTTTTTTCTTTGTCCTTTGATTAATAGACATCACAGCAGCTGGTTATTAGGTTGCTTTGGCTGCTATTTCTTTAAGAGCTGCCGCTGCTGAACGTGACGCGGACTGACACGCATCATATTTTCTCATATACAATATTCTCATATTCATATTTTTTCATATACCACTCTTTTTACCTTTTCTGACCCACTTCAGGTCTTAAAGTCTCTATTAATGAGCTGACGAGGTGTGTTAGATGGGTGAGACAGTGCTGGGCTGCTCCAGTAAAGTTTTGAAAACCATTTCAGAGACATGTTTTTAAATGTGACTCATATAAAATATATTACATGCATGCACAGTTTTAAGGCAGCTTTAATGATTACAGTGTTATTAAACTTTAGACATTCAAATGTTTGTAAGCAACTGAAAAAAGCACAAATGTCAGGGCATGTCAAAACTTTTCCAGGGCCCCAAAACACCCTCAGACCCCAGAGGGTTAAACTGGAAGTAGCTGGTTTTAGCTGGTTGTTCCAGCTGGTCTCTCAGCCTGACCAGCTAAATAAGTGGCCAAAACCCCTCTAAAACAAGCCTGCTGACCAGCTAAAACCAGCTAACCAGCTTAAGCGGTAATTTTTTTTAGCAGGGTTGGCGCTTTCCATGGAAATCAGTGTATTTAACAAACTATAAATGTCTTTTTTGCTAGTACTTAATTGAAATGTTTATTTAAATGTCTGAAACCTAAAATAAAGTTTATGTGGTTGAAAACACTGAACAGTTCTGATATAAAGCACTGAGCGCTTCTGTCTCTGGCTCAGTGCCAGCCAAAGTGTGGTGCATCAGAGGGTTAAAATTGATTATAATATAATATTTTACTTAGCTAGTTTTAGATTAAAGTTTGTGTCATCTGTGTAACACTTTCCTGGGTATATATTTTTTAATAATGTTTAAACTTCTGTTTCATAAACTTGGTATTTACCTTAGGTTATAGGGACTTTGCTATTATATTTTAATATCATTATGCCTCAGTTAGCTAGTTATAGATTAAGAGTTGTTGTTTTAGATGTAGCCTACATATGACTTCCTTCTGTGTTTGATAATTTATGTTGTTAAATTAACATTTTGTTCCATAAATGCATTGTCTGCTGGTTTATTTAGCTACTTTTCAGTACATCACATTAATTATGCCACTTAGCACTGTATGGCTTTGAATGTTAAAGTGCAAATTAACACATGACCACTCTTGTGGGTTTGCTACTGTTACAATTAAAAATCATAGAAGGGTAAAAACATGCCAGGCAGACATTGGTATGATGTATGTAACCCCACAACAAATAAAATCGATAATGGGTGTGCTAGATTTATAGTGTGCGAATAATCAAGCATTGACAATAATCAGGCATCTTGGCAGCACCCCCCAATAAGTTAGTCAACATAAAAATTGGTCTACTTCTTTAAAACAAGACAAGATTATTAAAACACGATTTAAAATGGTTAAAATTATTTAAAACGTTTAAAGTAAAACTTTTAATTTAACATTTTCAACATGTATTTTTTAAATGTGTACTTAAGTGTGTTAAACAGTCATGAAAGTGTACTCTCTTTAAAAGTGGCCTTTTACTTCAGTAATATTATTTGCAAAAACAGTTTTTTTTTTAAATACAGAGTTCTGGCATGAAACTCTAGATGGCGCAGTCTGATAGGTCTGGCTCAATCTGACCTGGCGACATCATTGTCACATGGCAGCTGATTGGTTCTCTCCTGTATCGGTAGCCAATGAGCTTACTGCTCAATATTCTATTTGAATCTGGCTTTTGTTTGCTGTAGCAGTTTGCAGCGCACTTCAGAAACCCTCCACCTTCCCCAGCTCCACCTGTATAGATCTGCTACGGGGTGATTCATGTATGCTATATGGGGGTTATTCATTCGTGTTATATGTGCAGCAGCAGTATTTCTTACATGCTCACAGCAGCATGTTGTGGATGTATTGGCAGTAGCAAGTCTCGGTACTTGCTCTGCTGCAGCAGCAGCGTAGCAGATCTATTCCGCCAAGACCAAATACATTGACATTGTCATGTACATTACCATGCCAATCCCTCCGAGAGTTGTCATGACACAAATCCCTATTTAAACTGCCAAGTTTCGTCCAGTGAGGACATACACCATAACCAATAGCATTTTGGCATCAGTGACCCCAAGATCAAGACTCCAGCTCAGGTGATAAGAGTTTGAGTGGAGTGCTGACATAGTCACATTTTGAGTGGTCTCCTTTGTTTAGCTTCTTTGATATTTGTAACTGCAGTGATACTTTGAATCAATGATGGCGAGATAAACAAAATTTAGAGAATTTGGAAATGTCACGACGCTCATTTAAAAGCCTTTTAATCTTTAAAATTGTGTGGAAAATTATATATTCATCATGAAAAGCTAGAGGTGACGGTTCCCACACACCTCAGTCTGAGACACACATACACAAACAGCCTTTCCACACAGTTCACAAATCAACACACAAGAACATGACAAGTGAATCACTATAAAGCCGAAGTGACCTTGACTTCCCCGGTAGCACAGTGCGAGCAGTAAAAGCATGTAGTGTGCTACTGTGGGCCCTCGGGCTTCCATTAGTGAATGACATGACACATCTGTGAGATACGAGGGCATGCAGGAGATGATGGAGGCCAGCTGACAGGTCTCAGCATAGCAGCCTCACATTTGCAGTGGACTCACCTGTACAAATGCCTGTGCATCACATTCACATGGGAATAAATCACAGCTCTGTCTCATTATCTTATTCATGCTGTAGGGAACTGCACCCAGTGGTGACTCCCGTTTATCCAGCTCTCTCACAACGTTACACTGTGTCTACACAGGCAGCGGTGCGCCAAGGGGCGGATCTCTGATTTCATGACTACATACATTACAGCATGTTAAAAAAAGACAAAATGTCAACACACTGTTGCTTCCAAATTTAATATAGCAGTGTGTTCTTTGTTATTTCACTCGAGCTCCTGTATTAGCTATTAGCATAACTTTGGATGTACACTATTTACTGCATGTTGAGGGCAGGGAAATTCTTCAGGAAATTTTCAGGCAATTATTTTTGTTTGAAGCCACAGAGAAAAGTTTTCTCCCTTGGATTAATTCCCGCTATTGGTAAAATGTTTTGGATAAAGGTGTCTGCTTAATGAACATCTAAATGGTTCAGTGATCAGATCACCAAACGTTATAGACCCGTGTTTAGTGCCGTCCATTTGTGATCAGATCATCCGAGATGGATGTTAATACTCAGAGACCAAGTGACTACCAATGGAAGCACAGAAAGAAAAAAATATTTGAAAGAATATAGTTAAGTGCAAACTGAATGTAATGTTTTTGGACATTATTCGCAATTAAATAATTTAAATTTAAATTAGGCAGTTAGTTGAACTTAAGTAACTAAAGTATACTTTAATGCAATTTCTAATGAACCTTGTATGTCAGGTATTTAAATATGTTTGTTTTTACACATTTCTAATGATGAAGTTGAAATTTAGTAGATTTAAATGTGTTTTAATTTAAATGTAATAACACAAAATACTATGAAAACCTAATGGTTTAAATGCATTTTAAAGTAAAACTTTTAATTTGACATTATTACAAAATTGTACTTAAGTCTGTTAAGAAACAGTTATGAAAGTGTACTCTTTTTCAGTACACTTAAGTGACCTTTTATTAATTAAGTGCACTTGTTTTTCACAAGGGATGCCACCTGATACAACTGGATAATGCTGCAGCATAGCTTTCAGCCAATATATAATACAATCTCTGCGACTTCATTTATTTATAGATAGAAACATTTATATGTACCGATGATATCTGTTCAGGTCAAGTTTGATATGCTGATATGTGTATATATATATATATATATATATATATATATACAAGACAGATAGG
>NW_015554139.1:1343276-1369331 GCF_001515605.1 Sinocyclocheilus anshuiensis
TAGTGTCGTTACTATGACAACCAATTTGAATGTGACAATCTAGTTTTATATACTGATATGTGTATATATATATATTATATATATAATATATATATACAAGACAGATAGGGAAAATAAAGTACCCGGCAGTGTGTCAGAAATAGAAGCCAGGCTTCCATCAACTGAAGATGTGACACATTGCATTGGACACTTTCAGTGTAGACTGCTTCATTGATTATAATGGAATTAAGTTTGCTTTGATGTGTCACACCACTTACTTCTGGTGTAGACATGGTATTACACTCTCTGCAGTCTTCTGGTGAAACATGGTAACCTAGACAATCAGGTCACTGATGGCCATTGATCAAACAGAGTCCAAAGGTTTTATTGTCGTGGTAATGTTGTGAAACAATCTAAATAAATTAAGGAGTGGACCCGTGTGTCTCAGCGCAGCTATGCTAATGTTGTATTGTCTGGAGCTGAAATGTATTTAAGGATAATCAATCATGAGATACAGGTGTGATTAAAGTTATGTAATGCACTCTTTCGCTCCGCCCTGCTCCACCTCTGAGGAGTGAATGGGTTTCTGCGCTGCACTTCTCCAGCCATTCCCTTTCTCAGACATAAAAATAGAGGAGACACAGAGCGTGAAACGGGAGAGAGCGAGGGAGAAGAGGGGTAACTCACAATTTATTTCAGCTCTCCATTGTGATTGAGATGAGATTAAAGATGCTGTTTCGGTGCTCACAATTACCGTGGCATCTCACAGTCCTCAGCCATACCATCAGTTGACTTCAAAAGTGGAGTGTCCAGATTTCTTAAAGTCTGGCATAGAATAAACAAGTTTTGACATCTACACTCTCAAAAGTTTGCACACACTTATGTTGAATTGACTGTTCTCATGATCTTATGATTAGCTTTGAAATTAGCTTCGTAGACAGAAACAAAATGTGAATGTATAAATTTATTTGCAAAATGAATTTTTTTAAAGGTCATGAAGGTTTAGTAGCCCATCTGTTAGCAAAAAGCATCTTTCTTCAGACATGCCTGCATGTTAAGTAATTCATGCACATAATTTGGCCAAAAATGCATAATTGTGTTATTTCGTAGTTTCGACTACTTGAGTAGAATTACTTAAAAATGTGAAAATTATAATTATTAAAGCATGAGTAGGTTTGTCCAAGTATTTGAATGGATGTGTACCATTAATGTGATTAATGTGATTAATGGAAAATTAACATTCATTTCCCCTCATTTGCTTTTCACTTGCTACCGATCGATTTCTCTGTGCAAAAAGTTAGTGTGGTTATTGTTGTGAGGACCAGATAGATTTGAACCAAATTGGCTCGCAGAAAGACGTACTAGAATGAAAGTATGATCAAATCAACTTGCAGCAGCAAATAAACAACTTTCTCTTTGCAATGTCAAAAATGAAACCAGAGACAGTGACTAGAAGGACACTGAGGACAAGTTATTTGACATCAGTGAGTCTAACAGCTAAAACTGGGGCATGTTCATATTTTTATTTTTTTTGTCAGGACATTGAGACACACCTCATGAAATCATGTCTGTCTGGACATCTGCTCACCCTATTCAAATCACACACAGCTGCATTCATGTTCATGTAAACAATAACATCACAGCTGAATCAAGCACATGAATTTAAACAGTATTATGACGATTATAAAAACAATAGATTTATGTTGCTTTCTCCGGCTAGTCTGTCATTTCACATTCAGGATGCATACATTGTGCTCAGGTTATGAGTGAAAGTTTATCTCGTAAAAAAAAAGTGTGTGCAGTAGGATGACAACGAGAGGTGAAATATAACAGAGAGTTCTGTGTAACAAGCTGCCCCAGCATTTCATTTGGATTGGCAACAAGCTGTCAAGATGCTCATATTTTACCCCACTGTTCTCTCAGGTTGTGTTCCAGAACTCAATCTCTTTCCATCACATCTGTCAAAAGAGCAAAAAGTGGGAGGTAACTGGTGGCTGGGGGTTGAAAGTGTGTGTGTTTGCATTTTATGGCATGAGGGTCCTATACAAATGGTGGTGTTTTAAGTGCTTTCAACCTAATAGTGCACACTCACTAAAATAGATTTAAAAATAGCAGTAGAAAATAGGAGTAGATACGTGACATAATTTAGAAAAAAGAAAAAAGGTTTTATTTAGAAGAATATTATATGGCAGTGAAGTCTGTCAGGAAGAGACCCCTCCACTATTCCCCCCTGCATTCAAAATGTATCATGGTATATAGAAAAGCACTCTGTATAATTTAACGTGCTTTAATTTAAAATACAAATTGACTCCCCCCAAAAATTCAAAATTGTGCTATCATTTACTCACCCTCATGAAGTATGACAGAATTTACAGGTGATCTATACCTTTACAATACATAAGGCCTTCAAAAACCTACAACATAAAAAGAGCAAGCTACTTCAAAGCAGGAACAAAATAATTGCCTGTTGGTTAGAACATGTCTTAAAGCATTTAGTAATTTAATTGTTCTGGTACGACCGTTTGAATCAAAGCTCAGCCAAAAATGTTAGTGTGAAAGCCACACCTGAACAGCTGTACTGTATAATATCAACCTCATACTCAACCTCAAATTCTGTGCAAAGCCATGCTCATATTTTAAGTAGTCACTTTATATGCCCAAATCACTTGATTCCCAGTGCAATTTGCATATCACTCAAATAGATCATTGGGTTACACGGTATCATCAGTCGCACTATTTACTCCTTAGCTCCTACACTGGATGATTACATGTCAAGGCTTTATTTACTGAATTAAACTCTTCTTCAATACATTTAAAGTGGTTTTGATACATCAGGGACCTAACACTGTATTACTAAATGAGCAAACTGCATATCAGAGCAGTTATGACTGATTTCAAATAGTGGTGTACCTTATGGTTATATTATCGGCCCCATGCAGTTTTCACCTGGATCTGTTAAATTGTTAAATCAAATGTAGCTGACATCACTACAATTACAGTATGCAAAACACTGACAGAACATCATAAAGCAATGAAGCATCTGTCCTGATATATTCCCCCCTAAAGAGTACATTGGGGAGTTCAGCAGACTCACATTATTATTGATGTTAAAAAAAGAAAAAACAGTGGGCATTGTTCGCTGCTTCGTATTCTGCATGGCAACTTGTTCAGATCATCTGACATAAAGGTCATTCTGTTGCAACCTTGCATCTTCTCACTGAGTGTTATTAGATTACAGAAACTGGAAAGATGGGAATAACAGGAATATAGCCCGGAGTACAAGACTGCTCCAAAAATCCCATATCTCCTATATCTTTCTGTTAGAGTTCTCGCAGTATGTCTTAAAAATGCTAACCACAAATAGTTTTGTAGATATGTGTAGCGATTATACAGTGTCAGTGTTACTCCACTCTTTTTGTCTTGTGTATCCCCACAGCATCATTATATGACGCTCGACATAATTTAGCATTTTTAAACTAAAAACAATTGATACATTGGAAACTCACTAACTCACTAACATTTTGTTTGATATTGGTCTGATTGGCTAAAACATTTGTTGCTATGAGGAAAGATAGTTGTTTTTTTGTGGGAACATGTACCAACAATGCCATCATCATTAGTTATTATGCATTTATATACTCTGATGATTGAGAATAGTACACGAGCAAGAATGTCCAATATACTTGTATTAGTGGGTAACAATCTTAAAGTCTTAAAGGAATAGTTTAACCAAAAACAAATATCTGATGAAAATGTACTCACCCTCAGGCCATCCAAAATGTAGATGAGTTTGTTTCTTTATTGGAACAGATGTGGTGAAATTTAGCATTACATCACTTGCTCACCAGTGGATTCTCTGCAGTGAATGGGTGCCATCAAAATGAGAGCGCAAACAGCTGATAAAAACATCACAATAATCCACAAGTAATCCATATGACTCCAGTCCATCAATTAACATCTTGTGAAGCTGCGTGTTTTTAATGAACAAATCCACCAAGACATTTTAATTTAATCTGTCGCTTCTGGCCAAAATACGAGTCCATTATCCATAAAAACACTTCCTCCAGTGAAACAGTCCATCCCATGCTGTCCTCTCAAATTAAAATCCACTGACATATTTGTTTAGAACCATTTTTTTAATTAATTTTTTTATTATTATTATTTTTTTTTTTTACTTATTTCGGAAAGTGTAAACGGCGCTTCATCTGTGCACATTTCTTTCCTGATTCAGACGAGACAACTTTATGGATAAGGACTTGCATTTTAGCTGGAAGTAATGGTGTAAAGTTAAAAACCTCTTAATGATGAATCTGAGCGTTTCGCTTCACAAGAAGGATGGACTGGAATGATGGACTGGAGTCGTGTGAATTACTTGATTATTTATAGTGATATTTTTATCAGCTGTTTGGACTCTCATTCTGACGGCACCCATTTACTGCAGAGGATCCATCGATGAGCAAGTGATGTAATGCTACATTTCTCCAAATCTGTGCCAATGAAGAAACAAACTCATCTAAATCTAGGATGGCTTTAATTTTTTTCTTTTTCTTTTTTTTTTAAAGAAAATATTCATTTTGGGGGGAACAACTCCAAAATCATATAATGCACTTACATTTCTGAGTAAAATGATATTCAGTGTAAAAAAACGTTGGGTGGAACTTGATTTTATCCAGTTGAAAACTGAATTGAATGTAAAAAGTGAGTATTATCAGAATGTTGCCAGGTGCTTTTAGAGGAAGAGTTAAAAATTAAGAGGGATGTATGACATCAAATGTAAAGGAAAGTTGTTCATATTGTCTAAAAATCTGCTCACATACTCACATAGAAAGCGAATGACTTCTGATATTTTTTTTTGCTGGAAATCGTTGTCAGCATGAACACCCCTTTACAGGGACAGACCCCTGGAGTAACCTGAGGTTAAGTGCCGTGCTCAGGGGCACCATGGTGTTAGTCCAAACCCTTAATGTGTTTTGAACCTGCAGCCCTTTTTGTTACAAGCAAAGGTTTTAGGACACAAGACATCCATTAATAAAGGAATACAAGACAGGCTGTCACTTATCTGTGAGGCTTTATGCATTTGATCAATAGTCTAGATGACAATACAACATTTTCACCTTGACAGAGAAGTGCATTCTGATCATCAACCTTTGTCAACATATTTAGCTCAACCCTCTATTCATCATGAGCATCTCTGTATGTCTGATGCTTGAATTTCTGAACCTTTATTTATCATCCGTTTGTACCTCCCGGTCTTCTTCACTCTGTGTGCAAATAAGGATCTCAAAAGCAGACTAAAATTATGCCTCTCTATCAGCTGACTGGCTCTCCAAAGTCTTCAGCCCGAGCTCCAGTTACGTCGGCAATCAACAGACCCCCTGGCCTCATCCATCAAATGGGACAATGCGCCGTTAGTGGGGGATTTACAGCACTTGCACAGGAAGTGCAGAATCACTCTTGATTTATGCTCTAATACTGAGAGTTGCAAGGCGAGTGTTTCTTTCTGCCATCTGAAATATGAAATGGATCAGCCTGGTGGATGGAGGATGTTAACCATACTGTGGGTGTCTCTCTGTCTATTTCGGGACAGACAGACAGATCATTTCACATAAAAATTCTACCGATTAATATGATAATTTTGTTTGCATTATGGCCAATAACTGATAAATGGCCGATATTAAATAAACTAAAAACAAAAACCTTAAATACATTTTTAAATCTCACAAGTGAATTCAATAATGCATATTAAGTAAAATGGATATTAATTTTGAGATTTGATGAAGATTACATTTAAGAGTGCTATAAAATGATTTTACACTTAGAATTTACACTTAGATTGAGTTCTTAGTGTTAGATGACAGCAAAAGTTGTCTAAATGTAAAAATAAGGGACTAGAGAATGTACAATTAAATATACAATATCGTTTAATACTAATTATATAAAAACTAATATTGGCTGATATTAACTGATAACTGGCATGGTACTAATGTAAAGTGAATCCCTCAACATGTTCATAATCTAGACCTGTTCATTATGAAAATTTGATCCAATATTTGTATGCTATTTGTCTGTTAAGACCAGTGTGTGATATAGCAGATGGGCTGAATGAAAATGCAAATTCACTTCAAGCAGAAATACTGTACAGTGGTATGCAAAGGCAGCACTGTGCAACTCAGTGTTGTTATTGTTAACTAAAACTGAAAATAGTTTTCGTTATTTGAAATAAAGCTGAATTAAAATATAACATGAAAAACTTAAACGAAAATTAGAAATGTTGCCTTTGCAACTTACTGAAATAAAATTAGAGGCTAGGCGAATTGGGAGAGGCTAACAATAGCAAGCTAGTTTTGAAAGAATAAGATCCCACACTCTCTGCAAATCATTCTCCAAAGCCACACCTCCTCCAAAACACATGAACGCACACAGACAGACCAGAGGCTAACCAGCGACACGGAGAGAGACGGTTGAATTCAATGCTGTCAGATTACCTCATGTCTCATTCACCGGTGAGAAAACATTACAGTACAAAGTGCATAATATTACATTAATAACGCCTTTCATTCTCTCTCAGTCTGTAACAGATTAATGGAATATGCTGATGACGTATCACGTCTGCACGAACAGGGTGTTCAGAGGTATGCATCCCTCGGATCAAGGGATATGATTGGACGAACCAGCATAACAAAAAAATCCAAAAATCCAAACCAAATTGCCTACCCTGCCTTTAAATTGCAGTTACTAAAACTAAAATAAAAAAATATATAAATTGAACCTAAATAAAAATATTAAAAAATGAATAAAAATGACAAAAGACAATAACAAAATTATTAAAACCTATACTCAAATTAAAATGAAAACCGAATGTCTAAAAATAAGAGCTCATTTTGAGCACATGACAAAAAGTTCAAATCTTATTGGTCAGCCAGTTTTACGCACAGTGTAAACACCTCCCAGTAAAAAAAAAAAACCCATCACATTGATGTCGTTCATAACTGAACAGACAAATTAACAGCCATTCATAAAATGTTTATTGCACCAAACATTTGTTATGGTGTGAACATATGATCTTATTTACACCTAAATCGGAACAGTAGAATTGAACGTCAAGCTGCTTGTATTTACACACCTCCTAAAAAAATAAACCCTGTTTCCTTTGAATGTCTGCTAATAATAAGTGCACATATTATACATGTGCATACAGTACACATGACGACACCGCACATATGTGTATTTTTGCACCAGTGCTCCATAACATTTCTTTGAACATTCAATGACAATGAATGTTTACCTCACAAGTTAAGTCTGTGGAAGCTGTCAAGACTGTGAGCCTAATAATTTACAATTACTCATATGTGCTGATTTTATTAGTACATTATTTAATGCGCATTTAAATTACTCTGCCTTGTGTTATATTGTCCTGGCATTAAGCTGGGTTCGCCATATACACAACACACATGCAGTGCAATAGTCTTAAGAAAATCACACACACGAGAATGAAACTATTATAAATACAAATTACATGAATTCGTTAACACCCCTAGACATGTGTATTACCAAGTGATAATGCTTTCATTTTGACAGTTGTAGAGGTATATAAATGTTATTTGGACTTGTGACTTTTGATATTGTAGAAGAGCTCTTTATCTTGCCAGACGAATATTTGTGTCAGCCTTGGTGTGAATACACCTTTCGGGTGTGATTAGTCTCACACTTTCATCTCATATTTGGTGTGAATAGGCCTTAAAGAAATAGTAAAAAAAAAAAAAAATTGTTGCTGAAAATGTACTCACCCTTATACCAGCCAAGATGTAGATGAGTTTGTTTCTTCATCAGAACAGCATTACATCACTTACATTACTTGCATCACAAATAGCTCATGAATGGATCCTCTGCAGTGAATGGGTGCCGTTAGATGATAGTCCAAACAGATGATAAAAACATCACAATAATCCACATTCTGAAGGCACCCATTCACTGCAGAAGATCCATTGGTGAGCAAGTAATGTAATGGTGAATTTCTTGAAACCTGTTCACATTAAAAACAAACTTGGACCCACTTTATATTAAGTGGCCTTAACAACTATGTACTTACATTTAAATTAATAATTTGGTACAATGCACTTATTGTGTACATACATGTTTTTACATTGTACATATATTTTAAAAATACCTGCATGTAATTACATCTGTAATTAATTTCTGTAATTACATTTATAATTACACTGTTGACCCATCCCTTACACTTTAACCCACCCTTAAACCTACCCATACCACCAAACCTGTCCCTAACCTTACCCGTATCACACCTCAATTGCAGCAAAAGTGTTTTGCAATACAATATGAACACAATAAGTACATTGTACTTATTGCTTGATGTACATACATAGTAGTTAAGGCCACTTAATATAAAGTGGGACCACAAACTTATCTGCATCTTGGATGGCCTGATGGTGAACACATTTTTAGCAAATTTTCATTTTTGGGTTTACCATTTCTTTTCAGTCAAGGTTCGTAGGTAAATTTTTGCAGGTGCATGGTAATTTATGTTGGTCTAAGGTGGTCTTTTCAGCAGGGCAGATACAAAAATAACTTTAGTATGAAATATTGAGATTCTTGATACTTACAGAAGTGTAGGGAGACTGTCAGGAGAAAAGTGTGTATATACTAAAACCGAGAACAGGCTGGTAAAATTATTGAAACTGAAAACTAACAAGCTGGCAAAGAACCCCAGGCTAGCCTCTTTAAACACCTCCCGGGTGCCACAATTTCATATTTGTGCATGTAATTCATCTTTACTTTGGACCTCAGTGGGATCTTCAGGCAAACAGCCACATGAGCAGGATTATATTGTCAAGGTCTAGTTTTTGACATAACACTGAGTCATAACGCTGAAGTTATACTGTAAAATGGCATGTGTGTAACTGAATAGTGCTGCGTAGGAACAATCACACTCAGCCTGCTGAGTTAATGACTGCGACTTTTTTTCACAAGATGATGTGTTAGTGCTTCAGACCCGCTCATATCTCTGCATATTTTGCTCATTAAACACTAGTTAATTTCAGCTATGACATAATCAACTCGGAGAGGCACAAACACGCACTTGAAAAATCTCCTGGGGCAGATGAAAAGAAAGTGATTGCCATAAGATCCTTTCATTGGAAATACAATACAAACGAAAAACTGCTGTTTACAAGAGAGACACTTGTCAAGAAAAAAATACAGACAAGGTTTGTTCTTTCAGGTTGCAGCTCTATAGATTTCTTTATATTTCTTCCCTGACATATTTATGTGAAAATAAATCTATAGTTTTTTTCTTTTTGTATTTAGACATCTACTTAAGTTGAGATTCCAAAACTTTTTAATGCCATGACCCACCTATATATAATCATTAAGTAAGAGCAGATGACTGAATTGAAGTATGCATTGACATGGACCTAACAGTTCAGTTATATGTTCAATTCGGTGAGTTCATTCAATGAAGGATTCATCAAACCTCAAATCAGTTTTTTTTTAATGATATTAAGAGAACAGATTTGCATGAATCATAAGTTCATAAATCAAACTGATCAGGTTGTGCTATATGTCTGTTTTGGACATTTAATTTACTCCATTCAACTGCTTCGTCAGACACCATTTTTATTTTTTCAGTCGACCAGTGAATCATATTCAAGTTTATTTGTATATAGCTTTTCACGATACAAATCATTGCAAAGCAACTTTACAGAAAATTAAGTCAATAAATATCAACTATCATAGGCAGCAAAGCATATATCCAGTGGGTCATCCCTAAAAATGAAGTGTTCTTAATTTTATTGAGTGTGTACTTCAAATCTTAAAAGTATATAAAACATTGCAGATAATGTAATATTCATAAAATAAAAGTCTATTTAAATGTACACTTTTCATGACTGATTCTAAAGTACACTTCTAAAAAGTGCAATTTTGTAATAATGTCAAATGAAGTTTTATTTTAAAGTACATATTAAATCATAATGCTTTAATCTTTTTTCATGTTTTAAAGAAGTACATTTATTTTGATTGACTAACTAACATACTTAAGCACAAGTAAAGTACTTGATTGTAATTTTAACCTTAGAGTGGTTTTCAGTATAAAAGTTAATATATTTTTCAAATGTACTAAATTGCAACTTCATCGTTGCAAATATGTAATTACAAATATATTTAAATGCATGACTTAAAAGGTTCATTAGAAATTACATTAATGAATGTTTTAGTTTGACTATAAATGCTTTTCAGTACAATCAGTACATTTTAACCATATTTCAAAGACAATTGAAGTAATTATGAAATTACATATAAGTCCTACTTAAGTGGGTAAAAAAAGCACTCTATTAATTGCATTTAATATAAATTTAAACTGTAATACATTTTAATTACCTGCAATTAACATGCAATTACATGTCTGAAAAATTAACATTCAGTTCACACTTAAGTACACATTACTTATCTTTATATAATCTCACTGTCTCTTTGCTCTTGTCTGTGTTACCCTTTTCAAATTCACATCACATTTTATGATCACGATGGGAACAAAATGAGCTCAAGGGAGGCAAAAGAGACGCTGCTACCCTCTGAACCCTTTTCCGCTGGTGTCCATGTCAAAAAGTGTTGAATTAGTTGTGACAGGGTGCAAGATGACAGTCTCCCCCGAAGACAACACTGACTACCCCATCTTATGTTCTTCATAATATTAGTTTGTTTTATTTTTGTACTAATTATTTTCTCATCTAAGCTTTTTTGAAAAGGCGCTGCCTCTGTTGCCTCCCCTGAGAAAACACTGTTATTGATACTGCATCATTACTTGCCTCAATAATATGCAGACGGCTTAATGGTATGGAGGATGTGACACAAGCGTCATTAGCAAGACCACACCAACGCAATCACACAACAGCACACTGTTTGTCTCTATTCACAACATCGTCCGACCAACTCAGTAGGAAGATTAAAAGTCTCTTTTGACAACAAACATGATGTGTTCACATTAAAAAAGGCAATTAAATAGATGTTATTATGTCAGCCCTCCCATTACTCTGTTTCCCTCGAACCGATTCAAAGAAATCTTCAAAACACAAATAAGAAGCCCACCTTCAGGCTGATCTACTGAGGCTCAGTTCTCTTTGCTGTTTTATTCAGAGAACTAAGAGGAAAAGACACACGGGAGAAGAGAAAAAGCTCTGCGCTCAATCCCTGGAGGCCTATAAAACTCCAACGAGTCAAATCCATAAACAGGCTCAAGAGCTCTAACAACTTACCCTCTAAAGTTATCATTCTTACACCAGCAAAACAACACCAGACACCTCGAGAGATAAATGGCCCATGTTAAATGATCTTGTAAATGTGGCTAATGTGTCTTAGCACTTCTTCAGTGGCGTGATCCTGACCTGCTTCTTTGGCCGCCGAATACTTGTACTTGAGCTCTGCGCACACTGTACTCTTTAAGCCATTTTTTTAAATTTGATATTCAGTGAAAAATGATCAAATTAACTCATCTATGTGATACTGTATGCAACATAAATATCTCACTAATTAGCAATCTCTTTATTTTATGATCATGCTATCAAATTACGTGGCGTTCATTCTGAAGAATGAGCAATCCACAAACTCTTTCTGTCGCCCAGATAAGACAACCTCCAAACAACCAGGCTTCCAAATGAATCATTAGTGCAAGATCTTGCCAATGAGGATGTCAGGATGTAGTGATGCAATACGTGGTGGTTTTTCACATTGGTTTAATAGTTCTTTTTTGATAAAAAAAGTCTTCCAAATATGCACTCAATACAATATTTAATCAAGTCATGTTAATTATTTAGTCAGTTTTACTGGTTAGATTTAATTAGTCATTAAATTTACTTTAGCCAATGTTACTAATATTGATCAATGAGAATTCATACCAAATATTAAAACATTTTATATGTAAATTGAAATATGTATCAGCATTTAACGAAACGTGAAAGCTGTTGACATGAAAACCTGAACTCATGGAATATTATTACCAGTGTTGTTATTGTTAAATAAAACTAAAACTATTAGAATGTGTATTAAGTAACTGAAATAAAATATAAATATGGGATGAAAACCTTAAATCTAGAGATGGGGTATGGACTGCAATTATGAATGATCTCAGACACTGACTCTGACATTTTGGAAATTTGCATGTCTAACATGAAAGATTAAATAAATAAATAAAGATAAAAAAAGATAAAAAAAGATAAAAAAAACATGAATAAATATCTCCACTCAAACTCAGTTGGTTAAGGATTTGGACTTGGACACGACAAGGTTGTACTGGAGTACTAAAATTATTACAACCAAAACTTAAATAAAATAAATTTGAACTAAATAGAAATATAAAAATAAAGTAATAAAGATGACAAAAACACATCACAAAATAACTAAAATTAAAAATAAAATGAAAACAAATAAAGTTAAAATAAACACTGAAAATGCACAAATAAAAGCTAATTCAAAATATTAATAAAAGTAGATAAATAATGCTAAAATAACACTAATTGAGTATGAGTACACTACTGTATTGTATTACAAGATGACAGTCTCCCCCGAAGACAAAACTAACTACTCAATCTTATGTTCTTCATAATTGTCACGATCTGCTACGGTGCGGGAACACTGAGCAAGGAACGAGGAGACCAAGAGTACAGAAACCAAGGAATTTAATAATCTTCATGGGGAATCACACGTAGCGCCTAACGGGGAAACAGGAGCCCTCCCTGAGCTGAACTGGGCATCAGGAGCCCTTCCTGGGCCGAACTGGGGATCAGGAGCCCTCCGTGGGCCTAACTGGGGATCAGGAGCCCTCCGTGGGCTTAACTGGGGATCAGGAGCCCTCCCTGGGCTTAACCGGGGGATCAGGAGCCCTCCCCTGGGCTTAACGGGGAAACAGGAGCCCTCCCTGGGCCTAGCTGGGGATCAGGAGCCCTCCCTGGGCCTAGCTGGGGATCAGGAGCCCTCCCTGGGCCTAACTGGGGAACAGGAGCCCTCTCTGGGCCTAACTCGGGATCCGGATAGCGCTTAAGTGGTGCTGGCATTGGAGGGTGCATGGCTTCATGCCATGCTTCATCAATGCATGGCGGGTTTGCCACATTAACGTCCTTCGGGCTTGCCACATTAACGTCTTTCGGGCTTGCCACATTAACTGCCGGCTGACTTGATTCGGGAACGGCCGGCTTTCTTTACTCAGGAACTGCCGGCGGAGGGGTTCCGGATCGGAATCGGAGACTCTCCAGACACCGGATGACTGTCTCCTTCCAGTCGAGGTCGGTGGTGTCTGGGAGTTCCGTGGGATGATGGAATGTCATTCCGATCCGGAACAGCGTTGCGAGGTTTTCCCCCTCGAGGGATTCCGGTATTCTGTCACGATCTGCTACAGTGCGGGAACACGGAGCAAGGAACGAGGAGACCAAGAGTACAGAAACCAAGGAATTTCATAATCTTCACGGGGAATCACACGTAGCACTGTAGACACAAACAATACCGGACGCTGGAGCACACACAGGGAACACTATTTATACACACAGGAGGAGGGGATGACGAGACACACCTGGGAGCAATGAAACATCATGGGAAACACCTGGGACAAATTAAACATGGGAAAGGAAGGCACATGAGGAAAACAACCACAAAACACGGACAGAATCTGACAATAATATTTGTTTTATTTTTGTACTAATTATTTTCTCATTGTAACTTGTTTGAAAAGGCGCTGCCTTTGTTGCCTCCCCTGAGAAAACACTGTTATTGATACTGCATGATTACTTGCCTCAATAATATGCAGACGGCTTTATGGTATGGAGGATGTGACACAAGCGTTATTAGCAAGACCACACCAACGCAATCACACATTCTCCATTCACAACATCGTCCAACTAACTCAGTGGGAAGATCAAGTCTCTTTTGACAACAAACATGATGTGTTCACATTTAAAAAAGGCAATTAAATAGACGTTATTATGTCAGCCCTCCCATTACTCTTTTTCCCTCGAACCGATTCAAAGGAATCTTCAAAACTCAAATAAGAAGCCCACCTTCAGGCTGATCTTCTGAGGCTCAATTCTCTTTGCTGTTTTATTTAGTGAACTAAGAGGAAAAGACACGAGAGAAGAGAAAAAATCTCCACGTCAGTCCCTGGAGGCCTATAAAACTCCAACGAGTCAAATCCATAAATAGGGTCAAGAGCTCTTACAACTTACCCTTTAAAGTTATCATTCTTACACCAGCAAAACAACATCAGACATCTCGAGAGATAAATGACCCATGTTAAATGATCTAGTAAATGTGGCTAATGTGTTTTAGCACTTCTTCAGTGGCGTGATCCTGACCTGCTTCTTTGGCTGCCGAATACTCGTACTCAAGCTCTGTGTACACTGTACTATTTTGGCAATTTTTTGAAAGATAGAGAGATATTCAGGCCAAAATTATGATGATAAAATGCCTTGCAAATATGTAGTCAATACAATATTTCGTCATGTCATGTTAATTATTTAGTCAGTTTTACTGATTAGATTTGATTAGTCATTAAATTTACTTTAGCCAATGTTACTCATTTTAATTGATGAGAAATCATAGCAAATATGAAAACATTTTATGTACATTTAAATGTGTCAGCATTTAACGAAAATGTGAAAACTGTTGTCGTGAAAACCTGAGCTCAGGGAATATTATTTCCAGTGTTTTTATTGTTAAATAAAACTAAAACTATTAGAATTTGTCTTAAGTAACTGAAATAAAACCAAATTAAAATATAAATATTAAATGAAAAACTTAAATTAATTAATACATTTTATTTATTTATTTATTTTTACATGACAATTACAAGAGTTGGTGTACTTGGACTGCAATTATGAATGATTTTGGACTCGGCACTCGAATTTGACACTGACTCTGACATTTTGGACTTTTTTTCAAGTACATTAAAATTAATGTCTAACATGAAAGATAAATAATAATAATAATAATAAATTAAGATAGCAAAGACATTAATACATTTCTCCATTCAAACTCAGTTAAGGACTTGGATTTGACTTGGACTCGACAAGGTTGTACTGAATTACTAAAATTATTACAACTAAAACTTAAATAAAAATAAATTAAAACTAAATAGAAATAGAAATATAAAAAAATTAACTAATAAAGATGACAAAAACACATAACAAATAGCTCAAATTAAAAGAAAATGAAAATGACTAAAGTTAAAGAACACTGAAAACGCAAAAATAAAGCCAATTCAAAATATTAATAAGTCCTGTAATAGTAGATAAATAATGGTAAAATAACACTGATTATTACAATGAGTACACTATTGTAATACAGTATTGTGAATAGTTCATAATTCATTATCCAAGTTGTAGTCTGTTTTAAGGTAAGAGTGTACTCACAACGTGACATACATTCTAACTACAATGTAAGGTGGTTGAAGTTCACTGTACATTTGCATCATTTTATGCAGATGCAATTTGTAAATAATGTTTATATTGTGTTTATATCTAATGAGTGTCATATGTGTATAGGATGTTTGTGAGTGAGTTAATTAACCCCCTAGCATTTAAAGTTTACCAGTGATCATTCACCGTTCAGCTGCAGCACAGCTCAAGCGTGTCAATCCCTGGCATTACTGACTAGGGATCGGCTATATGAAACAATCATATTCTTAAAAAATAAAAATAAAAAAAATAACTTGCTAGTGCATTGTTCACAGCTTGTGCCAATTAAAATCTTTTAATTGTGATAGTTTACATTTTCCTTTGTTTTTTCATTATTATTGATGAAATCAAAAACCTTTTACATTTTCATTAATAATTTAGCTGACAAGATTACCACTGGACTTGATTGGGCACCCATTCAATCAGAACAAATCCTCAGACTTATACTATAAAAAGTCAGACATAAATGGATTTCAACGTCACTCAGCCTGTCTTGGCATTCACCCATGATATCACCGGGGTCATATCATACAGTCTGATAAGCAACAATCACAGGACTGAAAACACAATGTGCCTGATTGAACACACACACACACACACACACACACACACACATGTTTGTTTTTGTGAAAAGTGGGGACATCCCATAGGCGTAATGGTTTTTATACTGTACAGACCGTATATTCTATTGCCCTACACCAACCCTACCCCTAAACCTACCCCTCACAGGAAACTTTGTGCTATCACACACACACCTATTTGCTTCATCAGGATGCCAGCAAGAGACCAAAAACAGTTGCACTTCGACTACGTTTTAAGCGATTTCATTAGCCATGCTGCTAATTATATGTTCTGCTAATCAGGGACATAAAAGAGCAGAGCCTCTCCACTTCATTAAACCAAGAACACATTGTACTTCTGATTGCTACTCCCTGAGTACAAAGTGCATTAACTCCTTTGAACAGGACCTGCAAAAGCGAGCTTGCTCTGTCTTTACAATGTATTGCATCAAAGCGGTAACTTGCGGTCCGCAACGTCTTCTGGATATGCATGTGATGCCGAATAAATGTCTCATTAGGAGCCTTTTGAAGTATCTAAAATATCAAGAGGGGAAAAAAAGAACAACAGAGAAATGGTATATGAAGTTACCCACAATTGCTCAGAGTCAAATGTATGTTTGTAAGCCAGTCACCATTGGTTTGTGGAGGCTATAAATCTTTCGATTTACCTGCTCGTGTTTTCTCAGATGATGGCTTCCCTCAGGTCTCTGATGCCGGCTGCAGACAGCATAATACAACAGCTCCAGCCTGGAGTTTTTAATTAACACAGAGATTGCTAGAACCAGCTTCACCATGGGAACTAACATTACATTAAATTGAACCAGGTATTGATTGTTTGTACTTGTGCTGCTGTTTCAGTTTTGAAAATTGTAGTAGCTAGCATGTGGTAGGATAGAGTTTAGTGATTTTTGCTAAAATGTGAGAACCTTTCCTCAGAACTAATGCTACGAGATAGAAAATAGAACTTCACTTGATAAAACTGAATCAAATAAGACCAGCTAAATAAATACAAAAGCACTTTTTCAAAATCGTGTTTTACGGCATCTTGAGTGTATTACAGACACAAAGGCTGTTTCAAAACAGTAGGTAGCAAAATGATGGCGCCTTGTACCTCAGTTTGGCATTTTTAAAGCTGCTGTGTGTAATTTTAATTTGCAGAGACAACTGTAAATACTGTAAGTCATTCTTTCTTTCTTTGTTTGTTGGAGAAGCCAAAAGAGCGGTATACTGTACTTGACAAATGGTGCATGTTTGGAGTGGGATAGCTACCCTGTTTTTCTGAACTATGCATATCAAAGCAGCTTTACAGAATAATACTGCAGTAATAATGTCTTAAAATCTATAAGGTCCTCATTCAGCAGTTCCATTTAATAGCTTATTTAAAACATTATAGTCTGATGTATTTTCCTGTGAACCCCAAGAGAGCAAGCTGTGAAAAGGAATGAGACACTCCATAAGGTGAACATAGGATTAATGTTAGTTAGCCAAGATTAGTACTAATCATATATTAGTTTGGCATCATTCATGAAACATAACCATATGCTTCCATGTATGGCACTGTTTTTTTTTTTCAAAAATAACCACTAGATAAAGTCAAGATACATTTTTGTTGTTGCTATGGACTACTTTGAAAAGAGTGATGTAGAAGTATTCACTGTGAAGCACTGGCGACATACTTGAGAGAAAACAGATTTCACGTTAAAAAAGTGTTTAAAAAAAGTGTTTTAAAGCTTGCTGTTTTGCAGAACATCACATTTATATATGATATGAGAATAGCAAGGCCTGTAGTTAGGGAGTACATGTTATTTAAGGAAAATATAACTATGCTTTTAAGAATTACAGGATTTTTTTTTCAATCCTGGTCTGTGGGGTAAAACACCTCCAGATGGGATCGCTTCCCACTATCATAATTACTGTAGTTATCATGTTCTACACATCACAACTTTTGTTTTTCCATCAAATGTAATCTAACTAGGTGGTTGAAATAAAATATTTGTACTTTATATTTAAAAATTACCTTTTTTTAGTGATCTTGCATCCTTGTGTTCTTGTACATAATCATTAACTGTCAAAGTTCAATTCCAATACTCAAGAACGCAAGTACAGAGGATGCATGAAGTGCCCGGATGTGTTCTTGATATCGAGGATGCATCGAGTGTAGACTTGAGAGAATCAATCCATTAGAAATCCCAGAAGACATGTACGGTCGACGTATGGAAGCCTGTATGCTTTAAACTTCCCTTTTAAGAGTCCCATTGCAAGCTCGCAAACACGTGACGGCTTATGAAAGTAAACATTTGTTTTGCATCATTTTAACTTCCGAGTTCGTTCTTTCAAGGTAGCCTGGCAAGACCGGTCTCCACGAGAATGCAAGTCAAAATACTATAGTAATTTATAGTAAATACTATAGTGTTTTTGAACCATACTATACTAAAATACTTGAATTAATTTGTTGTGGTAATTCTATAGTTGCTGTGGTAATATAACAACTATAGTAATATAAACAAATTACTTTACCCAATACTGTACTAAGTTTTCTACAACTATAGGGTATATTATACTACAATACACTACAGTTTGCTGTACTAAAAACTAAAGTATACTACAGTATTTATTACAGTTTATCAGTTCACTATAGTTAATACTACAGTATGCTGTAGCATTCATTAAAAAGTGTTGTAAATACTATAATATATACACTATATAATACAATTTAATACTATAGTATGGTTCAAAAACATTACAGTATTTACTATAAATTACTATAGTATTTTTTCATGTGGGTTCTTTGCATTCTTGGAATTGACAAACACCTAATGTTTTTCAAATAGGGTGATTTTCAGCATGGTTCATTAATAAATATTCATATCTACTGTTATTTTAGCTTGTCTTTTTAATTTTAAGCTAAAACTGTTTGTACTCTGATTTTGCTGTAAATATATAAAGAAAATTGCTTTGTCAGAGCGGGTGCATTTTACCCCACCTGTGGTATAAATGTAATTTTTGTTAAAAATGGAATAATATGAAAACTCTGGACATTTTTCGTACTTGGTTTATAATTTATGTCATTGTCATGAAAAACTAGGATAATATTCTAGACACATTTAACTTTTGTTTCACAGAAAAATGACACGATCCTCAAGGAGGCATTTCCCCCCACCCTAAATAGTTTGTAAAGCCATTTTGATATAAATTGTTATATTCAAATCAATGCAATTTAGCATAAATTTATGAATTTACATAGAATTTCTGCTCGTCATAAATGAAGCGAATTATTTTTGTAATTCCCATTGGTGACAGTGTTATTATTGCAGTGATATTTATATACTATTATAGTATATCTTGATATTTTGAATTACACTTCATTTTTATATTTCTTCATAAATTTAGTTTAAGTATTAGTAGTTTTACAAAATTTTTTACAAACATTGTGTCATGTCAGTATTTCTGTAATTATACGATATATTTTGACTGTTGAGTATTGAGCAAAATGTCAAAGTCAGATTCTTTTTGTCTGTTTTGCCCATTGACTTCAGTCGTGATGAAATCCTGATGGTCGCATTAGAGTTGAGAAAATCAGTGTGACACACTGAAACTCAAATTCTCACAGAGGCCACGTTTGTGACAAAGCGCTCAGGTTCGTTTAATACCCGTTATTGTCAGGGATTCATTACAGTCACTTCAGTCACCATCCAGGATAATTACCCGATCACAGTCACCTGAGTTCTGATCACCCGCACCTGCTGTCACCAATCAAGCCACACTACAAATACACACAAAGCACAGTCACTCACTGTCCGGTCTACCGTTCACTCCTACCACATCGACCCTGGTCCCACCTGGGAGTCGATTTTGTAACAGACTTTCCCAACTCAGATGGGTATACCTGCATCTTGGTCGTAGTAGATCGGTTTTCTAAAGTCTGTAAACTAATCCCCCTCAAAGGACTTCCCACCGCTCTCGACACTGCAGCAAACTTATTCACCCACGTATTCCGAAACTTTGGAGTCCCCAAGGATGTGGTCTCCGACAGGGGACCGCAGTTTATCTCCCGCGTGTGGAGGGCCTTCTTCCGACTACTAGGGGTCACGGTCAACCTATCCTCAGGCTACCATCCCCAGACAAACGGCCAGACTGAGCGGAAGATCCAGGAACTCGGGCCCAGTCAATAAACCATCCTGATTTGCACTTACCTGTTGTGTCTGGCCTTGCTTTGCGACAGTTATCTGACCATGTCAAAAAAGCAAATCCAAAGCTGCTCTTTGAGCTGCAATCTCTCTAGCCAGAGCTACGCTAATTATACAGGGTTTAAAATAGCTATGACAGTTTGCTACATAATTTCAGGTCCTGCTGTGGTGCTTTCTTGAAAGGACTGCTAATGAGTTTTGAGATAATAAAATAAACACACGTACAGCGCACTCGAAAAGTGTTTGGGTACTTGAGACACATTTTAAAAGGCATCGATTTAAATGTAACTCAAAATCAAACCAAGGGGCATCTGCAAAGAAATTATGCTAGACCTTTTCCTCAGAACTAACTTTCTAAGGAGGTGTTTAAAGTCGTTTGACATCAACTTGCATGCTACAAAACTTGAAAGCAACATAAAACCGGTGCATATTGACATTTCAGAAGAAAGCACTATGGCTTTCCCCCTGTAATCAAATAAAACAGGCACTGATTCTGAGTAGACTCTGAATGGAAAGCCTGAATTTCCTTCAACAGGGTGCACATGTTTTGCTAAGCTACATGAGGCTCTAGCCTCTAATTTTCCACTGTTTATCTTGACAAGGGATACATAAAAAAACTACAAGAGTTATAAAGGAGGCAGTGTTCTTTCTCCTTTCCATCTCCCACTGGATACCCACTTTTAGCATCAACAACCAAGAAGAGAAGAACTTCAAACGGCAACACTGCTGACAGCTGAGGCTCAGAGAGCTAGAGAGAGAGAGGATGATATAGCAGAGAACAGAAAACAGACATCCTGAAAAACAAATAACAACAACAACAACAGAAAAAAAGTATATATTGGGTACCACTTTCTCTGGAAAATAGCTGAAGGTAATGCAATGACTCCTTTGAGGGCGTATCTGCAGTATCCTTCAGTGAACATGCTCGCCGACACTTTGCGCTTGGCAATATACCTGCAACTGACTCCAGTGAAATGAGGGAGAAATGATGGGGGAGGCTGGCATAGAGAGTAGTGAAAGTAATAAAATATAAAGAAGGGATATATGTGACATCATTACAGGGCTGTGTCTTCCTTTAGAGGCTAGAGCAGCATGATTGAATATGCTGTTGACTTCAGTTCCTACAGCGATTCCACAGCAGAACACAGAAACTAACAGTTGGCATTCGTAACTTTTTAAATATACTCCTCCACAGTTCATTTGTTTTTTCAAGGTGTGTGTTTCTCTGGCTGGTATGGTAAAGGTCTTTGACTGTATACTGACACTTATTGGAATATATGCAGCATCAAACAAAATCCAAAGTTATTGGTTACTGTTGCCACTGTAGAAATATATTGTTCAGTCATGAAACTCTATATGGCGTAGGCTGATAGGTCCTTTACATGCAGTCTGCTAGTCTGCTGGCACAAGCTGATTGGCTTCTGAAACCCTCCACCTCCCCCAGCTCCACTGTCTCTTCATGCAGCAACAGCATATCTTACATGCTCACAACATGTATGTCTGTGTATCTGGTTGTCATGATTAAAATACTAATAATAATTTATTCCCTAACTGAAATTGTTTGATAATAGCAGGGCAAGGGTGCAGGATTCAGCTGGTCATGTGATCTCCAAATGGCAGCCACCATGAGGTGGCGACACTCTTTATGAAAAACAAAACAAAAAAACACCAACAGTCTTCTGATATGGTTGAAGAAGTCTTCATCTCAAGTTAGAGTATGTCATTTGAAACACTTGTCAAATATACTATTAAATAAATAAAAAAACTTTGTTTACTTCACCATATTGAAAATAAAACCATATATCCACAGTCAGTATGAAACATTTTATTTTATTTCCGTAATCTAATTTATTCCCAAGCAAAACAGGTCATTCGACAAAAAAGTGAGGCAGGACTTGATATTATCCACTGTGAACTGATTGGATGGTGAAATGCAGTTGTTACACACCAGAATGGAGTCAGGCTGTTGGGGAAAAAGTAAGGGGTTTGTGACGTCAACCAAAAAAGAAAATCATTTCAGTGGCTTGGCAAGCTATTACATTTTGATAAAAGACTATAAAGACAGCCTTTTTATGTTTTTTTGGAATGACGTGCACCAATGAATCATGCACAATAAGACGAGGAATGTGCATAAGGAAAGTAAATGGGGTCCATTTTGATTTCATGCTGTTTAAGAACATTCCGGTACAGTTATGATGAAATAGCCAAACTATGCCAGCCAGTGTCATATTTATAGACCCGAGATTTCAGAGAGTGCATTTGAAACTAAAGGTCTCCTTGCAACCATAACACAGAGAGACAGTTTTATCACCATACATTCAAACCCTCTTTGCTTTCTCGTATCTCTTTGTGAATAAGTTGCTTTTCCAGACGTTAGGCTGCTTGTGGGGTGACAATGTGCTCCAACACCGCCGATTGGGATCATTTGAAATTGCTGTTGTGGTTCATTTAAATCTCTGTGCATTGAATGTTTATTTATTCAAGGGCTTGACATGTGCTCTTTTTAGTTTTCCACATCTGTCTGAGTGCCCTCTTTGGGCAGATGCACAAGAACCCCTCTTGCTGTCTTACTGGTAATTTGCCTCCACTCTTTAGACATCAAACTATCAGATGCCCTTTCTAGGACCCTTTCCAGTTCTGAAAGTCAAACACACACAACAAGCCTGATGCTCGCCACGATGCTCTTCCAGTGTAGGCTTAACTAGTAAAATGCTAGGACCACCGTGGCAAGCCATGTTGTTTGAAAACATCATCAAGAATCAACTCCCACGTTGATATGTACACAAGTTTGTGTGGAAATTAATTTCAGTGTCTTAATGTAGTTTTTATCAGAATGGCAGGAATCGCTTGGAGTCCTAATGAAAGTTCGACTTTAAAGCTTGCATTCAGATCTGCCTTCATACCAAGACCACATTCAGACCAAATCCCTGCCCTACTTTTTTTTTTGTTCTTTTTTTAAAAGCTGTTTCACACAGATGTACATCACAAAACAGAAGCAACACTTTTGAGTCTAGATGTTTCAGGTACACTGGTGAAAAAGGTATCTAGATTCTAGGTTTAATAAAGATTTGGGAATGAGTCTGCAGGGCAGAACTGGACACTTTTGTTAGCTCAACTGAGAAGTAGAAATATGTATCTGGAACGATACATATTTCATGGTCTGAGCTGCACTTGAGGATTTTTATCCCAGAGAGGTAGCATTTTTCACCTTTCAATCTGCTTGGCTTTACAAGTGTTTCAGGGACGGGGCTGTGTCTGTGAAGGATGATTTCTCTCCAAGGGGAAATCAGATTTTCCCAGCTAGACATCATGTTTAACAACAGCTTAGTAAGAGTAATGCTGCGATATCATATAATTGTGTGCATGTATGTATGTGTGTGTGTGTACCAGTGGACATGTGGTGAAGACACTCTCAGGAGAAGGGGCTTATCAAAAGGAACGTATGTCAAATTAGGATAGTAGCCATGGTGGGAGGCAAACCACAGAGCCCCAGCTCTAATGAGCCTCCAATCCAGAGCATCACAAAAGCCTACGGGATCCTGTCGAGCACCAAACACTGCCAATCAGACTCAATGCGCAAGGCACCGTATTGTACCCCTAATTTCCTAGACTCAGCCAGTGTGCGATTTGAAGCCGAATGAAATTAAGCTATTCCGTTTCTGTTTGTTCAGTCTAGTGCGGAGGAGGAGTGGAAAAAATGCGATACGGTTTTTCTCGGGATGGAATGACAGTGCTAAGGTTTGACAGGCGAAAAATTGAGACGAAGCCGAGAAATAGCATGTTGGCTAGCGGGTCATATTATATGGCTTGATTTGTATTCTCGCTCTGCGGTTAATAGGCAGGTCCGATTGGCATTCCTGAAAGTTTGCTTGACATTGCGGTATAGAGCTGTCACTACATACAGGCTCATGGCTATGCGTTTTCCTCTAGGCTTTAGTTCCATGGGAAATATTAAACAGGGAGAAGGGTCTGCCTCAGATTCAGAATGAAAAACGTGACATGTGTTTCAGTGATAAACCGAAAGAGAGTCTGCATTGTTGATAAATGATCCTGCGCGCCGTTTCGAATATTTATTTGTTTGAAGCACCTTATGATGCATGTGTCACATAATCCCTAGTGATTAATGACTAGTGTGTGTGATCAGCTGAAAACTAGGCTAAACACAATGAGCAATGTTGTGTGATGCACTATGACTACATTGAAACAAGCCACAGTTAAATGTAAACATCCAAAGAAAGTATGGAGTAGGGCTAGATGGTATGACTGTATTCTATGCAGTGGCAGAAATGTGACAGCATGGAAGAGATTTAGCTTTGGTTTGTGTGTGTGTGTGTGTGTGTGTGTGTGTGTGTGTATTCAGTCCTATTCAAGGAAAAACACCTGTGGGAAGCTATTTCAGCCAAACCAACTCCTATCTAAAAATACAGAAATTTCAAAAACACATTTCAATAACATATTTCAAATCAGCAGCAACATCTTGCATGAACTGTCCTGTCACATCTGTCTGGAGTTTTGTTCATATTTCATGTTCCAAGTTAAAGTACTGTCTTTTTTGTTTTGTAATTCTTCATCATCATAAGAGGCGTTTACACCATAGATATGTATAGGTGCCACATTCGACAGCTCCAGACACGCTGACACATCCGCCATCTTGGAACGGCCATTGTGTCGTAACTCACAGAAAAAAATCAATAAATTTCCCAAGCCACAACTTTGTGCAGCCTCTGGTTGTAAAAAACGGCGGAATTAATGGGATAAACTTTCACGGGTGAGAATGTGTTGGTTTGTGTTTTAAATATCTATGAACTAGTGCTGGGCAACGATTTTTTTTTTTTTAATAGCAATTACTCGCATGATTGTCTGCGATTAATAGCAATTATGCACAAAATTCAATAATGCATTCAAAAGTAGTGTATTGTGCACTTTTTCATTTCAAAGTACTGCTATATGAACAAAAGTGCCATAACATTTGGTTTGAAAACACTTTAAACAAATAAGGTGCTTTTTTTTACAGCAGTATTCCTTTTACATAGTAGCAGTTAAAATATTTCTTGTAAAACTCAACTTATAACATTAATGTAATCAAATTAAATATAAAACAAGCTATTTGCCACTGCCAGGGCATTAACGTTTTTATAGAAAATATTTTATAGTTTGTTATAGAAAAACAAGTTATGCTCAGAGTCCAGAGCATCCATCATAGCATTATAACAGGCACCTTAGAGACCTGCACTATCGCGGGACCTAACACAGCAGTGCGGCGCGGGACAACACTTGATGGGCAAGTGCGGGTGCGGGCGGGTAGACACTTGTGTGTGTGGGATACGGGAGAATAAGGGTGTACTCACACTAGGCAATCTTAACCGTGCCCGAGCGCCTTTGACCCCCAAAGCCCGGTTCGTTTGACTAGTGTGATCGCTCCGTGCCGTGCTCGGGCATGGTTCGTTTAACCGTCCCTAGCTCGGTTGGAAGAGGTGGGCCAGAGCGCGGTTCAGTTATATATAGATCAGTGAGTGTGAGCGCAGAACTTATGATACGTGCTGCATGATTGCGTGAACATTTCTGAACAGCAAGAGTGATAGAGCTGTAAAGCAATATAACGACTCAAAATAATAAACCACAAAGTTAACAAAACGATGCACTCCACTGTGCTGAGCGAGAGCGCTTCTCTGCTGTCATCAAGTGCTATTGGAAACTTCCTATTTCCTACTTATGAAGTCGTGATTATGAGCATGTTGCATTCTTTTCTGTTAAAAATAACAGTGGACAGTGGTTTGTGAATGTTGATGCTTAGCCTAAATAATTTGATCGAGAGCATTCATGCAAGCGCTGCTGTAGTCTTAGGCCCTCCCCAAATGCTCTCATTGGTTGAGA
>NW_015554139.1:1370496-1387629 GCF_001515605.1 Sinocyclocheilus anshuiensis
CATTCCTGAAAGTTTGCTTGACATTGCGGTATAGAGCTGTCACTACATACAGGCTCATGGCTATGCGTTTTCCTCTAGGCTTTAGTTCCATGGGAAATATTAAACAGGGAGAAGGGTCTGCCTCAGATTCAGAATGAAAAACGTGACATGTGTTTTAGTGATAAACCGAAAGAGAGTCTGCATTGTTGATAAATGATCCTGCGCGCCGTTTCGAATATTTATTTGTTTGAAGCACCTTATGATGCATGTGTCACATAATCCCTAGTGATTAATGACTAGTGTGTGTGATCAGCTGAAAACTAGGCTAAACACAATGAGCAATGTTGTGTGATGCACTATGACTACATTGAAACAAGCCACAGTTAAATGTAAACATCCAAAGAAAGTATGGAGTAGGGCTAGATGGTATGACTGTATTCTATGCAGTGGCAGAAATGTGACAGCATGGAAGAGATTTAGCTTTGGTTTGTGTGTGTGTGTGTGTGTGTGTGTGTGTGTGTGTATTCAGTCCTATTCAAGGAAAAACACCTGTGGGAAGCTATTTCAGCCAAACCAACTCCTATCTAAAAATACAGAAATTTCAAAAACACATTTCAATAACATATTTCAAATCAGCAGCAACATCTTGCATGAACTGTCCTGTCACATCTGTCTGGAGTTTTGTTCATATTTCATGTTCCAAGTTAAAGTACTGTCTTTTTTGTTTTGTAATTCTTCATCATCATAAGAGGCGTTTACACCATAGATATGTATAGGTGCCACATTCGACAGCTCCAGACACGCTGACACATCCGCCATCTTGGAACGGCCATTGTGTCGTAACTCACAGAAAAAAATCAATAAATTTCCCAAGCCACAACTTTGTGCAGCCTCTGGTTGTAAAAAACGGCGGAATTAATGGGATAAACTTTCACGGGTGAGAATGTGTTGGTTTGTGTTTTAAATATCTATGAACTAGTGCTGGGCAACGATTTTTTTTTTTTTAATAGCAATTACTCGCATGATTGTCTGCGATTAATAGCAATTATGCACAAAATTCAATAATGCATTCAAAAGTAGTGTATTGTGCACTTTTTCATTTCAAAGTACTGCTATATGAACAAAAGTGCCATAACATTTGGTTTGAAAACACTTTAAACAAATAAGGTGCTTTTTTTTACAGCAGTATTCCTTTTACATAGTAGCAGTTAAAATATTTCTTGTAAAACTCAACTTATAACATTAATGTAATCAAATTAAATATAAAACAAGCTATTTGCCACTGCCAGGGCATTAACGTTTTTATAGAAAATATTTTATAGTTTGTTATAGAAAAACAAGTTATGCTCAGAGTCCAGAGCATCCATCATAGCATTATAACAGGCACCTTAGAGACCTGCACTATCGCGGGACCTAACACAGCAGTGCGGCGCGGGACAACACTTGATGGGCAAGTGCGGGTGCGGGCGGGTAGACACTTGTGTGTGTGGGATACGGGAGAATAAGGGTGTACTCACACTAGGCAATCTTAACCGTGCCCGAGCGCCTTTGACCCCCAAAGCCCGGTTCGTTTGACTAGTGTGATCGCTCCGTGCCGTGCTCGGGCATGGTTCGTTTAACCGTCCCTAGCTCGGTTGGAAGAGGTGGGCCAGAGCGCGGTTCAGTTATATATAGATCAGTGAGTGTGAGCGCAGAACTTATGATACGTGCTGCATGATTGCGTGAACATTTCTGAACAGCAAGAGTGATAGAGCTGTAAAGCAATATAACGACTCAAAATAATAAACCACAAAGTTAACAAAACGATGCACTCCACTGTGCTGAGCGAGAGCGCTTCTCTGCTGTCATCAAGTGCTATTGGAAACTTCCTATTTCCTACTTATGAAGTCGTGATTATGAGCATGTTGCATTCTTTTCTGTTAAAAATAACAGTGGACAGTGGTTTGTGAATGTTGATGCTTAGCCTAAATAATTTAATCGGGGGCATTCATGTGAGCACTGGTGCAGTCTTAGGCCCTCCCCAAATGCTCTCATTGGTTGAGACTTGTGATGACGCTCATCCCAAGCCAGTACTGATCAACATCTCACCCCTCCTGTGACCTATGGTTTGTCTGTGTGTATTCAGAGCCAGTGAGCAACTGACTTTCATAAAAATAAAAAAACTGCATTAATGCGCGATAAAATAATTGTCGGCGTTAATCAATTAATGCGTTAACGCGTTAACTTGCCCAGCCCTACTATTAACTCAGTATTACAGGTTTTAAAACTGTCATGTTAGCTAACGGCTTCATCTTGTTGTATTGCGTTAGTTTATCAAAATCATCTGCTAAAGTCTATTGTAGATACAGATATTCACAAAAAGTTCATAAAAAGCCCATAAAAACATGCAAAAACATTGTGCTTGGGTTCTCTGCACCTTCATCCTTGTCTGCTTCAAGCCGGCTATGTTAAATGTCCCATAAATGTTGTTTGTTGTGCTGAAATGTGACCCTGGACCACAAAATCAGTCATACGGGTCAATTTCTCAAAATTGAGATTTATACATCATATGAAAGCTGAATAAATAAGCTTTCCATTGATGTATGGTTTGTTAGGATAGGACCATTTTGGCCAAGATACAACTATTTGAAAATCTGGAATCTGAGGGTGCAAAAAAATCAAAATACTGAGAAAATCGCCTTTAAAGTTGTCCAAATTAAGTTCTTAGCAATGCATATTACTAATCAAAAATTAGGTTTTAATATATTTACGGTAGGAAATTTACAAACTATCATCATGGAACATGATCTTTACTTAATATCCTAATGATTTTTGGCATAAAAGAAAAATCGATAATTTTGACCCATACAATGTTTTTTTGGCTATTGCTAAAAATGTTTAAATATTTCAAAATATTTTGTGGTCCAGGGTCACAAATAGTGTTAAAATTTCAGGTTGGTCCAGTTCCACATTTAGCCATATTGCACTTTGCTTTTTACTTTGTATGTACCATTTATAGTAGTGAACATGGTAGTCTCCCATTCATAGTAGTGAACTTAATAGTTGACAATATTTAAAACCAAATGAGAGGATGTATATCTTTCCCTTATAATGTATTTAATTGAAGAGTTTATCCAAATAGTCACAATAGAACAACAAAGCTTAAAAAGGTCATAGTTATTACATATATACACTGTTTTTCAGTATACACACCATTTTTCTTTGAATGTCCAGGAAAAAAAGCTTAGTTACTCATAGCATGATGTAAAATTTTGGTAATACCACCTGCCCCATTGCTGTATGAATTTATTCATCTATCTGTACTATTCTAAGTCAAACAGAACACATACAGCACGACATGGTGCAGGACTTATTCCCCCTGCCAGTTAACTAGTGTTTCTTTCCACCTGCCATGTCTACCTGGGTGCAGTGCACAGCAGGATAATAACGGCAAGACAGGCGCAATTTGCGTCTGCGTCAGACTGGGAGCGGAAAGCTGCCACCCAGCCTGCGAGTCTCATCATCTGAGCATCATTAAAACAGGCCATGAGAAACGCAGCTCGACGTGGCTCCAGCAAGTGCAGGAACCCTGCTGCTGAGGTGATGCGGTTCTGACAAGACGTCAGGAGAGCACGACAGCGTGGACTGCGGAGCAGTCCCACATGCCGAGAAATCTCTGTTCCTTCATTAATGCAGAAATGCTTTTCTTGAAAGCTGCAGTTCAGCATTGTGTGTGTTAATCAATACGGTTCACTTCTGCCTCATCCACCTTCGCAGTCAACAGTTCAAGGCCCAGTCAGCATCACTCATGAGGTTTATTTGGTTTCTGTTCTCCTTCTGCCCCAGCCCAAATGTTAATCATATTAAGTAGTGAATGATTATTAATTAAAAACCATAGGCAATCTGTTGAGCATGCAAATGTTTACTCAGAGGTGGATCCCCTGAGGGCTGAGAAATATTTATTTATATATATTTCATGTTTTAATTAATCACAATCAGCCTTATTCATCAATATAATCAATTGGCATCATGACCATCATGTTCACATTGTCATCATCTCAATCTTCATTATCATTATCACCTTCACAACAGCACTAGTAAGTAAAGCTTTATTTATATAGCATTTCTTAAAACAGTGTTTACAAAGTATAATTAAATATGTAAATAACACGCCTCCAGACAAGCTCCCGAGTATTCAGAATGTGTTTTAAACATTATCACTAGCACCACCATCATTTGCATCTGCACCATCATTACCACCATCATCACCACCACCACTATCATTACCACCGTCAACATAATCAGTCACTATCATTATTACCATCATCATCAGCACCAGTGCTATCAAAATCAATGCACCTATCATCATAACCAAAAGTATTATCATAACCACTATCATTACCACATCAACATGAACACAATCATGATTACCACCATCACATCTATCATCACTAGCCGTATAACATAATCTTAATCAGTCACTATCATCACCATCATCATCATCACCACCAATACTACCATTATCATCACTAACAGTATCAACATTACCACTATCATTACCACACTAACATCCTCAACACTGTCAGGATCACCACCATCATCACCACCAGAACTATCATTGCCAGCAGAGTCTTTATTACCACCACCATCATCATCATCACCAGTTTTGTCACTACTGCCACTATCACAATCATCACTGACTATCATTATAACCCCCATCATCATCTTTGCCCTCACACCATGCTCTGAGTTTAAAGACTGAAGCACATTTGGTAAAACAACACCCCATATGCTTATATTTAGAATGTGAGATATCACTGCTCAGTGTGGGAATGAATGCGGTTTCCGGATGTAACTTGAACAGTTGTGCAGTACGCGAGGCATAGCATGCTTGGGTAACGAGTGCAGTAGTCTGTGGATCTGTTAGGAATTTAAAACCAGATTTGTGTCCTCAGGATCAAAGCTTAAACGGAGCCTGCGGTCTCAGAGAGAGAGAGAGAGAGAGAGAGAGAGAGAGAGAGAGAGAGACAAATAATAATGTTTCTCTGTCAATAAGTTTCAACATGAACTCCTTTGAAGCTGTTGATAAAGCATAGTCCACGATGGAACCAGGGTTATTATAGTTAGCAAAAACAAAAACAATAATAATTATAGAGAGAGAGAGAGAGAGACTAATAATAATGTTGCTCTAGAGAGAGAGAGAGACTAATAATAATGTTGCTCTAGGAGTCTGTGGATCTGTTCGGAATTTAAAACCAGATTTGTGTCCTCAGGATCAAAGCTTACACGGAGCCTGCGGTCTCAGAGAGAGAGAGAGAGAGAGAGAGAGAGAGAGAGAGACTAACAATAATGTTGCTCTAGGAGTCTGTGCTCTCTTGGCAGAGAACTTGCACTGTGGAGTTAAAAGGAGTTATAATACTAGCATCCAGTGGGAAATTGTGGACAGCTTGAACTAATTATCAATTAATAAAACGTTCATAGATAAGCATATCTCGCTGCGAGTTATAAACCCTTGACATTTTCCTAAACATGGTCTCGCCGCAGTATGAACGTCTAAACTTTGAATGATCCTGGATGGAACTATTTTGAACATAAATACGTCGTAATAGGAAGATGTAGTTATCCCGTCCGCCGCGTGGTGGCGACATCCCGCAATGAAGGAGATCCGCTTCAGTCTGGAGTTATCAGGCACTCATACATTGTTGCTCGCTGTACTGAGAGGATACGGACACGGCATTTTGGGGGGAATATATCCAAGATACCGGACGGAATATTTCCTCATCGAGGCTACACTACTTCAGCCGTTACTTTTCTCTAGCAGTGGCTTTATAGTGTCTTTTTCAAAGCATCCACTTTGAGAGATGTTTCATGACGCGCCCAGGGATGCAGCGGAATCGATTCACTCCTTTGAACGCAAATGACTGAATTCATCTGAACCCAGTTCAGAAAGGTTTCTGAGATTAAACAATTCTTTTGCCTAACTTTTTTTTTTTTTTTTTGTAACTAATCTAAACTAAATAATCAAAATAATTAACAAAATAATAAAATGATTGCCTTTTGAAGTCGTGCTGTTTATACCGTTCTTAAACTTTGCTTCTTCGGACTTTGCTGCAGTTTATTGGTGCCTAACCCGTACAGACTGATTTATAGACTCCTCCTTATTAAGCGCTCGGTGTCTCGCATCGCTTTGGGGAAACCGGGACTACGGCGCAACATGTATCCAGCGCGGCGCGGGCGAACGCGTGCTGCGGACTCAAAGACGTGTCGGCGCGCGTTAACTCTGAAGTGGAGCGCTGGATGGATTCTAATGTTTTCATTCATCAATAACACCTGTGCGCAAGGTAAGCGTCTCCGGTCTTATAGTGGCCCCTGAGACTCCGAGCTCACGAGTCAGTGATGTGTGGGATTTATGGAAAGAATCCTTACTGAATGCTAATGGAATTCCTGTCATAATTTGGAACCAATTCTAACGGGATCAAACATGAATCCTGTTAGAATCGAAGAGCATACTGGTTAAGCTGAAATCTCCAGATTGTTTTCAAGATTTCAATTTATTCAGATCTTAAGGTCACTTCTAAACTATGATAGCACTATTGTTATTATTATTCCTTTGGGAATAAAGCAATCATTGTTTAATAATGAAATTTGTAGTATGATATTTGCTGCTATGAATTTGTAGGTGATAACCCGGCAGATGTGGTTGAACTAATACCCTGTGGTCTCTAGCTCTGGCCAACATGTCCCATCACTTGTAGTACAATCCCATGGGATGGAGAGATCACAGGCACCCAACATCACTGCATATTACAGTTCACGTATGTTAGTTGCTACTACCACACTTACACAATGGGTAAAGTTTGAAAAGAGAGGTCTGTTCAGAGAACAAAACATTTATCTCAGCTCATTTGTGATCAGATTGTAGAAAAATGACATAAATGCCTAAATACAATGATGGATGCAAGCTTTTTTTGTTGTGTGTCTAGCTGAAAGAAAATTCAATTCAATTGTCATTTCAATTACCATGCTGTTTTGCCCATTTGGTTGGCGGAAATACAATGAACCTGCTGATATTTTGGCCAATTTGAGATAATTGGCTAAGAACTGTGCTCTTTTGTTAGATTAACAGAAATGGTCGTTCCACCATGTCAGTTCTTAAAGTAAAAAATCTACAGACAGCCTTGTGAAAGTATAATGCACATTATTTATTTATTTTTGTAATTGTTTACTAAAATAATTAAAATACTTAGAAAATTGATTATTTTAAGTAAACGTTGTAAGTTATTGTAAACAAATTCAGCTTTTTTTGTATTTAATGTTATTATTTATTTTATAATATCATACATAATATTTGTAATACATAATATTTTATAATAAATTGATTGCAACCACTTACCTTAAAAAAATTTAGTAAATTAAATGAATAATTTTTTCAGTGTTGGCAATTAATGACAATAAATAATGAACATAAATAAAATAAAGCAAATGAGCAAGAGAGATATGTTCATTTAAAATGAAAACTGACTTGTCGAACAACTACATAAACCAACAATATAGTTGCATCAATCTACTATCCATCTCCCAGAGTGTCATACCATCGCTTGTTCGTCCAGTTAGCTTCTGAGGGTATTTTACCTTTTGACAAGGTGTTCTGCTCTGTCCACTGGGTGCATTTCTCATCTATTAGCTGCTGTAAAAATGGCCTCGGCATCCGCAGGCAGATGGCTGATATACAGCCCAGTGATCCATCCTGGTTGACAGATCTTAAAGTACTGGCACTGGTGATTCATTCTCTGTGAAGGAGCATGGATAGGCTGAGGTACATCTGATAATTACAATGCCCTAAGCATTGGAGTGCTAAAAGTGGCATAATCCTTGAGCATGTTGGCCTTTGAACAGGCCACATTGGGGTATAAATGACCCCCTATCTTATCTAAAAAGCGTTCAGCCGTCCCCTATTATGCATGGCACTGTGTTGCTGACACTTATTAGCATCCTGTCATGGAGCGTATGCATACACTAGCACACTAAAGACAAGGTCTGTCCGATGTTTGTTTAGAGCTGAGGGCAGCTTTGTTTTTCCTTGTATTGATCAGATCCCTGTTTTCAGCCGTAAGTGTACTTTCAATGCCCTTGGACAGCTTTAAGGGAGCTTTGTGGTGACTAAAAGGAAACCCAGCACTTTAGTCAATGGGTAGAAAAAGCTCTTTGAACCCTTTTCACCTCAAGTCTTTCTCTGGTGATCAATTGCTCTGCTCCACTTGAAGCTGCCAGACTTTGCAGCCCTGAGCGACCAAATGGGTACCTGTCACAGAGGGTGGCAAGAAGAAGCAGCAGCAAGTCGAAGGCTCTTTCTTTCACGGAGGGTGGCAATAACCACCATCGGGGAGCGACGAGCCTCTGATGCCCAACGTTCCCCCCACGGGGCCTCTGTATTTGTTCTGAAGCTTCCTGCTAATGAGTATCAGCGTGACTGGCGTGCAGGGTATGGCAGAATGGGATCAGTCATCCTTGCGGATGGTGGGGAACATGGAGGATTCCATAAATTAGGAGGGCTCAGAAGCTGAAGAGGTCTCTGGGGACGCAGAGGTGTCATGTGCTTGTTTTTTTCCATCCAAAGGCTGAATATGTTTCTCATGCTGCGTTTAATAGCGATCCGGGCTCTAATTCCACCGGGATACCTGATAGAGTCCACTAAAAGAGACGGCTCCAACAGAGTGACACTTATTTTGCACTCATTGAAAATCAGAAACCCCCTTCGTGAGGCTGACTGCCTTTGGAGAGTGCTACCATTAAACCAGTGCACAAATGCCTTACGAACTCTTGAAGAAAAGCACAGATATGCCTCTGAACATTTGTGTGCGTGTCTGGACAGTTTCTTCCTTGGATTTTGAACTAATCCCGACTGTTCTATTGCATTTTTGAAACAATGTCTTAGTGGCACTTTGTTGCCTCATATGACAGCTGTCAGCCATCTTTAAATCTTCTGATCATATTTGATAATCCTCCATGCGTACAAAAATGAATTCGGGTGGAATCCACATCTTTATGCGATTAAAACTGCCTGCTCTGTTATTTAAGCGGGATAGCGTGTGCGTGCAGGCATATGTCAAGACGTCAGCCACATTTCATTCACGCAAATGAAGGGAATCTGACCCATTTGCCTTAAAAGCTCCAGGAAATTTGAGCCACAGTCGCGGTAGTTTAAATACGCCGCCATGCGGATGTTCCCCTCCTTTGAGGGCACCAGTAAAAGCTTGTTCCCATATGAACACATGGGACTCGCGCGCTGTTTTTTGATGTCCCAGTTGGGCCATAATGAGCATGGAAGACCGCAGCTCCCTAGATGCCCTGTCATAATTATGCGCCCGTACACCAGTTGCGGCATATTTATCTGTACGCGCCGTGACACTTATTTAATTAAACGTCTTCGAAGCAAGGTCCCGGCATGGCAACAGATGTCTCGTGAATTTTTGACAAAACACTCTGCGTTTTCTGCGAGCCCTAGCTGCGACAGCCCCAGCGCAAGGCCCCTCGGTGAAACAGACTGACAGCCCAGTTCCTGCGATCCCACGCCGTCTAACACAGTAGCTCATCCTCGTTCCTTGCCATTGCAGTCTGCTGATGTTTATTCATACAGCCAGTAGACTGAGGAATGAATAAATGGCTCAAAATGAGGCACGTCGACCTCTGAAAGGCTCCGTCTGTTTTTTCATTACTGGATGTCAAACTTTGCCTCTTATCAGAGCGGGTGGCTCACGTTAATCTGCCTCAAGACCAAATGCGATTGTAGCCTAATATTAGAGAACCTGTAGACTGACTGTACGGAGCCTGTATCTCGCTCCAGGAGGCTTTTAAACGGACTCGTTCGAGCTGTAAAACTGTTTGGATAGTGCAGAATGGAAATATAATCAGATAAGTTTAGACTTTAGGGCCCCTGCCTAGTAATTGCAGTGAGCCTGAGGGGGTATGACTGTCAGTGTTTGTGTGAGGCCAACGAGTCAGATCTAGCAATGCAACCATGAAATGCCGGCTCCTAATGCAGTCCCCGAGGAGATCCGACTGCTTGCAATCCATTCGCTGCGAGCGCTCGAAAGAACCCGTTTCATTATTCTGCTGCAAATGAAAGTCTTTATATTACGCCACTGGAACGGCATTGTTATCGTGTTTGATTCTGTCTCAATAGTCTGTTGACGCAGACAAGGATTAATGCATGAAGCTTTTTAAAATTCTGTGTTAAACCGAATCCTGTGAATTTCTGCAAACATCATTTGGCTCCGGAATCTCAGGCTGGCTCCAATCAGTAAGGAAGCAGTTTCTGTCCACGACCAGCTGCTGGAAGCTGCTCGCCTGATGATGATAATGAGAACCCTTCAGTTTTGTAATCGGCTGCTCTCTTAATATTGCTACAGTGTTCAGTTTTACAACAATTTTATTTATGTCGAGAACATATAAGTGTTTGTTCACTATCACTATGGCAAAGTGATTAACTCATGGCTTCAGTATGTATCACATCCATTCATAGCACGGCACTTGATGGTAGATGCTGGTTGTGTAGGTTGAAAGTTGATGCTGTGTATGAGGATTGATCTACTGGAGCTGAAGATGAGTTACAGTTTGTGTTGTTGAGGGATATTTCACGCTATTGACAAGACTATCACTTCATATGTTGTGCTTTGAATGCTTGACTCCATTGTGGGATGTTGATGTCAAGACGTCATTGTTCAAAAAGCTTGGTTTACAAGCGGAACCGGCACCAAACCAGCATAGAAATCATAGACTAGTCATAGAAAACTAGACTAGTCTGCAGGGTTTAACTATGAGAGTCTTGTATCTGACCATCTAAAGGTATATAATATTAGTGACATTGATCAAATTAGTGACCATTGTTAGTCGAATGAGATATTTGTACAAGACCCCAGAAAATTCAATGCTGTTAAAAATACACCAACATTTAAAAAGAAAAAACTGGCCTCCTGTCTGACTCGCTGTGTGTGTGTGTGCTGCTCGATATTTGCATGAGTGAGCTATTATTTCTAGTGTACCCATTCAAAACATATTTTCCACTGTTCTCTTCCAAGTCAAATGAATATGAATAATCACAATTTACTTAAGCGCTGTGTTTGGCAGGCTGATAAATTGTTTGCTTTTGGCACAAAATTGCCTTTGAACTTAAAATTTAAAGTTTAAAAAAACTAAAATTATTATAATTTGATCTGGTTTCATTTAGATCATAAACATACATTAAAAGTGTTTTCGCTACATTTTTTAAATGTACAGCTACATTATTTGTGAAGCTAAATACAAAACGTTCCATGAACATCACAATTTGTTTTTTTGTAGTACAGATGTGTGACAGTACAGTAACTTAAAGAAAATTTTAAACCACTGTTATTTTGGGTGTATAAAATGGCCACACTTTAGTTTAGGGACCAATTCTCACTAACTACGTCTTTTGCCTCAATAAACTCCTAATTTTCTGCCTATTAATAGTTAGGAAGGTAGTTCTGAAGTTTAGGTATGGGGTTGGGGTAACACTTTAGTTTAGGGACCAATTACTTACTTATTAACATGCATATTACTAGCATATTACTAGCATATGCACACATTAATGCCTTATTCTGCATGACCATATTTTAAATCCCTTAATCCTACCCCATACCTAAACTTAACAACTACCTTACTGACTATTAATAAACAGCAAATTAGGAGTTTATTGAGGCAAAAATCATAGTTAATAGTTAGTTAATAGTGAGAACTGGTCCCCATATATATATACCATATATGGATACACACGCACACACACACACACACACACACACACACACACACACACACACACACACACACTTAGTGTGTGTTTGTATGGCAAGTGCATTGGACATAGAGAATATTAGCAAGTGCATTGGACATAGAGAATATTACAAAGAGCAAAGAAAATATGGCTGATGAAGGTCACAAACATGACAGGCTGTTTCAATAAACATTTCATATTTCTTGCAATTTACTGCAGCATGCAGGATTTTTCTCTCTTATGCAATTTTTTTTAAATGTTGTACTGCAACAACATGACCTAAAGGCAACCAAAATACAACATTGTGAAATGTTGTTGAAACGTTTTGTCCTTGCTGGGATGCCAGCCACAATATCATTCAATTTGATGTAATATTGAATGATAACATACAATACTGACCCTGTTTACTTTCTTAACCCTTGTGTTGTGCTAGAAATCCTTCATCTAATTTGGTGTTCCCGGTCAAAAACGACCAGCCTTTTATCCTGTTTTTGAGTGGAAAAAAAACCAAAAAACAATATTTAGTCAAAAACAGATGTGCATAAGCTCAAGTGATCAATCAGTTCCAAAAAGAAATACAAAATCTGTGATAATTTAAAGAAAACAAGTCAAAAAGTCTGAATCCAATATTTGCTAATAATTTAGCATAACAAGAAATTTATGAGCACTTTTTTGTAGGCTGGTAATTTTTAATAAGTGTATCAAGATGCAAAAAAAAAAATAAAAAAAATCCCAAAACCAATATTTTTGAGAGGTTGTTATACCCTGTGTGAACAAAATCAGTAGGTTTTAGTCCAATGCGCTAACATTGTAACATTTGTTTGCATATTCTTTATACAAAATCTAACGATGCCTTTGAAATGTGTTTCCGTTCTGTTGACGTAATCAAAACCGTGTGGGATTAAAAGAACCAATGAACCAATAAGTTTTCTCTTTTCTGGATAAGGCTTTGTTTTGCACCTGAGCTCAAATCAATCTACAAACCAAAAAAAGCTGTAATAGAATATTTACAATTCTATTTCACAGGCAGATCATTTGATATTTAAGGTGGGTGGAAACAGAAGCTGAATGCTGTAAGATTGAATGCTTGATGAGAGGGATGTCAATAATGAAATTCCTGCTTTTGGAGGAAACGTATTACTTCAGGGCTAGTTTAAATAAAATATCATCAGCTTGAGTGAATTTGGTTTTCATTTTCTGGTTGTTTACTGCAACATATTATGTTTCTGGTATTATAGGCTTAATAAACGTTCTGCATGTGCATTTCCTTCGAGATAATTTGTTAAGAAATTCAGGGCAAATTTTGCACAAGTCAAAGTGGAAAAGGTTGGCATGTGTGTCCTTATAAAGTCTTTATGTAGAGAAGGTTGTTTCTGAATAGGCGCAATGCACAGTGATCGTCTTCTGAAGAGACCTTGGCCACTGACATGCTTAGCATTGAAATGAAATTAGCAGGTCTTTCAAAGCGATCTCGTCATGGCAGAATTGTTTTGGAAAGGAGAAAATGTGATGAAATTCTGACAAAGTGTCATTTTCCTGCTGCATACAAGCTTGTTTCAAGCCGCTGGGCTGTTCAGTGTAAACATTTAAACAACAGAAAGCTTGACTGAACGGAAACAGCAGCTAGAAACAAAGCCCTCTACATATTTTCCCTTATTCAGCGTCATCCTCCTGGGAAACTGGGAGTGCATTCTTGTGTTGTGAATAAAATAGCAAAGTGGCAACACGACTGTATGATAGAGACATTGATAGAAAGATTGAAAAGGGGGGAGGCGGAGGGGGAGAGGAAAGCAAAGGAGATGCAAGCCTCGTTTTATTCTGAAAAGCTCCAGCGCTATGAACCCATTTATGTGCACAAAAGACTGAGCTTTGTTGTTCTGTGCTCAAAAAAGGTGCTCAAACCAAGCCCGGCCAATCATAACATGGATAATTTTACCCATAAAACCCATAAAACAATCTTTTGCTCTCTGTTCGTCAGAGCTTTTTCTCTTGGTAACACAAAAAGCTGTCAACACAGAGCGGTGCCGCAAACCATTTTGAGTAGTCTTTCACAGATTTCATGGATTTTGCCTTAAAGATCCTGTGTAATTGGAGTTTTGTGGCTTTTAGTCTACGTCTGTCAGCTTTGAAGGCGTCTACACTGTAAATGTTAATGTACTCTTAGTTTACAAAACAAACCTTTAGTAGATAGAGTACATGCACTTAAAATTGACAGACCAAAATACTGAGTTTTAGTGCCATGTTAAAAATCTAAGATTATAAATTTAGTCATAATGTGTTGAGAATAATGTTTCATGAGTAATGTTTTGAGGCCCTTTTACGAGAAAAAAGGCATGAAGTTTCATATAAGAATAAAGGTGAAACATTAACAAACGCAAATATTAAAGTAAAATATTTTGAGAATAAAGGTGTAACGCTGAGCTCTCCCCACCAGCACAGACTCAGCGCGTGCGGGAATGTGTGGCTGTTTGATGTCACTTGTGTTTCTCTCTCTTCCTTTCCTTCTTATTTCGCTGTCTTCCATCTCGTTTGCGCTTCTTCAAATGTTAGCGACGTAGCGAGCGACCCTGCAGCCGTCTCGTGTGCTTGATGTTTCTTTGCATCGCACCTTCCTTGCAAAACAAATTGACTGCTGCTTTGAGGTGGAAGCTCACAAGCCCCTGGTGTGTTTCTGAAACTGGTATGTGTGTGTTCACGTATATGCGTGAGTGTACTTGTACAAGGCATGCAAAAAATATATAAATGTTGATTCGCTGTTCACAATCACTACACAATATCTTCCCCTCACTGATTCTGTATTTATCACGTATAGTCAGTCATGGCATTAAAAGGAGAAAGTTCACCCAAAAAAGAAAATTTTGTCACTCTTTACTCATTCACATGTTGTTCTAAACCCACATGCTGTTCGGTGGAACTCAAAAGGAGAAATTTTGAATTTTCAAGCAGTTCATTTGCATACAACATGATTACATACTATATGTGGCAAGCTCCAAAAATCAACAAAAAATATTTAAAAAGTAGCCCATATGACACTAAAATATGTTTAAGTCTTCTGAAGTCAGACCGATCTGAACAGACCGAATTTCACCCATAATTTTCCTTTCTTGTTCACAAAGTTCACTTCACAAAGTTGATACTAATACGAGTGAATGTTTCAATACCTATTTCAATGCACAATAATATGCTTTTGAACACACTCCTTTAATTGAAAATGTTTAGTATTAATATAAATATTATCCATTTAAATTTAGAACAGTGACATTTAGCCTCCAAGTATCTCTAATTAAATAAACATTGAACATTAAACCTAAAAAATAATAAAAAATAATTATTCAAGTCAGTATAGTCTTCACTGCATGATCATTAAATAAAACATTCATTAATAATGATTCTTTAAATTAGAAGACTGATTAAAGCTACTAAAGATATCCATCCTTTTCTTAACAGTATTGTTGCTTAATTAATATTGATGGCAGAATAAACAGCAGCACGTCTGTTAGGCTGCATATACAAGACGTTTTTTTGGTACTTTTGATGTCACTGATTTAAAATATAGAAATAATTTGCTACATGGGCTACTTTAATGGTTCTCACATTGTTTTGAGGGGGGTTTATAGTCACTGTGAAGTTTAATTAAAACAGAGCTGTGTAAATATTCTCCAAAATATCTGGGTAAAAAAATAACGACAGAGTGGAATACCAATTTTATGATTATTTTATATGCTTTTATAAAATAGTCTATTTATTTTGTAATATGCAATGATTGATCTTCTCAAGCTGCCAATGAGTTGCCCTGGGAAATTACATTTGGTTTTGTTTTCCTCTGCTAGGCTATAATTGTGAGTGTCTTACAAACTGACCAATCTAATGTGTTAATAGATTAGCGGCATTTAATTTGGACTGTTGTTATTACAATGAGGTACAAGACCCAAGAAAAGTCAATTCTATCACCGCCTGTGCCCTGAATGATTTAGTGAGGGTTAGTGAAGCTAGTGAGGTTAAATGGAAAAACTGCAGTGCATTGCTATTTGCTCCTCTTGCAGTAATGAATACTGACAGAGATACAAGAGATTGTGTGCGGATATTTATTTTAATTTCAAAGCGGGCAAGAAAGCGGACTCTAGTCTTTAGTCTTTATTGCCGTGATACATATAAACCGTTACAAAAACATGTGCGCTAAATTCTCGACAGACGCAGATTTTCATGCGGCCACACGCCGATGCTAAATTGCCTCTCAGATTTTTTGTATAAAGCATCGCTTCTGAGCTCAGTCTTGAAATGTTTCCAGAAGTGTTAGTGTTTCCAGTATCAAGCGGACCGTATTTACCATGTCCACCATTAGAATCAATTCTGGTCAATGGAGAAGTATGTTTGAAAGAAAGATGCTCTTTGTACAATAAATCCCTGTCATGTTGGTATCTGTTTATTATGAGGTCATTCAAAGGAAAAGAAAACGCATTTGAAAGACAGTGAGAGATGAAAAGAGAAAGAGATACCAAGTGAGTGCACTGGAGAACAGATATTGATGCGGTATACAGTAGTGCGCATCTCAAATTCAACCTTGATCCCATGTAGCTCAGAAAGCCTGTTTGTGTTTGGCTCTGTGTTCATTTGACGAGGGTTGTCGCCGTACCAAAATTTCAGTTGGTACCAATCCCAGTGAAATTTCACAGTTCTGCATACTCATTTCAGTACCACACCAACAACAGAACAATTATGAACACATTCGTTTTCATTATTGATGTTAGTAATAACAAATGAAAACACTGACATTTAGCCTTCAGGTTTTTCTCAGATAAGAAAACAAGTCGTTTTAAAATAAAGAACAAAGAATCAAATTTGATGCAATAAAAGAAATAACCGCAATAGAACAAAATCAATTAAAGAATAAACAGTGCTTGAAGTTTCTCAGTTATTCAGTTAAACATTTCATCTATCTATCTGTCTGTCTGTCTCCATCCATCCATCCATCCATCCATCTTGAGATTTCTATATTTGTGTGTGATCTTGGAAAACAAATCTATTTGATGTTTCAGTGTTTGTTTCCTTCCTCAAAACTCAGGCTTAGACCAGTATGGATGTCCGTGCTGTTAAGTGCTGTTTTGTGGACAAGGATAACCATTCTGTTCACTTAGTGGGTAAAGATGATAGACCAGAATTGTCTTTTCAGAGGGCAGTTGATGTTTTGAGTCTTGCTTGTCAAGATAGTTTAAAAGGAGAGGATGATGATGCGCAGTAGGCTCAAACATTAGTGACCACAGTTTCCCTTCACAGAACATTTTTGATATATACAGTCCTGTTCAAAAGATTCTTTTAAAGGGGTCATATGATGCGATTTCAAGTTTTCCTTTCTCTTTGGAGTGTTACAAGCTGTTCGTGAATAG
>NW_015554139.1:1387835-1388458 GCF_001515605.1 Sinocyclocheilus anshuiensis
CGGCCTCAGCTCACGCTAAGCCGCGGCTTTCGCTCACGCTAGGCCGCAGTGTGTTTCGTTGTGAAAGCGAAACTACTTTTTTGGTCTTCCAAAAGAGGACACAACTAGAAATTAGCGGTTAAGTTGTATTTACAACACTGTTCCAGAACAGTTCAAACCAAATATTCGTGTGTGTGCAACGCATTTTACGGAGGACTGTTTCCTGATCCTGGTAGAGTAGACTACAATGCTGGCTGTTCTGACTCACAGCCTGTAAGTATGTTTTCATATTTAAAGCATTTGCCACTGATGATTCAAATGTGAGTTTTGAGCAGTGTAGCGTAGCGCTTGTTGTTTGTCGTTTCTCCGATCACAAATGCAGACATGGTTTTATGTTTACGCGGCGCGATACCCAACACAACGTGTAAAAAGAAAGTATAAGTCATTATAGTCAGTAATTATGTCCCTACTGGATGCAACAAATGCCTAGTTTATAATGGGTTTTATTGGTTTTATCTCGTCATGCCAGGACACGGCATCACAGTATCATAAGGGGCGTAACATTTCCGTCACACGCTTGAGGTATTCGGCCAATCACAATGCACTTGATAGCTGGCCAATCAGAGCACACCTCGCTTTTCAGA
>NW_015554139.1:1388544-1391101 GCF_001515605.1 Sinocyclocheilus anshuiensis
CTTTTCAGAATGATGAGCTTTGTAAAAATCGACGCGTTTCAGAAAGGCGGGGCATAGAGGAGAAACAATAATGTACAGTATGTGGAAAATATTGTGTTTTTTTAACCTTAAACCGCATAAACACATTTCATTACACCAAATACACAAAATAATGTTTTTTTAGCAATCAAAAGTGAAAGTAAAGTCATTTATAATGGTACAGAAGATTTCTGTTTCAAATAAATACTGTTCTTTTGAAAAATATCTGATAATTTTCCACAGAAGTATTAAGCAATGCAACTGTTTTCAACATTGATAATAATAGATGGTTCTTGAGCAGCAAATGAGCATATTAGAATGATTTCTGAAGGATCATGTGACACTGAAGACTGGAGTAATGATGCTGAAAATTCAGCTTTGCATTACAGGAATTTTAAAATATTTATATATATACACACTCTGAACAGCCTAAACGAGTCGTCAGTAATTAGAATCCTACTTTTGTGATGGCTACACGTCATGGGGTAACACATAATGCCCACCTATGTTCTACATTGTCCAGGCTCGAACAACTTGCCCGCCATCAAACACTTTAGCTTGTGTGTGTGGTTAACTTCATGCCGAAAAGATGCTGTGTCCTACACTGTGAAAGTAAATTTGTTTTATTTTCACTTCCGAAAGATGAGGCTGCAAAGAATCCGTGTTTTTTTCCCCACTGTAACACAGCATAGGTACTAGAACATCTTTTTTGTTTTCTTGTCATTTTACTGACGACTGCTTCTCTAATCTTGGGGAGTTCAACACGGGATTCACAAAATGCTTACTCTTGAAAGATGGCTGGTTTATTTACACACACACACACACACACACACACACACACACACAAATGAAACAAAACCTCCTGATCGACAATCCCTCAGTATTAGATTCATCCCTGCTGCAAGCTATTTCATAAATTGATGGGGACAAAATCTGTCATTCTTCTACCTTTCTCACAATCATACCTTTCAGTACAGTCTTTTAAGGACACTGGCATAGTTATGTTGTCCTTACCGCTTAGCTACTTAAGCTCAACTCTATACAGTTAGATTGTTTTCTTGTGAATGAACCTGTAGGACTCCCACTCGCTCTGATGCACTTTGACAAATATATAGAGGGCACATGAAGGGTCACGAAGGAAAGAAACTGAAGCAAGTTCTCCAGAAGAAACAAAGAGTCGCTAGCTGAAGGGAGAGGCTGCTCACGTCTCAGTGAATCAGTGCAGTGCCGGTGATCCGGGTGAAACTGTCATCAGATCTCTGCACTGGTCTGCGGGGGCTCTGGATATAACGGCATCACGGGGGCTTATGTCTGAGAAGCGTCTTCTTGTCTCTTTGAGCGCGTTGTGAGCCCTGTGAGGACCTATGGGATACATGCACATTACTGTACATAGAGAATCACACGCTCACTCTACAGTGTTTGTTTCCTGCCTTGCCTTCGTGTTGTGGACTTGAGAGATTCATCAAATGCAACAAAAGTAGCGTCTTACCAACAACTGCAACAGGCTTAGTGTTCACTCAGATGTGTAATTTCTGCATCGTTAGCAGCTTCAAGCAGAATTGCTTTAAAGGTATACTGTATGTTTCATCTGTTCATGCATTTCCTGGGAATCAAACCTTTGACCTTAGCATTGTTAGTGCCATGCTTTACTGTTTCGGCTACAGGGATGACTAGTTGTGAAGTCTGTTTTAAAGAAGTTCTTTATAATTATGAGTCAACCAGATGCCGACCTGAATCCTGAACGGAATATGTTTCATTATAGAAATATTGCTCACAGTTGATAATTTGAAGAATGTTGTTAGCATGTTAGCATGCTTAAGCATAACATGCTGTTAGCTTTGCTATAATCCTTTGCTAGATGTTCCTAATTCATTCTTTGCTAAAATATTGAAGTTTAGTTTACATAAATTAGGCATCCTCACTATTCAACTAACTGGCTGTTAGATGACCAGTCAACCAGAATAGCAGTAAACCAGCACAAACCAGAAAATTCTTTACAAAATGCATTTTAAAACACATGTGGCAAGTTAGAAATGTACTCATGTTTTCAAAAGGGTCATGTGGTGTAACCATCAAGTAAAAATCATAATTTGAACACATGTGAGTGTTCACATCTTAGTCATTATTTGGAAACACTTTACAATAGGGTTCCATTTGTTAACATTAGTTAGCTACATTAGTTAACATAAACTAACAATGAAAAATACTTCTATAGCATTTATTAATCTTTGTTAATATTGATTCCAACATTTATTAATGCATTGTTAAAAATCAAAGTTATATCTGTTAATGTTTTATTAACAGTTAAACCCTATATATAAATATTTTTTATTAACAGTTCAACCCTAACCCTAACGTTAGCAAAGCTTAATGAATACTGTAACAATGTATTGCTCATTGTTAGTTAATGTTAGTTTGTGCATTCAAAATGGAACCTTATTTTAAAGTGTTACCCATCATTAAAAAAATATATATACTGTGTGTATATATATATATATATATATATATATATATATATATCTGTGAGTTTTTTTATATA
>NW_015554139.1:1391219-1398926 GCF_001515605.1 Sinocyclocheilus anshuiensis
ATTCGGCCAATCACAACGCACTGGATAGCTGGCCAATCAGAGCACACCTCGCTTTTCAGAATGATGAGCTTTGTAAAAATCGACGCGTTTCAGAAAGGCGGGGCATAGAGGAGAAACAATAATGTACAGTATGTGGAAAATATTGTGTTTTTTTAACCTTAAACCGCATAAACACATTTCATTACACCAAATACACAAAATAATGTTTTTTTAGCAATCAAAAGTGAAAGTAAAGTCATTTATAATGGTACAGAAGATTTCTGTTTCAAATAAATACTGTTCTTTTGAAAAATATCTGATAATTTTCCACAGAAGTATTAAGCAATGCAACTGTTTTCAACATTGATAATAATAGATGGTTCTTGAGCAGCAAATGAGCATATTAGAATGATTTCTGAAGGATCATGTGACACTGAAGACTGGAGTAATGATGCTGAAAATTCAGCTTTGCATTACAGGAATTTTAAAATATTTATATATATACACACTCTGAACAGCCTAAACGAGTCGTCAGTAATTAGAATCCTACTTTTGTGATGGCTACACGTCATGGGGTAACACATAATGCCCACCTATGTTCTACATTGTCCAGGCTCGAACAACTTGCCCGCCATCAAACACTTTAGCTTGTGTGTGTGGTTAACTTCATGCCGAAAAGATGCTGTGTCCTACACTGTGAAAGTAAATTTGTTTTATTTTCACTTCCGAAAGATGAGGCTGCAAAGAATCCGTGTTTTTTTCCCCACTGTAACACAGCATAGGTACTAGAACATCTTTTTTGTTTTCTTGTCATTTTACTGACGACTGCTTCTCTAATCTTGGGGAGTTCAACACGGGATTCACAAAATGCTTACTCTTGAAAGATGGCTGGTTTATTTGGACCAGCTGGCTCCACTGAATCACAGCCTGTAAGTATGATAAATAATAGATGTTTATATTTTCTATTGAGCGTTCAAAATATGGTACTATGGCAATGGGCGTATGGTTTCTGATATGCGCTGTACACAGTAGACCAATCACAACAGACTAGGCCATCTGACCAATCAGAGCAGAGTAGGCTCAAGGAAAGGAGGGGTTTAGAGAGACTGAATCTTAGAACTGCTTCGAACGAATCGTTGGAAAATTACATGATATTAAATGCAGATTTTGAGAATGCATGCATGTAAACCTATTGTACAAGACTCTCAGAACAATATTAGGAACCTTAAAATGGCATAATAGGGGCACTTTATATTGTAGTAATATTTCACAATATTACTGTTATTACTGTATTTTTAAACAAATACATGCGGCCTTGGTAAGCATGTTTTTGTCTGAAGTCAGTGCAGCCTGCGCAATTAAAAAACAAATCATTGTGATTAACATGGTCTTTTAATTAAGTGGGTACTGTTTTTATCGACTGACATCCCTATTAAAAGCAGACAATTTCAGTGTAGACATCACCACTTATTTTACACACACACACACACACACACACACACACACACTAGCTCTTGACATACACACGCGCGCGCAGGCTGCAGCACGACTCCTCTGAGGGTTTAAACCCAGCAGATGCAGAGATGGATCAACATGCTCTAGCTGTTGAGCAAATGGGATTAAACTCTCTGAAAAAAAAAAACCACTTCATGAATGCAAACACTTCTAGCTATGCAAATAAAACTTCTCATGCTCCAGCATGTCAGAACGAAGAATGCAACACAAGTACAGCAGACTTCACTGCAATCACATTTACAGTCTGTCAAGGTGGTGAAACAGTTTGCAGACAATCTTGTTAATTAATTTTGATATGCACAGCTTTAGCCCTCATAACATATTTTGGGTTCATTTTGACCTGGAAGAGAAACATAAAAATATCTAAACAATGCATAGTTTTTAGTAAGGGATCGAAACTTTGGAAATGCTTTAAGACCCTCAAAATACACATAAAATATTTTTATTTATTTAGATTTTTTTTATTTACATGATTTTTTTAAGAGATACAACTATTTAAAAAAATCTTAAACATTTTGTGTGGTGTTCATAAGTTATATTAGTGTCAAAAAAACATTTAGCCTTTTCTTCAAATTTCACACAATTTTGTTGATAAACACGAATATGTATGCCAATTGACAAACCACTGCAGCATGGAAAACAGATCACTTTTTTCATCTGACAGTGAAAGTTTATGCAAGTAAAATGAATTTATTTCGTTTGAAAACCTTTCAGAGTAATATTTAAGTTGTTTTATTAGAAATAAATATGTATGCTTCATAAATTTAGTTTTTGAATTCAACATTTAATTTTCATTTATTCAAATGGGGTTAATACTGGTAATTCAAAGAATTAATCAAAAAAGGGGTAACTGCAGTAATAACATGGTAACATTGAAAAACTTGAAAAAAAAATGATATTCACTCATTTAAGAAAAGTTGCTGAACAGATACAATTTGGTTTTGGTTGAAGATTTGTTATTTTCATTTTTGGCTAGCCTCATCAGCACCACATGACATTTTACAGCCTGAACGAACCTTGCCTTGTCATAAAAAGGTCAAATTATCTGATATGCTCAGTCAAAGGTCAATAAGGGGGGGATCAAAAAGAATATTAATTAAGAAATTAAAAACATGCTCATAATATAAGAGTTGTATTCAAGTCATCTCTTTTGGAAAATAAGCACATTTTAGCACACTTTAAAAAAAAAAGAGTAATAGTAGTTAACTGCAAACTGAATGTAATGGAATTTTTGGCACTTAATTTCATGTTAATTGCAATTAAATTAAAATATACTTTAGTTTAAATGTGTATGAAATGCAGTTTGCTGAACTTTAGAGTGTTTTTTGACACACTTAAGTAGGACTTAAGTACATCTTTATATGCAGTTTATATGCAGTATGTCTTTGAAAAATGGTTAAAGTATACTACTGAATGTTCAGACAAGCATTTATAGTAAACTAAAATATACTTTAAAGTAATTTCTACTGATACTGTATATGAATGTCATGTATTTAAATATATTCGTAATTACAGTTTTGTAAGTTGAAGTTGCAATTTAGTATATTTAAAATGTAATATCAAATATCATGCTACATTATAATCACTTTACATGTGCTTTAGTATGTCAGTCAACACATCAAAATAAGCGCACTTCATTAAAATATTAAAACAATGATTTAAACTGTGCTTTTAATTTGGCATTATTACAAAGTGCACTTTTTAGTGTGTTAAGAAACAGTCATGAAGTGTGCTGCCTTAAAGTATATTTAACTGGCCTTTTATTTTATTAATATTACATTATCTGCATGTATGTTTTTTTTTATAACATCCTTTTAAGATTTAAGCGCACTTCAAATTCAATTAAACACACTTCTTTTCCACAAGGGAAAGATTTTATTTTATTATTTATTTTATTTTTTTTAATAAATTCATAGGCCAGGAAAAAATAAATTAGCTTTATTGGTCGACCGGACTAGACCAGGGGATTTTTACTGTCTACGTTTTTTTCCAGCTCAGTTCACAAATAGATCTTCTGTGATATTTTGTCAAGTGCCTCAATCCCTGTAATTTTGGAAGGATTCCTGGTGAATTGTTTTATTCTATCGTTTGATCACTCCTGTGCTGCTCATCTCCAAAAAAGCCCAAAACAGTAACATACATGCTTGTATATGATCATTTGTAGAGTCAGTAGTGTTGCACTGATATTCACCTGATGAATTGTGTTTTATGTTAGCATTTCATTAGCCAATGAGGAGCTATCAGCATACAGGCAGACAGGAAGGTGATCTGACAGCTCCCCCCTAACCTGTCTATTGATCCTACAGCCTCATTAAACCTCTTATCCAGTGGCTTTCTTCACACACCCGAGCCTGTCATCGCTGTCAAAGCTGTCAGGGCCCGAGCAACAGTCAGAACGCACACACAAACACTCATACACACCCGTTGCCAGTCTCCGCAAGCAAACATGCAAGACTGTGTTTTTTTAAAAGCTTTAATCATGGCACAACAGCGAGTGGAGCATGTCAGCATGCCCTCCCCCCTCCGAAAGCGTGTTTTATTAAAGGTGTCCTGAGCGAACGGCCCGTGGAGAATGTCATGTAGAGCTGGAACAAAAGATAAGGATGAAGTCCGGAGAGTGCATCGTAAAAGACTTCATTAAAACTTCTCACTGTTAATGGAGGAGATGAGACCTAGTTTAACTCCTCACTGCAGCTTTTTTTTTTTTTTAATTTGCGGCTCAAATTGAATTGTGACCCTGGACCACAAAAGGTCACTGGGGTATATTTGTAGCAATAGCCAAAAAAACATTGTATGGGTCAAAATTATAGATTTTTCTTTTATGCGAAAAATCATTAAGATATTAAGTAAAGATCATGTTCCATGAAGATATTTTGTGCATTTCCTACTGTAAATATATAAAAACTTAATTTTTGATTAGTATTATGCATTGCTAAGAACTTCATTTGGACAACTTTAAAGGCGATTTTCTCAGTATTTAGATTTTTTTGCACCCTCAGATTCCAGATTTTCAAATAGTTGTATCTCTGCCAAATATTGTCCTATCCTAACAAACCATACATCACTGGAAAGCTTATTTATTCAGCTTTCAGATTTCATTTTTCAGATTTCAAAACCCTTATGACTGGTTTTGTGGTTCAGGGTCACAATTGTCATAAGTTTAGAAGGTGACCTGAAGTGTTTGGCGTTGAGATTGTTAACGCTGATGAATCAAAACAGTTGTGATTGCAGCAGCAACTTTGGGAATAGTCTGAATTTCTTCACTTTGATGAACGGTGTGATGCAGAATTCATAAAGCCTTTGGCTGACACCTTGATATGAACATGTCATCTCAGGATCCAATCTGAGATGGACTACCAATTTACATACTATTTAGCATGGCAGGATTATCGTGTCCCATGATAGAAATATAATTTCAAAGCTACCTGGATGACATATTTTGGTCTAGGGGACTTCTGAAGTAGATTTCCATTTATGCTTTCTGAGCTAATATTGCCTACTATTTTGCAACAGTTCTCTGATGCAGACTGTATGTTGATGTATGTGAATTTGTAGCAAAGTGGTTGGTGGTATCAAACTTAACACCAATACTAGTTTCGATAACCACAGCAAAATTTGCTACTGAGCACAATATGTCATTTAAGCAGTCATATGAATTAATATATGAATATTGCTTTTAATTATTATAAAAATAAATATAGACAAATTCTTGTATAAAAAACGTATTATACAGTATAAATATAATTTAATGAATCAGTACATTCACAAATAATACATGCAAATATGCATAGGAATTTTGAAAGCTGCCACCTGTCAGTAGAGAACTGAATCTGCAGTTGATACTATATTGATACTGAATTTTTTTAAATTATTGATTTGCTACCAAATGTTTGGGGTTAGTAAGATTACGTATGTATGCATGTATTTATTTATATATTTAATTAATTTAAAAGGAGTCCCTTATGATCACTTATTTGATACAGTAAAACACTAATATTGCGAATTATTATTACAATTTTAAATAAATGTTTTCTATTTTAATGTTTTAAAATGTAATTTATTTCTGTGATGCAAAGAGGAATTTTCAGCATTCTAATATGCTAATTTACTCCTCAAGAAACATTTCTATCATTATTAATGTTGAAAATGGCTGTGCTGCTTCATATTTTTTTTGGAGACCATTATACTTTTTTTCAAGATTCTTTGATGAATACAAAGTCCATAAGAACATTTATTTATTCCATTCATTTATTTGAAAGTGGAATCTTTTGAAACATTATAAATGTCTTTACCTTTACATCACTTTTGACCAGTTTAATGTGTCCTTGCTGAATAAAAGTATTAAGGGTATTTCTTTAAAAAAATCTTTCTTTTGTATGTAATGTTTCTTTGTGAAGTGCTCATTTGCTCCAATACTAGTTCACTGGTTTATTATATTCTTTAAAAGTACAGTTCATACTTTTCAAAGAATGCAACTTGGGAGGCAGACTGATTGCAGTTTGGTTGCCAAGCCTGCAATTGGTTTCATGCTTTCATATGATTCAGCAGCTCCAATCTCGAGCTCTGTTTGTCAGAGGCCTCACAAGCCTTGTTGCTAACTGCCCTCATTAACAGCCAACACTCACACCCTGCACCGTTCCCTGCAATTAAGACTTTGCAGTAGAGATGATATGAGGTAGAATAATGTGGTGGGTCAAGGAGATAAAGTTAAATCTAATTAATTCTCACTTAAATTAACGATATCGCTTGCACACAAATGGCTTTTGCACTTAAAGTGTATTCCTCCCTATTTTGAGAAGTCGAAACGTGACAGGACAGGAAATAAAAGGCTTTTGTTGTGTTTGTGTGAGTTATTCTTTGTGAGATGAACACGACATCTTATGGTGAGGCCGTATTAAAGATCTGCAGTCATTAAATGACACTCAAGAGACTAATGAATATGAAAACATTTATAAAAATAGGCATGAAGCTCCTTGGAGCAAGAGATTGGGTGACAGCCACATTGGCTGAGCTTAACTGACAAAAGCTAACGCACACACACACAAACACACACACACACACACACACACACATTATCACGAAATGGAGGAGTGAAGGTACAGGAGGTGGTCTCAGGGTAACAAACCGTGCACTTCTCTATTTATTTTTTAACCTGTGAAGAACAGACTTTGTGTTTGTGTTTGACCATTTCTCAAAATAATCTGAACCGTAATCGACTATGATTGAGTTGGATTTAAAATGCACACGAAACTATGGATTAATCGTAATAAACTTTACATGATTAGGGAATAACACATTTCTTTGGACAAAATGCATATCACATACAGTACAGAAAAGGACACAGAGTGAGCTGCTGTGGGAAAAGGACATGTTTATATTAAGTGCTTCAAACTAACTAAGCATATAGTTTAATGTGGCTTGTGTTTGTTTCTTCATCAGAACAGATTTAGAGGAATTTATCATTACATCAGACAAACCCATCAAGATGTTTTTAACTTCAAATTGTTGCTTCCAACTAAAATATCACTCCTCTAACCATAATATTGCTTTCTCACAATTGATGAGCAAGTGATGTAATGCTAAATTTTCCCAGTCTGTTCGGATGAAGAAACAAAGACGAAGAGACGGCTTAGTACAGTAAATTTTCAGCAAATTTTCATTTTTGGCTAAACTATTCCTTTAGCAAAACCCTTTATCCAAATTTTTATTTTGAACTGCACATTGTCATATGACACACCATAAGTGATTCAAAACTTTTGATTGGTTTGATCTGTGAATACGTGACTGGTTCATTTCAAGAACCGGATCATAAGAGTCATTCATTTGTGAGTTGCAGCACTGCTTACGCAGTACACTTTGTGTTGTGTGCAGCCAGCTAAGACAACACAGTAGAAAGATGCTTTATCAATTTATTGTTTTTGCTTTCTTTCACAGTTCCCAGTCTCTCTTTCGCAGCACATTCAATTTGGGCTGCAAGCTAACGCAACTAATACATAATTTCTTTTGCCATAGTGCTGTTCTATTCAGCAGTGCAACACCGCAGTGGAAAAACAGTACTGAAAAAGGACTGAAATTCATGTAAAGCATTTTTAAAAATTCAAAAAGAACAGCTTCTCAGATTCCAGCTGTACCTAAAAATGAAAAAATAAAAATGTTTTGCTTATTTATTTTTATTTTTTGCTTTGAAATGCAAGAGGTCAGTGTTTCCTGCTA
>NW_015554139.1:1398936-1410257 GCF_001515605.1 Sinocyclocheilus anshuiensis
CCAGGTACAGATTATTTTTTGAAAGGCTCTTAAAAGCGTGAAATGGACTTATATTTTTTTCCCTGTCTGCTGCCTCTCACGTCACAGCTCATATTTTGTGCAGAGTTTGGGTCTGTGTGTGTGTGTGTGTGTGTGTGTGTGTATGTTAATGCAGTCACAAGATCCCCAAGTTCTTGCCGCCAATCAGTGTTGTCATGACAATAAACGATGACACGCAACGTGCCTTTTTTCTGAATTTGAAGCACAGTAAAATCTCTACACAAATGAAATGTCAAAACATAGCATCATTTAGTAACATAATCCCATTACGATCTATGGTACAGTATTTCATTTTTGGGAGTAGCTTCTCCAACACTGTTAAAATGAGACACAAAGTATAGCAGATGATTGACGCCTGGCTGAACCACAGGTGTATCAGTCAGCCCTCTTCGAATGTTTTGAGCATCTTTTGCCTCGAATCAACGCAATGCATCATGGGGTTTGTTTTCTCTCTGACATTTACGCTCATAACCATTATCTCATATAGCTCTCTGTGTGACAGTTTATTCATTCATATGCTTACAAGATGACAGGGCAGTCATTGATATCAGTTAGTGAACGAGAGCGAGTGGCTGTAGCTCAGAGACAGAAGCCACGACATGGCTCTAATGAGTCGAATTGATTTTGATCCTGTTTTCCTCCCCGTATCCTCGCTCTAGTTTTAAAAAGACTTTCATAAATGAGATATCCTGCAAATCGCAGTTAGTATGAGTCTGTTTTGTAGCTATATTGCAAGCGTCGTTAAAAACTGGATCGCTCACAGACACATACATTTACACAGGCACGCGCAGTTAGCCCTCGTCTGGCTCTTTCGAGAGCCCCTGGTGATAAACATTAAGATGTTTTTGTTCTCTTTAAGGAAGATTAAGTTGGACTGGATGTTCTTGGAAGAACTGAGGAGAGAGATCATAATACATAAAAAGCAAATGCGCTCATCTGGCTCTCAGTAGGCAGCTATTTTAACTGATTAATCATAGATGTTTATTTGATTGGCTGCAGCTTACTAAACCATGAAGTTATTTGTCAAGCTATTGTAAACAGGCGTTTGATGCATTTTAGTTTTTTGTGCGTATGTGTGTGTGTGTGTGTGTTAGAAATTGTTTTGCTTTTAGCTTTGATTGTTTATTTAATTTTTTATAACATCATCAACTCTCCTACCGAACTGGATTGTCAACACAGAAAAAATGTATCCTTCTTAGAAATTTGAAATCGACGTTTTTGTTATTTAGCAATTTTGAAGGTGTGAATTATGCTGGTATGTGAGGATTAGCCAATCATAACAGAGGTCATTTAGATACAGAAATCTTAAAGGCATAGTTCACCCAAAAATGAAAATCTGTCATCATTTTGTTGTTTCAAATCTGTATAACTTGCTTTCTTCTATGAAACACAAAAGAAGATATTTAGATTTTTTTTTTTAAATAGTAATTTTAGTACTTCAACTTATTTATTTCAGTTGTTTGCCATGGCAACATTTCTATTTTTTTAAGTTAGTCATCTAATATATTTTATTTCAGCTTTATTTCAATTTTAAAACAAAACAAATAATAATAAAAATAATAATAATAACAACAACAACACTAATAATAATAATAATAATAATAATAATACATTCATTTTTAAAACCGAATAATATGTTTATAGCTTTAGTTTTAATTAACAGTAACACTTTTTATACCGCTGACTTCTTCACTATATCTTATTTTGCTTTTCTACAGAAGAATTATTTTTTTATTATAATTTTTTTTTATAAATTGAGAATCAAATGTAAACACAAAATATCATGATTTTTACACGCTTCTCAATAGACAACAAAAAAATTCTTCAGTCTGTTAAAAAAAGATTTAATTAATTAGATTTTTTTTTTACATTTGAATGAATGATTCAATGACTCGAAGACTTCAGTTGTGTTACTGGATAAATCAGCATTTTTTTAAGGAATCTCTTGAATGAATGATACAACGACAAATATTTTTTTAACAGTCACTTGTCGCCACCTACTGGCGTGATACAATCTTTACAATGAAATACATCAATCTTTATGAATCTATATGAAGCGTCAAGTTACTTTCAAAAGGCGATCAGAAGCATTGTGAATGTAGATTTGAATGTTTCACTGTGATCGTACTCATTAAACATTTAATAGACATAGCCAAATTATCATTATTTAGGAATAAAATCACATGGGTGTTTGATTTGAGATCATTATCTTTTAAAGGGGTCATATGATGCTTTTTTAAAGATCATTATTTTGTGTATTTGGTGTAACAGAATATGTTGACGCTTTAATGTTAAAAAAACACATTATTTTTCAAATACTGTACATTATTGTAGGTCCTATATGCCCCGCCTCTCTCAAACGCTTCGTTTTCTACAAAGTCCCTCCTTCCGACAAGCGCAGTCTGCTCTGATTGGCCAGCTGACCCAGTGCATTGTGATTGGCCGAACACCGCAAGCACTCGTCGGAAATGTAACGCCCCTTACCATAATCGCGAGCTTCATCTTTCAAAATAAATGTAAAGACAGAGCCCGAAAGGGGAACAGAGTCGCGTGACAGACACAGTGATGAAGCTGGTATGTGTTTGCAGAGAGAAAGGAAAACTTGAAATCGCATCATATGAACCCTTTAAGAAAAAGTAATGTTACAATAAATTACAACAGTTTTTGATTTAACACACCATCATAAGTCAACTTGAGGGAAACTAGCCACATAATAAGTCTTGAATGTAATTGACCATTGAAAAACCCATATTATTTGGCTGCTAATCTGAATATTAGAGAGAAAAGTCTCCCTCAGTGTCTATTGTGGTTACTCCGCTGATTCAAGGAAAGAATAAAACGCTACAAAAGTGCAGAAAATGGTCCCTTTGAAGCTTTAGTAAAGCATTAGCATTCACCACCGAACCACAGTAATCATTTATCTGCCTTAACATTAGTGTAGAATCACAGTCCAGTGATGGAGAAAGAGTTAGTAGGTAGAGAAGTGCAGTGTGAACTGCTGTCAGTGGACACATCTGTCAACACTGCAGCTCCTCTGTTTAAGTCAGTCTGGCTGTTTCGCCCAGGCCGTTCTCTTCCCTGTGTGCCTGTCTACCATTTAATGAGGCAGTATTTCAATGCTTTCAATACATCCAGTGTGGAAATAACAGGCTCAGAGCAACACACTGCATATAAAACTGTAATACAGTGCATTGTGAGATTTAAAAGCTTTTGAATGAAACTGCTGTAATAGCTCCTGCAACCTGAGAGACAAAAGCAGCCACTGCTGAGATGTTTTGTTCTCTGAGGCTGATGTTAACAGATCTTACCAGGACCGATCCAGCCTGGTGGTTGTACTGTTCACATTGGAGGACACAGTCAAGTCAAGTCACCTTTATTTATATAGTGCTTTTAACAATACAGATTGTGTCAAAGCAACTGTACAGCATTAATTAGGAAAATAGCGTGTCATTAATAGGGCTGTGTATCACCAGCAAAGTCACGATACGATACGTATCACGATACAGATGCCACAATACGATACATATCACGATACAGGACTACTGCAAGCTAACCGCTGTTTTCAGAAAGCAAGCCGTTTATCCACAGTGGAGAGAGCGCGTACACAGGGTTGCCAGGCTGACAAAGATAAGTAACACATTTAGCAGATATTTCCGTATTGCGCAAGTGGTGACGATACATCGTCGTATCAATATTTTGAACACAGCACTAGTCATTAATGAAAAATGACTATAATAAGTATAGTCTATTATACTAAAAATAGACTATTTTTAATAAGAATAATAGTAAACACTAAATTTTCAGTTAAAGGCAGTTCATCATTGACTTCAGTGATGTCATCACCCAGCTCAGTTCTGTTTAAATAGTCTCTGTGCAATCAAGTCGACGATATCGCTGGAAATTAAGTGTCCCCAACTAAGCAAGCAATTTTCCAGGCTGCAGCAAAGTCACATTGAGCAGAGGAGTCAACTGGTTCCTGTGGTCTTGTCCCGGTGGCCGTCTAGGAGACTAGGTCTTTACAGGGGATCTGTCTCTGGGGCTCATCTAGTTGTCCTGGTCTCCGCTGACATTTAGGGCTGTAGAGGTCCCTCTCTAGGTGCTGATCCACCATCTGGGCTGGATACGTACTGGATCTGGGTGACTGCAGTGACCATCTGATCTGGATACAGACTGGATCTGGTGGCTACGGTGACCTCGGAGTTTAATAGGAAGCCAGTGCAGTTTTGACAGAACCGGGCTAATATGGTCATACTTCCTGGTTCTAGTAAGAACTCTAGCTGCTGCATTTTGGACCATCTGGAGTTTGTTTATTAAGCGTGCAGAACAACCACCCAATAAAGCATTACAATAATCTAACCTTGAGGTCATGAGCGCATTAATTAACATTTCTGGATTCGAAATTGAGAGCATAGGTCGTAAAGTAATCGGGGGAAGTTATATATATTAGATATTAATATATTATACATATATATTATGAAGGCATACATTTGATTAATTACAATATTTGTTGGTTTGATGTTATATGTTACATACTACAAAGTTACCTAGTAAAAAGTGTACAGTTGTTCTAAAAAACCTATAATATTCTGTTTAATGGCAGGTTACATTGTGACAACATGTTTAGCAAAAGGTCTTGAAAAATCACTTTTTTTCTATGCAATAATGGTGAAATTTGTTATTCAGATAATTTTGTAAATAAAAAAAAAATACTTAAAACTGATTCTAAACGTTATTTAGTTTATTAACTAGTTAAACTATTTATTATCTTAACAAATCTATCTAGCTTAATTAAAAACTAGTTTAACTAGTCAACTAACTACTATTAGAATTGTATTTACAAAGTATTTTTTTATTTACAACTTATTTTTACAGTGTATAATAAAGTTAGATTAATAAATAATTATTAATATGTAATTATATATATGCATGTGTGCATCTTTTATTTATTGATCTAAATTTATTATACACTGTTTTAGTTTATTGGAGTACATTTTACCAAAAAAATACTATTTTAGTCTCTCTACTCCAAAATGTCGTGTTTAATTCAATGTCAAATTTCTTTGTAAAAAATTTTGAAATTTACAATTTCCGAGTGAACATTTCTACACCAAATTACATTCAGTGTAAAATACTAGTTCATTTATTAATCTCTAGCTTTTTCTTCAGACATTTTTCAGTCTGTGCCAGAGCAAAATCAAACGTGTGCGGCCACAAAAAAGTGTCATTTTCAACATGAAGGCCCATGAAGGAGATGCTTGCTTTTTTGAGTTAGCATATTCGTCATCACTTCCTCCTGTTCGTTTATGAGTGTGTGTGCGCGTTTGCATAATATATGCCTTTTTGAAGTGCATGCGTGAGTGTAAATTCACTGGCGCAAACCTGAACAACAGCAGCGTGTGATTGAAGAACTCCACGGAAATGTCAAGAGTCATCAAGCTCCATTCAGTCCCAATCAGCCCTAATTCTGCCTGTAGTGTATTCTCTAAACCCATGCAACATGCTCCCCGGGTCCCTCCAGATTTAGCCCTCCTTGACTTTGTCACAAGGATTCGGGAACAGGACTGCGCCTAGGAGATTCATACTCCTGTTCGGGGTCAAGGGTCAATTAAAGCTTATTGAATAATAAATGGAAAGAAATAACAGGCAGCTGGGAGCAAGCAATGTCTTGATCTCTGTCTGCCCCTCTGTCTCTCACTCGCTCTCATTTGCGGCGAGCCCTGTATGAGCCTGTAATGTCCTGTATATATGCAGGGATTCATATTGCAGTCACAGCCACACTGGCTGAAATTGGTGGTTGAAGATGGAGTTGAAATTGGAAAGTGGTTATCATGTCTGCATGAGGAAACACATTTGAGTCAATAGGAGGTGGGGGAGAAGAAATCAGGCCGGCTGCATTATTGTGGGGACTGTTTTCTGCGTGCTGTGGGCCTGAGATTGTAGCCCAAGGTGAATCCAGACCAACCTGAAGTCAGACGCTCTGAGCGGACACAGGTGAGGAGTCCGCCTAATGATGCATACCTAATGCGGCGCAGCTTTATGACACTGAACAATCACTGCCACCTCATTGAATATCACTGCATCTGCTGAAATGTTATTTAACACCTTTGTTATTCACATTTTTTGTAGTAATTTGCCATTTTCATCTCAGTAAATCTACTGTGAACAGGCGTACAAAAGAAAAAGCATCATGGCGTTTAGCTGTTGGAGCGTTTTATTCATCCTTTTACATACAAATATTGGCCCACAGAGTTTCCTTTCTGTGGCACATGAGGAAAACTGGAAGTTAAAATCTCCTGCAGTCACTTCGATCTTGTCTTTGAAAAAATGGCAGGGGAGAGCCGCCGTTCTGTGATCACAAGGCATTAAAAAATCTTTGGACTCGATGTCTGAAGTCGTCTCTTGAGTGTAACACTCCTGCACACTTGTATTTTACCCTCTTTACCAGAGTGTTTGTGCTTAAAGCTTCATTGGAAACTCAAAAACTAACAATCCAACTCATTTAATTCTCCTCACACCTGGTGTTAATATATGTGGTTTAATTTTCAAACTCCTTTGCATATTATTATGTAAATGTATGGCACGGTATCGCATTTAAAAGACCTGCTAATGCTGCGTTCCATTCAGCTGAAGGAACGGTGGCATTAGAATTCTATTTGAAGTTGGACTTCCAAATTGGAAACTCATTCGGGTCTAGAAATCTAAAACTCAGATTTTGCAGAAATGCGGGTGAATGTTGTCACATGGTGGTGCTGAGGGAGATGTACACAGTAAAAAGATAACCAAAAATTCAACTTTAAATGTTATCGTCCTCATGTTGTTCCAAACCTGTATACAACAAAATATTTTGAGAATGTTTTAACTGTTATGTCCACAATGAATGCCACTGGTGTCCAATATAACACCAGAAACTATTGACTTTCTTCATATGGGCAAAAAAAAAAAAAAAAGCTAGTTATTTTTCAAAATATAATCTCTTGTGATTCACAGAAGAATACAGTACAGGTTTTGAATTGAAGGTGAGTAAATTATGACAGAAGTTTCATTTTTTGGGTGAACTATCCTTTGTAAAAAAAAAAAAAAAGAATACATTTAGCATACTTACATACTTAAAAAGAGTAGCCTACTTGTTATGGAAATAATATACAGTACATTAAAAGAACATACATAAGTGCAAACTGAATGTAATGTGCTCAGACACTTAATTGCGTGTTATTTACAATTAAATAAAATGTATTAAACTTATATTTATATTAAATGCGATAAGAGTGCTTTTTAAGCCACTTACGGAGGAGTTAGTACATCTTTGTATGCACTTTAATGATTACTTCTATTGTGTAAAACTTTTACTGTAATTTGACATTATTACAAAGAGAATTTTTAGTAAATGTACTTAAGTGTGTTAGTCAGAAGCATAGTCACGAAAATGTACTCTCTTAAAGTAAGTGGCCTTTATTTAATTAATATTATATTTGCAAGTTCAGGTTTTTTAAAGTTTACTTTTAAAGTGCATTACAAGTGGGCATTCAATACAATTAAGCATGCTTCTTTTTAAAGGCGTCCCTTTAAAGCAAATAAATGCATAGACGAGTCAAATTTCCTAAAATATATGATACTACAACTAGTCTAGCATAAATGGTAAATAATCCCGTTACCATAACAAGTTAGCACAGCATAGCAATTTAGTTGCTAGCAAACAACTGCAAACCTAACAGTAGCACTGCCATTTTGTTTGCTGATACACAGAGCATCAGGCAATGCAACTCCATTATGTTTGAAATTCGCAGATGTTAAGCATGTGTATCACACATCCGTCTCTGAATGGAATGCAGCATAATAAAATCTATCTTGTTTTAAGGAGCGAGGTAGAGATGAGGTAAATTAGCTACAGGATGCCTGCCATTCATTCTGTAATTAGGTAGAAAGCTTGAGATGATAGTATACCCATGTGAAAAGCTGGTTAAGGGAAGAGATGCTATCTCATGAGTTTTGGTATTTCACCGGCGTTGGGAGTGTGTGTGTGATGTTGTAATATGCAGAGCACAGTGGCTTACGATAGCCCCTTGTTTCCCTAAACACCATATTACAGCCTCCGCCTGGAAAATGGCTGTTGTAACAAAGAGAAACTTGTATATTCAACATCTCATTCATCCACTATGATTTTAGTCTCTTATAGGGTGCTTTCACACTTGGTTCGATTGCTCCCCCCTGGCCCCGCTGATTTGTGTCCATACTGTGTTTTTTGGGTTCTGAACCACGGTACGTTTGCGTCATAAGAGTGGCAGCTGTTTACCCCTGTTACTAGGTAGCAACTATGCAGAAGACGGCAAAATGAATGGATGCTTGCTCGCTTCATTTTTGTACTTCAGATTTGGAAAATTTTGATTCATTTCCAAAGCGCCAACACAGAATGGCTCATGTGTGTCTATTTGTCACGACTGTAATGCAAAGGTTCAAAAGAACGCCGTAGTCAATTTAGCAGAAATGAGATATAAATTCTCTCTGCTGCAGCAAGTGAGTTACGCATAAATACACAGTTTGCCCAATTCATATGTCTTTAATAGCGGTTCACTTCCGTTATTTAGTACGATTGCATTCACATCAGAAGCGAACCGTACCAGAGTTGCATGAACCGTACCCCAGACCACCCATTATAGGCGGACTCGGGTATGGTTCACTGGTGCGCACCCGAGTTCAGAAAACAGCGTTCACATTATCCAAACGAACCGAATTCTGATGTCAAACGAACCTGGGTGCGCACCAAAAGTGCTAGTGTGAAAGCCCCCTTATTGAGGTCTGGTGAGATGAAAAAAGGAATGAATTAGTCATTCTTTACAGCTTTTTCCTGAAACACTTGCATATAGTTTTTGTTCTCATTAACGTATAATACATCTAGGTTTGGTTGGTTTTATTATTTTGTCTTTATGTGCTGATGTGACAGCACCCCGGGCATGGTGTGCAACCCCTCCCTGCGGGCGGCCACTTCGTTCGCCCCACCGTCAGTGCCGGCTCACTGAGTCTATTCAGGCCCACGGGCGGCAGGGGTGGCCCTCAGATCCACGTTTTGTGTGGTCTGGAAGGAAGTGGCTGTAGGCCTTCAGGGCTCAACGGCAGGGTTTTTCATGGGGGTTTTGGAATATGCCAGGTCAGGACAAACACAGCCATTGTGGTTTGTTTAAGATGGCATTTTGCCAGCCACCTCATTGCAGATGTATTGAGTGGACTCCACCGTCTGCACATTTCTCTCGAAACGTTTACTGCAAGAAGGAGCGATCTGAAAAGTGGTGAGAAGGGGCACATTATGAACTTTGTCAACCTGACCTGTGAATATCAATTAGGTGAATTAGGTAACATTCGGACAGTAGTTGAAAGTTATTAGCTTGTTAAAATGTGTGCATTTGTTTGTTTAACTGCCGATGTGACCAGCTGTCAGATGCCACTGCCTAATAGGGATAGTTAATGCAAAAGTGACAATTTTGTTATTGTTTGAGGCCCGTTTACACCAAAAACAATAACTATAACAGTAACTATATTGGTGTTCACACCAGCATATATAAGATAGAGTTTTGATTGTTATAAGCTCACTTATGTTGCTCTTTAGAGCAGGATGGATTCTGATTGGGTGTCTGATTCTGATTTTATCATTCATCAGAAGGAAAATATAGTTCAGAAAGTGATTTTAGTTGTGGTGTGGACTTCATTATTCTCAATCATTATTATTATTATTATTATTATTATTATATTATTAAAATTATTAATAATAATAATAATAATTAGAAATTTTAGTTATCGTTAAAATGATCATTCTTGGTGTGAACGAACCTTTTTATTTTTTGCATTGTCTGTTTCATTTTAATTTTAGGTAAAATGTTTTAGTTTGAGTTATTTTAGTATACAGTTTAATAAGTTTATAAACTAAATGAAAAGATACATTTTTAATATTTTATTTCATTTCAAGTAACAATTTTTTATGGTCTTTGTAAACTATAATAACATTGTTTCTGTGAAACATGCAGTAATAGAAGGCGTTTTAAAAAATGTTTTGCTTTTAAGTCAACAACACTGAACCCCATTGACTTTTTTTGGGGGGGTAAACTATCCTTTAATGTTGTTGTTGTTGTTTTTGTGACTGGCAACCATTTATTTTCTTCACACTGTGGCCAAGCAAAACAAAGATTTTGAAATAAAATGCTTGCTGCCAAACTGGTCAAACTGAGATATTTTTTAAAAGTGGCAAGTGTTGTCTAGTTCCAAGTTATAATGGTTGCCGCAGGTATGTAAATGGATGTGAGGACAAAGACAAGAAAAAGTCATACAAAGAGACTTTTTTGGCGATTTGGTGCTTGGTCACGGTGACTGAATGCACAAATTAGTCAGATGAAAATGTTGCCATGGTTTCCAGGGGACATGTGGCACCTCTGCCTTGTGTCCTGTTGCACTCCTGTGATAATAACAAGGCATTTGACATTTGATTTGGTCAATTTAGAGGTTACTTTGTCCTACTAGGAGACCTCTTAGGCCTGTACATGTGTCTTTAGTCATCACGGCTCATTGTGGAACATTACAGGGCGGGCAGGATGCCAGACTAACTCCAGTCCACATGAAACATAGGGAAGTATTTCTGTTGCAACAGTAAATCTGTCGTTCAGTCATCTGGTACTCATTTAAGACAACCGCTCCCGCCACATGCCACAGATCTACTTAGCCTCAGTGCTGAGGGCAAAATGGGTGAATAGATGGACTATTTAGACTTTGAGGCAAAAGCCAACAGTATGTGCAACATTTATCACAGTCAATCAGACCTAGCATCCTATTCAAGTTCACTCTTTGCTGGCGGATTCTATAACCTCATGATTTAATGACAGGCCATGGGCAGCTCAGGTGGCACAAATCCAAGCTCTAAGCTGTTGTTTTGTGGATTTATTTGGTGTGGTCTCATTAGACCCTCCTTCACATCTTGAAGTAATGTGTGTAAGAGTTTGCCATTTTTTATTTGTTTATCATTTCCTGTAATTTCGCTAATTAAAGTTTGATGGCGAGCATTAACCTTAGCAATGAATGCTCTTATTACCCTTCAGAATTACTCTTACACACATACAGGCGCATCTCAATAAATTAGAATGTCGTGGAAAAGTTCATTTATTTCAGTAATTCAACTCAAATTGTGAAACTCGTGTATTAAATAAATTCAATGCACACAGACTGAAGTAGTTTAAGTCTTTGGTTCTTTTAATTGTGATGATTTTGGCTCACATTTAACAAAAACCCACCAATTCACTATCTCA
>NW_015554139.1:1410404-1420847 GCF_001515605.1 Sinocyclocheilus anshuiensis
CATTGAATTTATTTAATACACGAGTTTCACAATTTGAGTTGAATTACTGAAATAAATGAACTTTTCCAAGACATTCTAATTTATTGAGATGCACCTGTCTCGTTTACACATGCTTATCCTCAAACTGTAAAAGTGTCATCTAAAAAGTGTCATTGCTATCCTGTTCTTGTTTAAAGGTCCCATGGCATGAAAATTTCACTTTATGAGGTTTTTTAACATTAATATGAGTTCCCCTAGCCTGTGGTGTTATGGTGCACGTGATATCCACATTTCCAGATTGCAGAGCTTGATGTAATTGTAATAAGAAAGATTGTAAAAACTTTTAAGATATATGAAATATAAAATATGTAAACAAATAAATGATGTAATATCAAAAATGCTTTGAAATTGATTATGAAATGCTACAATAGAGTAATCACTCAGTTTATGAGTATCTTAACTAAGTGGAATGTATTTTGCTTTCATTGTAAGGAATTTCAAAGAAACTGGAAGCAATCAGTAAGCAGAAAGACTGTGAGAAACTCAAGAAGTGGATTAAAAGCATCAACAACCACATATTCTGGACTGCAGCTGGCTCAACCTCCGAGCCAGAGAGAATTGCAAAGTGGACCGCGATCCTGAACCATGTTCGAGATGTCCATACACATGAGGATCCTCTTTACCCCAAGTGCGAGCATGCGAGCCGCAAGACAACTGACAAGAGTAAATGGCTCCAAGCAGGTATTTAATCAATATACAGGCTAAATGTCAAAACAGTAAACAGACAACTACACAGTTATTTAGTCACTTTCAGAAATTGACCAGAGATCATTGTTGTAATATTATGTACTGTATTGTTTTCTAATAAGATATTTTCTTATTGTCTGCAGATACTCTAGCTTTCAACAAGTTGGAGAAGTTGCTGACAAACAAAAGAACGCTGAAGGATGTTGCAAAACTGAGCCCCCACCACCAAACTTCATCGTTGGAGGCTTTCCATGCCGTCATCCTTCGTTTTGCCCCAAAGAATGTTGTCTTTCCCTTTATTGGAATGCTGTGCAGGTAAAAAAGTTTGTTTACTCAATACTTTTGGGAATTGTAGCCTAAAATATCTGTCAATATTAACACGTTTTGTCTTGTACTTACAGACTCTACCTGGCTGCTATGCATTATAATGAAAATGCGGATCGACCACAGGCCGAAACGGAGGAAGGTGTACCTCTCTTCAAAATCTCATTCCCAACGGCTAGGAAGGGAGAGTGCAGAGTTAAACCTCAAAAGACACAGCCGACCTTTGGTAAGGGTTCAAATGGTTCACTCAAAAATGAAAATTTGCTGAAAAGTCACTCGCCCTCAGGCCATCCAAGATGTAGATCAGTTTGTTTCTTCAGAACAGATTTGGAGAAATTTAGCATTACATCACTTGCTCACCAATGGATCCTCTGCAGTGAATGGGTGCCGTCAGTCACAGTAATCACAAGTAATCCACATGACTCCAGTCAATCAGTTATGATCCTGTGAAGAGAAAAGCTGCATGTTTGTAAAAAATAAATCCATCATTAAGGTGCTTTTAACTTCAAACCATCGCTTCTGGCCAAAATACGAGTCCATGATCCATAATATTGCTTTCTCCAGTGAAAAAGTTTCTAAATCAGGAGAAAAAATGAAACAGGACAACAGGGGATGGACTTTTTCACTGGAGAAAGCAATATTATGTATAGAGAACTCATATAAATGCACATTAGTTGATGGATTGGGGTAGTGTGGTTTACTTGTGGATTATTGTGATGTTTTTATCAGCTGTTTGGACTCTCATTCTGACGGCACCCATTCACTGAAGAGGATCCATTGGTGAGCAAGTGATGTAATGCTAAATTTCTCCAAATCTGTTCCTATGAAGAAACAAATTCATCTACATCTTAGATGGCCTGAAGGTATGTACATTTTCAGCAAATTTTTGGGTAAACTATTCCTTTAAGGCTGAAATTACATTGTACATATCTTGTAATGTTTTATTATATTTACATGGACCAAATGTCCCTACGATGATAGCAAAGCCTGAAAAAACACACCTTGTTGCTTACATGAGGAAAACAACTTCTTTTACTTATTTTATATGTGAAATGCCGTAGCAATGCCGCTAACTCAACTAGATTTTTCAGTAGCATTCCAGTAGTTCATATGTTTCTATAACAGAGCAGGGGTTTTTTTTCATTGAAGCTACTTTAGCAGTCAAGCTATTTTTTCCCAACAATTAATGGTATTTATGCACTAGTAATATATCACTGTTTTTAATATCACAGTGTTGCACATGCATGTCTGCGAAAAAATGAAAAATAATCAATTAAATTAATTAAAACACTCCTCTCTCTGTCTGATATGTCGCGCTGCGAGCTGTGATTCAAGTCTGTGTGCAGAAGTCCCAGCGCGGCAATTTGCATCTTTTTATAGCCATATATTTAGTTAATCGCTGTAGTTCATCACTACATTTCTGAGTCATAGTCTAGTTTAGTTGTATTTAGTGTAAATGGACTGTGTCTGTTTAAGATAAATTGACCTGATTATGTCACCATAATCAAGATTTATTCATTCAAAAACCATTCAAAAAATTTTTGAGCCAGAGAAATACTGCTCTGATTGAGTTATAAATAATTATATAATCTGTTATTTGCCTGTTTCAAAAGATAAGGCTCCCTAAAATAGCAGCGTGTTACACTCTAGCATTCTATCAAAAAGAGTACTTATGATGAAAATTATATACTTTAAAAGAATATAGTTAAGTGTGAACTAAATGTAATGTTTTCAAACACTTACTGTTATCTCATGCTAATTGCTATTACATGAAAATGTACTGTAGTTTAAATGTACATTAAATGCAGTTAGCTGAACTTTCGAGTGCTTTTTGACACACTTCAGTACATCTTTATATGTAACTTCATTATTACTTTTATTGTCTTTGAAATATGGTTCAAGTGTACTGCCGAGTGCATTTATGATAGACTAAAATATACTTTAATGTAATTTCTTTTCAAATTCGGATGTCATGAATTTTAAATAACCTATATTTTTTTATTCAGATTTGTAATGCTGAAGATGCAATTTATTACATTTAAAATATATTAACTTTAAATGTAATGTCAAATTACACACTACAGTTAAAATTATAATCGAGTTCTTTATTCGTGCTTTAGTATGTTTAGTAAGTCAGCAGATCAAAATAAATGTACTTCTTTAAAACATGACAAAAGATTTTTAAAGCATAACGATACAAAACATACTTTGAAGTAAAACATTTAATTTGACGTTAATACGAAGCGTACTTTTTAAAAGTGCACTTAAAGGCTGGAATACACTACACGATTTTTGCCCCAATTTTCCTCCTATTTACAGTCTGGAGAAGTTGACGCTAGTTGCCGAAAGTCAGAGCCAGTCTGCAGATTTGAGTTAACAGATCTGATAGAAAATCGCATAGTGTATAATGGTCACAGACTCCAATTTTATTACTATTAACTATTATTCCATCCAGTTGGAGGATATCATACACGTTTAATATTTTGAGCCGTTTTGAAAGCATATTGTTTTTATTTGTCAGGCGTCTCCTAGCTGCAAGGTGCATGTTTCTGTGTGAGTTTGCTGTGATTGGAACAACTTTAAAATCTGTTCAGATTTTAAAAGTTGTGTAGTGTATTCCAGCCTTTAGTGTGTTTAGAAACAGTCGTGAAAGTATGCTGTCTTTAAGTACACTTAAGTGGGCTTTTATTTTATTAATATTATATTATCTGAAAGTACTGTCTTTTAAAAATATACTTTAAAGATTTGAAGTACACTACATGTGTGCATTTAATACAATACTTTTTTATTTATTTATTTTATTTCAAATTTTAGAAGCTGTAGGCTTATAGCTACTTTACCCACTTTTTCAAAAGACCCACTTGATAGTTGGCTTAGTTTAGCATTTAGCTTGCCAGCTAGGGTTAGCGAATATAAGTATAGTTTTATTTAAAGGAGACATATTATGCCCCTTTTTACAATATGTAATATAAGTCTCTGGTGTCCCCAGAATGTGTCTGTGAAATTTCAGCTCACAATACTCCACAGATCATTTATTATATCATTTTGAAAATGCCTATTTTGAGTGGAAGCAGAAACACTCTGTTTTTCGGGCCTGTCTCTTTAAATGCAAATGAGCTGCTGCTCCCCGTGCGAAAACACAATGACGGCGCCGTGGGTGGAAACTTACAGATAAAGGGGCAGTAATATTATAATGAGAACCCTTTGCCACGTCACCAAGGGAGCGAAATCAGACGCGCTCGTTTTCTCAGATTCTTGCAGAGTAAAGGCTTACCAAAACAAAGTTACTGGGTTAATCTTTTTCACGTTTCCTTGGTTGGTAGATGCACCCGGGGACCTGATTATAGCACTTAAAACCTGGAAAAGTCAGATTTTCATGATATGTCACCTTTAAGAACAATAGTTTTGAAAGTCTCCATAGCTGGTTTTGCCACAGTATCTTGGCTAAATTTAGTTACCACGTAAAAAAAAAAAAAAACTCAAACCATGTATTACTGTACCTATGCGTCTTAATTAAATCTAAAAATATATTTCCACAAATTAAATTGTAATACCTAAAAATGCCTAATTAGACTAGCATAAAAGCAGTAAATACGCACGCATATGTGCTGGCACACAGAACATCTTGTGGCCCTTCAGCATACAGTAGAAGCATAAGTCCCCACAGGACCTGTCAGTCTGAAAGATTGCCGTGTTTAATAACAGAGTGCCATAGACCGGTAGGAAGTCCATTTAATCTGATCCCTACAGGAACTGAAAAGCTGTGACATACCGTCCCTTTATTACTATGACACAGCGCCGACGCTGAATTGCTCACCCCAGCTGCTGATAAAGCAGAATACGGCCGGCTTACCGCATATGAAACACATCTGCTAACTATGGCAGTGAATTGTTAAAGGGGCACAATGAGTTTATTGGGGCTTGGCAGATGTGCCCATATCCAATTCAACTTGCCATTCAGCCACCATGTAGAGCAAAGCTGTGCCATATTGGCCAGCAATACAATTCTCCAGTCTGGATCTAATCATAGGAGCAGTTCTTGAACCTATTTAGGTTAAGTGATTTGCTGTGGGCATTATATATATGACATAGTTCCCTTATGTGCACTAGTGCTCGGTAAATGTTCAAAACAGGCGGTGAAAACTGTAAAAACAGGGTTTGCACGAGTGGTAAACATGTAAGCCATCTGGGCATGTTGTTTTGTTTGTCTGCTTGGAATAAGATAATACAAACAATAGCATTAATGGGAAGTGTGTGGATAATGCCTCTGTGATGTCACTGATAGCCACTGGAGGAAATAGAGGTGAGAAACAAGCAGACGAATTAGAGCGCGGTCCAGATGTGGTGAAAGGTGACATGATGTTGTGATGGATCCGTACCATGGATATCCGTTCATCTGTTTGTCGACTTATGCCACGTTATTGTTATCCAGTGAGATCATCCTAATCCCTCGGTTTTAGCCACCTGATGCATATGACAATAACAGTAAGGGGGCAATGTCAGATTATACTCCCCTTTAGAAGGGAACAGGGAGTCTCACCTCCCTTCAGAATGAACTCAGCCTGAAAAAGAATGATAACATCTAATTTAATTGTTTTTATTCATGTCAAAAATATTATTTAACATCACTGAACCAGCCTATATACATCTTTACCACTTTTTTGGCAATATAAAATTAAATAATAGTAAGTATCAATGTCCTTTGTGTTTCAGTGTACTAATTTCACAATCCCTCATTGTCTTGCGAGTGCTCTAAAAATGTTTTTAACAGCATCACTGATTTAAACGTCAAAAAATATATTATTAGTGTACTTCAAATCTTAAAAGTATTTAAAAATGCACTTGAATAAAAAATAACAATTTGAAATATTACATTTAAAATAAATAGTAATTTACTAAAAAAAAAAAAAATTTTTATATTTTTAAAAGTGCATTTTGTAATAATGCCAAATTTGAAGTACATTTTAAATCATTATGTTTTAATAATTATTTGTCATGCTTTAATGAAATACACTTATTTTGATGTGTTGACTAACATATTAAAGCATGTGTAAAGTACTTAAGTATCATTTTAACTGTAGTGTGATATTTGATGTTACTTTTAAAATTAATATATTTTTACTAAATTGCAACTTCATCATTACAAATGTATATGTACAAATATAATTAAATACAGTAGAAATGACATTGAAGTTTATTAAATGCTTGTCAGTACATTCAGCAGCACACTTTAACCATATTTCAAAGACAACAGAAGTAATTATGAAATTACATATAAAGATGTACTAAAGTGGGTCAAAAAGAAAAAAAAGCACTTTAAAGTTAGGCTAATTGCATTATATTAAATTAAATTAAACTATAATACATATTAATTTAGTTGCCCAGTCACTCACAATTGCTTACAAGAATCTGTGCCATCTTCCCATCTTTGTTGTATGTGTGTATTTTTATATGTTTTCATTTCTACATTTTGAATGCATTTAGCTACAAGACACATTTTATATATCGTTTAATATATATTTATTTTTATTTTGTATATTTGAACAATCTTATTATTCTAAAACATTTTAATTAAACTTTAATTTTATTCAGTAAATTATACAAGATGTATCTTAGGTCTTTTGCACAGTCCTAGTCACCAGACCTCCATAACTAGCTTAACCATCAAGACTCCCTTAGTCAACCAGCATTAACCAGAACCAACATGGAGAACCCCACCCTACTCCTCTCAGACAGTTTTGAGCGCTTCTCCACATTACTAAACTGCTAGAGGTGATCCTCCCAGCTCCCTCCTCTTTGTATTCAAAACTCTCAGCACACCTTTCCCTCTCACTCCATCCTGGCTGTTTTATTTTTACCATCCTGTCACTAGGGATCCGACTGGAGGACTGCAGAGAGAAACGGGATCATCTAGTCCAGCTGCTAAATGTCATCAGAATGATTTGCACAGTGCTCTTAAAGATGCTCTCGAAACTATTTAAACGGAGCTCCTCCTCTCAGGCTCCAGAAGTGTTTTTAAATCAAAGTCATTTGTAATATTTTTCAAATAGGAGATGGGGACTCCACAGCTGGAACAGAGCACACATGGGCAGAGAATATAGAAGTGTAAATAATTCCCTCATGTGGAAAGGCTGCAATTAACTGGGGATGTCAGCCTTTGTAAAATGTAATTGAGTTCAGGAAGAAATGAATGTCTCTAATCCGAACGACAGAGCACTGTCAGTCAGAGTTTTCGGATTCCCATACCCCAAGTGTCATGCTTGTTTATGCGTTTCTGTCTGAAACGAGGACTGCATTTCACTCGTGACAGACCCATTCTGCCACATGGATGTCGTTGTGTGTTTTTGATGCCGATCTGGGTCTATTTGCGCTAATAGCGCTCTCTCAAACTGTAATTTGTACACGTATTACAATAGCAGTACAGTTTGTGTTACTTGAATTAGAAGCGGTAATCTTACGGTAATCGCATCAAATGGCTCGTTGTATTGGAAATTTTCCTTGACCGAAGTCTTTTCGCTTTCTCGCAGAGCTGCACATTTCAATATACTATGAAGAGGCAGTGTTAGCATTGGGCCTCACCTCAATTCCAAGGGTCAGTAGCAATCATACTTTTACCTGATAGCCTCCTATTCTGATGTAAGAGGAGTAAATTACTCTTTAACCATCAGGCTTTTCACTGTGGCATATCAAAGACTCGCCTTTAGAAATGTCAACAGCTAAAGGCACTCAAATATCATTTGTCAACCGAACGAAAAAGAGCGGCAACCTCAAAGTGTCTCCTTGACTTTTACAGTTACGACACGATTGTTTTGTCCTCCCTAATTTCTCTCCATCCATATCCTCTTCCTTTGGCCTCCATTTTGTGTCCGTTTGTGTTTTGTTTGTACCGGGTCATTCCTACAGTTTGGTGGATTTTGGACTGAGTAGGTTTTTTTGGGGAAAAAAAAAACGTTACAGATTTTAAGGAAATGTCTGTCTATTAGAAAAACACTCTGGTCAAGCTCAGGCTAGTACACTGTAAAAAGTAGTAACACAGTTTTACCATAAAGAGCTATTTCTGCCCAATTTAAACCATAAAAATGAGTTTTGTGGGCACAGTTAGAGAGAAGAGGGGGAAAGATTAAAAATAAAAATAAAAAGGGGAACAAAACAAACAAAAATTTTAAAAGTTAAAATTTTAACAAAATTATAAAAGTAATAGAAGAGAATAAAGTAAAACAAATAATACTGGATAATTAGACAGGCCAAAATCGACCTGTTCTCAGCAGAGCTCCTGAGAGAGTTGTAAAAATACATTGAGATGGTTTTTGGTACTTATACCGCAAATATATATTCTTAAGGACATCAAGACTTAAAATAAAACTCCAGAAAGATTTAAAATATGTGACCTTTAATAGCACAGCGCATATTAGAGCTGCTCCACTGCAGCGGCTCAGTACTGTAATCACAAGACGTTTTCCTGTAATAATATAGGAACCACTCGTTATACAAATATTCTAACAGCGATGAACATATTTTCTGAAATATGTCAAAATTTGTCAAGTGCTTCATAATGGTAATAATCATTATTCATTTGTGTTAATGAGGTACCTATGCATGAAAAACCATGTGGCATTAAAGTTGTTTACTATTTTATGTAAATTATGCAGTATTGTTTTATGGAGACATAAAATCTGCCAAACTGTAGGAATGACTGTCCCGCTCTTATTGGACGATGAGGAGTATGAGATCATGCCAGGCTTTGCGGAAAGGGATCAGACAGCTAGTACGTGGTCGCATGTGTTGAGGCCTCTCCTCTTCTCTACACTCAGTGTTAATAATACAATGGGATCATGCCGTGGACAGTATGGCGGAGCAGGTTGGTACATTAGTCGCAGATTAATTGCACTGTTATCTCCTGGTGCTCACCTCTTATTGACTCCTGGGTGACAGAGTCATTGCCACAGCAGCTCACTCCGATGTAGTGCCATGGTAATGGAATGAATAATCCTTCTTTCTTGAAATTCTCTGTTGTGTCAGTGGACAAGCTTGCTGTAATTATGTGTATGTGCACAATGGTCAGCGTTCTACAGATGTCACGTTGATTTTATGGCTGGACTCTTTGCCACATTGCCAGGCAACATCAATGTACTTTCATATGTATGACAAGAATCAAGTTGTCGAATATCATAAATGCCCAATGACAAGCTAGCTTGTGTTTATAGGGTGCAACAATGATTTTTTCCCCCCTCTTGTCTGGTTGGGCCGGTAATTTTTCCTTGCACTAACAACATTTTCACTCACCCACGTTCAAGATTTACACAGGGATATTTTTAAACAGCAAATAGACAACATTTTTTCTCAGACATATGTGTAACTGATGTATTTTTTAAAAACAGTTGTTTGTATTGTATTTATCTTAAATGTTTTATATTGTTTGTTTGTTTGTTTTATTGCACACTGAAAAAAAAAACTGGTGTAGGAATTACTTTGAAACAATTTTCACTCATACATTGATATTAAATTTCACAAATAATTACAAAGAAGTAACACATTGAATTATACATGAAATTTATAAATAGAAAGACTGAAATAGTATTTTCTTGAAAAACAATCAACTTTACAATTTACAAATATATATATCTTGCCATGAAGATAGCCTTGCTGCTGGCGTTAAAATAATAATAATAATAATAACAACAATAACAATAAAAATAATTAACTGACCCAGAATAAAAAATGACAAATATATTTTTCATAATATTTATGATCAATGTTATATTAATTTAAAATAATTTGTTGTTGTTTTTTAAATGTACAAAATGTTATATTCATTTAAAATAATTTTTTTTTTTTTTTTAAATGTACAAAATGTTTTTTCATCAACTTTCACATTTTCTTTACAAAGAAAATATGCATTGATAAACACTTGCTGGAAACGTTTGTGGTCCAAAATTATGTCTTTAAACTTTTCATTCCAAACATGACATTTTATTTCTTATGTGAAACATGAAAGAAGATATTTTGAAGAATGTTTCAGCTGTTTTTGTCCATGCATTGAAAGTAAATGGGGTCCAAAATGACTTTCATTATCACTATCCGATTAAGAAGGATGGTCAACCAAACTAACCAGGAATATCCTGCTGATTGACCAGCAGTTTTGCATGACCATCCACATCCACGAGTTAGACCAGCACCAATCCAGCCTAAAATGCTAGCAGTTTCAGCAGGGATTTTTTCATTATTTATTTATTTATTTTTAACCTTTCACAAACTTGTTTTGGTTTGTGTCCACAATTTTGTAACACAGTACGAGGTGCTAACAGTGCTGACTCTGAGGTCATCAGGTGCACCAGGCGTGTGGTGCAGCAGCTGAGAACTTTGCAGCAAGATGAGAAAGAAGCGCAGAAAATC
>NW_015554139.1:1421060-1434055 GCF_001515605.1 Sinocyclocheilus anshuiensis
GGTTAAATAGGGACAAACCCAGCAATTGGGCTGTTTTGACCCAGCGGTTGGGTTAAATGTTTAACCCAACCTTCTGGGTAGTAACCCAGCCGCTGGGTCAAAACAACCCAATTGCTGGATTTGTCCCTATTTTACCCAGCGCTGGGTTGTATTTAACCCAGCATTTTTTAGAGTGTACCAAACTGCTTAATAAAAAATGAAAATTGAACACGTTCATCATAGAGAATTATTAAATTAAATTTGTTTAATTACACGTTCATCATAGAGAATTATTTAATTGAATTTTTTTTAAATTAAATTAGAATTATTAAACAAGTCTGTGTATGAATGTAATTAAGTTATTTTATGAATGAATGAATTGCATTTTAACTTATTTTTCATTGGACTTGATCAATTAAAAAAAAAAAAAAAATCACACCAATTTCTGTAGTTAATCCTGATTAATTACATAACATACAATTTTTAACATGAAGAGGAAAGAACATAAAGACAATATTTTAAATATTTGTTTGATGGCATCTTTTTACTAAGCACTAATGGCCAGAATCACTGATACAAAGAAATATTGTTTCTTGCAATTTTGCAATTATAAAATGACCGTGAATTTAATGGTAAAAGACTGTAAAAATGCTACAGTAAAATCCTGTTAAATGGTTAACGGTAAATTCCCCTACTATATACGGTGAAAAACTGTATTGGACATTACATGTATTGGACATTAATTTTACGGTAGTATACCGTATTTGGAAGTGAAAAAGACCGTATAATTTACAGTGAATAACCGTAAATTGACATTCCCAGAATTCCCTGCGTTACATAATAATAACAACAATAACAATAAAAATAATTCACTGACCCAGAATAAAAAATGACAAATATATTTTTCATAATATTTATGATCAATGTTATATTAATTTAAAATAATTTGTTGTTGTTTTTTAAATGTACAAAATGTTATATTCATTTAAAATAATTTTTTTTTTTTTTTTAAATGTACAAAATGTTTTTTCATCAACTTTCACATTTTCTTTACAAAGAAAATATGCATTGATAAACACTTGCTGGAAACGTTTGTGGTCCAAAATTATGTCTTTAAACTTTTCATTCCAAACATGACATTTTATTTCTTATGTGAAACATGAAAGAAGATATTTTGAAGAATGTTTCAGCTGTTTTTGTCCATGCATTGAAAGTAAATGGGGTCCAAAATGACTTTCATTATCACTATCCGATTAAGAAGGATGGTCAACCAAACTAACCAGGAATATCCTGCTGATTGACCAGCAGTTTTGCATGACCATCCACATCCACGAGTTAGACCAGCACCAATCCAGCCTAAAATGCTAGCAGTTTCAGCAGGGATTTTTTCATTATTTATTTATTTATTTTTAACCTTTCACAAACTTGTTTTGGTTTGTGTCCACAATTTTGTAACACAGTACGAGGTGCTAACAGTGCTGACTCTGAGGTCATCAGGTGCACCAGGCGTGTGGTGCAGCAGCTGAGAACTTTGCAGCAAGATGAGAAAGAAGCGCAGAAAATCACAGTTACACAGCATGGGTGAGCTTCACTTCCCCCTATTTTCCTATTGACTAGCTGTTTTCTTTCAGTGCCCCAGAAACTCGTTCTTGTTGTTTCTTCACACAATCCACAATGTCAACGTCATTATCAACCTCAGAGTCCACCTCAGCTGCAATAACATCATGACCCCCATGACCAGACAACTGACTCCCGATCAGCGCCTCAGTGGCCAGCTTCCAAGTTATATGCCTGACACATGCAGTCGAGCATGTACGCAATTTCTGCACACCACAAAATGCTTGTTGTACAGCGTGGAAGACAAAAAAAGCAATTGTTTCTTGCGTTTTGCAATTACTTTGACCCACTAAAGGCAGTCTAGTGCGTCTGTAGTGCCTGATGTACCTTGTGTAGAGGGAAAGTAAAAGAAAAACGATGTGATTCATACACTCCAGAGTTCTTTCACCTTAACACTCAGCCACTGCTCTCTAATTAGTTTGAAAAACGAGTTTTTTTCCCCCAAATATTAATATAAATAGAATTTATAATAAACTTTATGCATAAATATAAATATAATTTATAAAGAAAATGCTAAATTACTTCCAGTTTTCTTCCAGTCTAGAATTTATTTTAATGATTTTTTTCTTAATTTGCATATACAGTATATCAAAATCTGTAGTTAATCCTGATTAATTACATAACATAAAATTTTTAACATGAAGAGGAAAGAACATAAAGACAGTATTTTAAATATTTGTTTGATGGCATCTTTTTACTAAGCACTAATGGCCAGAATCACTGATACAAAGAAATATTGTTTCTTGCAATTTTGCAATTATAAAATGACCGTGAATTTAATGGTAAAAGACTGTAAAAATGCTACAGTAAAATCCTGTAGCTGCCGTTTTTTTACCGTAAATGTTACGGAATTTTTTTTACAGTGTACTAAAGCTGGTCTAGTGGGTCTGTAGTGCCTGCTATTACCTTCTATAGAGGGAGAGAAGCAGGAAAATGGCGTGATTCATAAACTCCCGACGCTCTTTCACCTTAACACTCGCCCACTGCTCTCTAATTGTACATTAAGAGCCTTAGTGATTCACAGCCCAGCATCTCGTCCTCTCGCCCTATTGTCTCTGCGGCCTTGTGCTCTCTGTCCTACTTGTCTGCAAGCATTGCTGCAGCAATTATGGAAGTGTGCCATATTCTCCTCGTGAATTGATCAATCAGGCTGTGCCATTTTAGATGCTAATAATATTGGAAGCCTCCCAGTTGCGTGTTTGCATACATACACTAGAGTTTTTTGCTGGATTTCTTCGAGTGTGTGTGGATGTATGTGGCGGAGCTGTTCTGCAAGGAGCTGCGATTAAGCTTCCAAGATCAAAAGAGAAATGATACAAGACAACAATCACTTTATATTCACCCAGCAGGCCAGCTGGAGCACGCAGTGCTGGTGATGGAGCACTGCAGAAACCAGTCGAAATCTGACGGACTGCACTGAGCAGTTGGTGGGCCGTGATTCAGCAGTGCTGCAAGCCATTTTAACGTTACGCTTACATCTGCCATGTAGACACTCAATTAGACCACACCCTCTCATTAAACCTCACCCCCAAAGATGAGGTCACCTATTTTAGTGATGTATTTATTTCATTAAAAATACAGTAAAAACAGTAATATTCTGAAATATTGTTACAATTTGAAATAACTGTTTTCTGTTTGAATATTTTTTTAATTCTGTTTTCTGCATTTTCAGTATCATTACTCCAGTCTTCGGTGTCACATGATCCTTCAGAAATCATTCTAATATGCTGATTTGCTACAAACATTTCTTATTATTGTCAATGATGTAAACCTTTAATCTGTGTTAATCATTTTTAACATTATAAATGGCTTTACTGTCACTTTTGATAAATTGAATGCATCCTTACTGAATAATAGTAGTAATTTCTATATACATAAGTTATTATTTTTATATTAGGCTATATATTTTTAAGTAGGTGAAGTCATGTTTGGGATCACAGATGTCTGGATTAACACCACTATTAATACACTGTGGCACTCATGGTTGCTAGGTGGCTTGATGCTTTTATTAAGTCTTGTTAAATCGTAATCTTCTTTTATTTAAACCAGATTATAAAGCGTAGTGTGCATATGGCTTGAGTGCATTGTGGTTGGCTCTTTGATTTGTGTGTTGTTGAAGAAGCTACTTAAAATAAAAAAATTACAGTAAAACATGACTTCCTTTTTTAAATTAAATAATTACCATTTTACAATTATTACCTTTTATTTAAAAAAAAAAATAAGACACATAATCTCTGTCTCTCTCTCTCTCTCTCTCTCTCTCTACAGTCTTATATAAAACATGTAAAATAGGACTAAGCAAAGACTACTGGGAACTCCATTGTTCAAGTTCATTGAAAAGAACTGTCCAGGCAAACTATTTGACTACAATAAATCAGACTACCTGATTCTTCTTAAGAGAGAAATGGGGCATTCAAAGACCCTGAGTTTGATTATTTCCTGAGCTGTAGGCTGTGTGCGGCATAATATAACATCAGCAAAGAAGCATTTTGTTATACAGCACTGCATGTTGGAAAAAGAAACAGCTTGTCACTATAAATGCTACAGTATTTTGAAAAAAGCTGAGGTACTGTCACTCTACCGAAAAATGTGATTTTGTTAGTAGTGTCACTTCTTTTAGCTGACTAACTCTCCAACACTGGAGGTGTGATTGTGCTAGCAGACATGCAGGCCTTTGATAATGTCTATACGCACGATTCCAACAGGAAGTTGTTCATTGTGACTTACATATCTTTGCATACCAAATCTATAGTTGTCTTTGAGAAGAGCAAAAGAATAAGGATAAAAAAATGGCTAAGTATTGTAAAAATCTGTCTCTCAAGAGGCTTAAATAGGAAGTGGCAGCACAACAATCTGAGGATTACATACCGGATTTGTGTGAGAAGCTCCGGATATTCCTCCTTATTCATTTATCATACCGAAGTGGATGAGGTTCGGAGGCCAAATTCAGTGACCACATGTTTTCGTAAAAAGCCGATGTCTGGAAATCTTGATGAGGAAGTGTATGAGCTGGGTGCTTCAAAATGGATTTAAGTCCATAAAGAAATATTAGGTTAGAAGAAAGCAAACGAGGCGGGAATGTTAAGTAGCGACACTTAAATTTTATGCCGCTAGTAAATTATCAGCCATTTGCCTTCAAATGAACCCTGTGTTGAGAGTCTAAAGAAAATGGCTTTCCTTGTCCTTCTCAAAGTCCTCAGGGAGCGATCACTCCAAGCAATTTTGGTCTCTTGTCAGTATTTTTTTAAAGCTAGCGCACTATTCCGTAAGCCTGACTTGGGTCAGAAACAAAAGACACCAACCTAAAAGAAGAGGGGAAAATTCTCTCCGGTGAAAAGATGTGGAAGATAATAGAACAGCAAATGTTACCGTAGAGAGAAAGACTGAAGTGGAACAGCAAGGTGAGACTCCCTCTCCTCAGTCGCCACAATGATGACAGTAAACACCCATTCTGTCCTAGGAGACTTTATTCTGACCAGAGATAGCACAATTGAGACCCTGATGAGGAGCACATGCAATTACTCTCTCTTAATAAAATCTCATAGTTCCAATTATACCCCAGCACAATGGCCACCGCACTTGGCTGCTGATTGAGTTCAGACCACGTGGGACTTCGAATAGCACTCTTCTCGCTCCCTCCCCTGCCGCACAAGCCTCACTGCTGTTTCTATCAGCCGGATCCTTTCACGCCGCTCTTCACCTTCTACTTTTTTTCCTGGCTTCTTTAGATCTTTACAAAGGCTCGAGTCCCAACCCACAGTCCATCCAATTGATCCAGAACAATTTAAGCATGATGCTCGAGTGCTTTGAAGAAGTATCTCCTGCAGTAGGCTTAGTCTCAGCCTCGGGTGTTACGCCCACAGACTGCCCATGGTCCAGTTCCCTGATGCAATACGGATTGCATATTTCTTACACCTTGAATACTAGTGCACATCCGAATCAATATTTAAACAAAACGATTTTTGAGTGCTTTTCGGGGAACGACTATTTAATTATTAATTCATTAATAGGATTGAGTTTTTGGGAAGCCATACCACATGACATTTTGCTACCTGTACTAACCTTGCTTTGTCTAAAACTGTCAAATAATTTTATATTTTGCTAGATTTACTGAGCTAGACAGTCATGAAGCTTGGCAGGAGGCCATTTTGTAGACAAACGTTCTACTAGTTTTCTTAATAGCCTATAAATAACATTAGGATTTTTTTTTAAGCAATAAATAAATAATACTAATATGATATTAGGACAGAAATCATTGTGATATCAGGACAGTTTCACCTTGAATTATTTGTATTTATGCCTAAAAAAAACTATCAAAATAATTTAAAATGGAAATTAAAGATATGCTCATCACGTAAGTATGAATGAATTGCATTTTTAATGTATTTTTGATAGAACTGTTGTTTCTGTAATAATCTTGATTATTCGCATGACACAAAATTAAATAAATATAAATATATTTTCGCATTGAATTCCCAAATAAATGTGGAAACATTTGATATATTTGATATTTTAAATATTTTTAAATGGCATCTTTTTTATTAAGTTCTTATAAAAGCTAGCATCACTGTTACCAATACTGATACATGCTGCTATTAAAAATATATATATATATATATATATATATTTTTTTTTTTTTTCGGGCAATAAAATGATTAATTATAACCATTCAACATTACTGTGCAAACTGCAAATGATTCATTTGAAATTATTTATTAACAATTACTGAACATAAATAAGTGCACAGACAGCATGTTCATATACTATAACATTAGACAAAAGATGTGAAGACATTAACATTTCTACTTTTTAACATTTGCTGCTTTTTAATAGTTAGTAAGGTCGTTTTTAAGTTTAGGTATTGGGTAGGATTATGGATGTAGAATTTGGTTATGCAGAATATGTGCTTTATAAATACTATGTACTATGTTAATAATAGGTATGCTAATAAACAACTTGTTAATATAGTGAGAATTGGTTCCTATACTAAAGTGTTACCATTTCTACTTCAGAAATTGAAAAAAAAAAAAGCACATGCTGTGTTAATTCTTTTTAACACATTAAACAGCAAATATTAACACTGTTTTTTTCCCCCAGCCCTAATCTGTGAATAAATGAATAGATGAATAGTTGAGTGGCATGTCGTTGGCTCAGCTAAGGTTAGGAGAACAGCACTTATTGGCTACTCTTGGGTGTGGTGTAACCTAGTGGTTAAAGAACTGGGCTATTAACCGGAAGGTTGTGAATTGAAACCCCATAAATGCTGGGTGGTGAACTATTACTGTTGTTTCCTTGAGCAAGGCACTTAACCCCAAGTTCATATACGTCAAGCTATCAAAGCTATAATTAGATAATGACAAAGTAGAAAGAAACAGGAGAGGTCTGGTTTGAATAAACGTGAAGTGCTGGTGTGATGTTGTCTAGGAATAGCATAGCCCACAGATGCTAAATGGACATACTGATGTCAAATAATCCAAGGTTGTTTATATTTTATAAATCTACAATCTTTTATGTAAACTTTTCTGAGTTTTCAGTCTCAATCTCGGGCATGGTGTGTGGCAGAGCCAATATGAATGCACTTGAAAATACTAATGCCATCATCAGACTCGGATGGGAAGTACCGTATTGACCCGAATATAAGACGATGTTTTTTTCTTGGAAATACATCTGAAAAAACACGGTCCTTTAGAGGTTCAACAGCAGTCAACAGGAGTTGCATTTTTCCCTGCTGTGATGGTACTGTCAGCACAGCTGATGGTACACCAGCCAAATCCTATCACACACCTGCCCACAGCGCAGAAATCTGCAGTTCATTGTTGCCTTTAATGGAAAACAAAAAGTATATGAGCAACCACAACATAATTAACTGGCACATTGCTAAGCCTGCTCTTGGTTATTCGCTGTGACAGAGCTAAACGGAGTGAAAGCTCAATTTCCCACACAAAGCCTCTGCAAGCTGTCCTGGACCAATCCTGCTGAAAAGAGCAGCTTAGACTAGCTTGAATTAACACACTGATTCAGACTGGTTTATGCTGGTTTGGTGCTGGTCTAACTGGTGGATTTGCATAGCTATGCTTTTCACCAGCAGAACTTACTGTAATAATAAATAATGATTGTAATTTTAATGGTAAAATACTGTAAAAATGCTACAGCAAAAACCTTGGTGAACAATAAGTTATCTTACTCTGTACGGGGGAAAATGCAATAGATCTAAAAAAGAAAATAAAAAAAAACTTGTCACATTATGATTATTATTTTAGTGTCATGGTGTTTTGTGTTTATGTGTACGAAACTGTGCACCTTCTGTCTATTAGGATTTACCTCAGTAATCAGTATATTATAAATATACAAAACAGATTTTATTACTTTGGCATATTAACATTATATAATTTAATGCAAAATGTTTTTTACTGTAAATGTAAGTAATTTCTTTTGTTTTATTTTGTTTTGCTTACCAAAATTTCAACTGTATAAATTAAAATCTGGATGAAATTATCTCGGTTGTATGATATTGCTTAAACATAATAATTATATTATTATTACTTTAAGAATGACATTTTAGTGTTCAACATTAACATATTTCTGTCATAATTTCTTCAAGTTAAACCAAACTTTTATTTTGGTGGCTTTTTGTGAAGATCTTCGAGTTTCAGTGTGTGTTTGACAGTAGTTTTTTTCTTAAATGAATTGATGGAGCAAACGTTGCTGTGTGTGAGATACCCAAACAAACAGAACAATGTTTTGATAGCATTACAGAGCCACAGACTGTGTCTGAAACCGGAAATAATGCTGGAAAATCTGCTACCGAAATGTCTGAATCACACAAGCCTGTGTGTGCGATTCAGCACTGGTGAGAAGAATAAAAATGCTGCCTGATGGAACTGTTGAAAGAAGTAAATTAATTTAGTTTAGTTTTACTTTTTTCAACGGGCGATTCCATTTGCAAGCAAGCATCACAGTCATTATATATCCACTTTGATATCTCTAAAGCTCATTTGAATTTGTTATAGATCATTAAATATGACATTATAGTGCTTTCATGCGAGAGCGCTGCCTGTTAAGTCACCGACTATCTTCTGACCAGCATCCAAAACAAAGCATTTGCTGGTCCGCTCAGCAGGACGGTGTTGGTTACAAGCTTATCCACTGAGCCGGACCGACGGGAAGTTCTCTTGTTGACTTTATCATTGGCACTGTGATATAGGTCAGAGACACAGCACTCAGACGCTGGCTCCCTGAGTCTGCTGTCAGCTGATTATGTCAGATTAATTTCATATGGACCTTTGAACGAGCTCTGCTTTGATGTGCTTTGATTCACTGGGATTTATTTATTTGACTCAGTGCGCTCGTCTCGCGCGGACCGCGATAGCATGATGATAAAGGCCGAGCATTAGGTCTGTCGGGTGCCATGCTGTATTTCCCCTCAACAAATCTTCAGAAGTTCCAGTCTCTCGGTCCTCCGCTTGGATGACAACCTGAGCTCTCAGACGGAAGGGATGGACAGCTCACACTCACAACGCAGCTGCAGGAAGGACAGAGAGAAAGAAGGACAGAGGAGGATACAGACAGCGAAAGAATGAAATAGGGGAGAGAGAGAGACAGGCCGAGAGAGAGATTGATTACTTCAGGGCTTGACACAAGCTGGCACCCATCAGTAATCCTTCAGTGACACCCTTCTGCTGTCATGAGCTCAAAGTCTGGTGCGCTCTCTAAATCCTACACATACACTTTAACACTCTTAGGAATGGCAGTCTTTCTCTGTTCTCCTGGGCTTCCTGTGACTGACAAGTGGAAGAGGAGTGACTTTGAGGAGTTTAGGCTAAATATGATGAGCTTTTCAGCAGGATGCTTAGATGCCGTCACAGATGAGCAAAGTAGGAAATTGCTGTGCATCTGTTGCTGTGTAGGGAGAAACTTCAGCCGTCTGTGGTTATCAGCTCTCTGTGGTATCCTGTGTGTCTGATTCAAGTGGTCAGGATTTCTGTTTTTCTGTTCTCTATTTTGATCTATCATCACTAGCAAAGCCTAGCAACTAATCTGTGCTATCAATATGCTAAACAACAACAGCAACATGCTACATATACATTATAATAGACATTATTTTAATTATTACAAACTGCCATTGATATACAGTACTGTATAAGATAATGGATATTTTTCTGCAGTTACTTATCTAGACTGAGGTGGGACATTTGTTCAATTATTTTATTTTTATGCTATAGTATATTATTATTTTATTGTTTTCTACTTTATACTATATTATAATATAATTATGTACATTATATTACAATAAAAATGTACTGCGCTAGCTGAGCAGTTGCCTTTATGATAACTGGGAATGCTAATCAGTATTATAATTATATTTCGGTTATATTATTATTTTTATTGTTAGTTTTGTACTATTTTACTACTATAATATATTTGCAGTTTATATTTTAATATATGCATCAATAAGCATTCATTTGTGCATATTTATACATTATAATACAAATTTACTGCACCAACTGAGCAATTTCCATTGAGGTAAATGGGAATTAAAGTGGATAGTTTGCTGCACTAGCTAAGCAACTGCTTTTTACACAATTGGGAATGCTAATAAATATATTTTCCCAGTCTATTCCAGGCTGAGGCAAAATCTTTTTTATAATTATAATTTACAATGTATTATTATTTTTTATCATTATTTTTAAAATATATTTATATTGTATGTAATATATCACATTATATTACATTAGAAATTTACTGCAGCAGCTGAGCAATTGCCATTGGGAATGCTAACGGATAGCTTTTGGTATTATGGATCTCTTTGATCTGAGTCTGATCCCCCAAATCATCCCTCCACTCCATCCCAAAGTCCTCTTCCTTACACTTAAAAAATGATTAGTTGGTTTAACTTTAAAAAGTAAGTAACCTGGTTGCCTTATAATTTTGAGTTCATTGAAACTAAGAATTGCAGTTCTCACAAAGATAGTGATTTTGTTGTTTCAACTAAAATTTTGTTCTAAGAATTAAAGATTATTTTTTAACTTCATGTTGTTTTGTTGTCATATCTTTGGATTAAATATTGTATCAACTTATTCAAGCAATCAAGAGGATTAAGTAAACTTTCACATTTAAGTTCACTAAACTACATATAGTTCCCCTTCAGGAACTCGAGCTGCGTCGAGTCGCTTTGGGAACGCCCTTGCGTGACCGCGTTCTGAAGCACGTGTCAAATCAGTCCAATGGAGCAGCGAGACGTCACAAGCAGGGTGACGTAAGCACCAGAAAGTATAAAAGCGCATCCAGCAGAGCGCAAACCAGCTTCTGCTCTTCAGTAGCGCTCTGTGTATGTGTCTGTCTATTTACTGTTGTCTGTCCGCACAAGCATATATAAAAAACAATCATGAAAAAGTCTATGGCGAGCGAACGGAATTACAAACGCTGTGTTCCACCCTGCCCACGATATCTCGCGGCGGGGGATACACACGATTTGTGTGTCGTTTGTTTAGGAGCGGAGCATGCACGGTCAGCTTTCGAGCAGCTGATTGTCATCACTGCGAATTACTCTCGCTGCGTATGCTCCGCTCTCGCCTGGCTGTGTTTGATGAGAGCGGCCAGGCTCAAACCATAATTTAAACATTCATGTTTATTAAAACATTCACATATTAACACTGCACTGTCTGAAAAGTATCTATCTATGTATCTATCTATCTATCTGTCTGTCTGTCTGCCTGCCTGCCTGCCTGCCTGCCTGTCTGTCTAAGTGTAAATGAATGTGAAAAAACTGCTTGAATGAAAACATCAAAACACAAAGTAAAAATCAAAATCAAAAAGTTTTGTCTTTAAGTGCTGTGACAAGTCCCAGATAGTCTAACGCAGTACACAACCCTACAACATGTTACAACCCCAGATCACCAAGATTTCTTCTTCTATTACACATCAAACATCTCTGGAACTTTTATTTTATTTGCTGCAGTGTCTCTGGACAGTGTCTCTACCTTCAACAACCCACATAACACATGCACTCACTAAGGCCAATACGAATCGTTGTGCCATCTCTCTACTATCCTCTCCTCCTGGACAGATCCTCACAGTGGAGCAGTTCAGATTGATTGGCTCGGTATTGATCAGAACATGTGCCGGGGCTAAAAGCAAAAGGGATGGTTCTGTGTGCCCCACAGCTTAATGGAGAGGAGCCTAGTCTAGCCTGGCTCTTTTGATCCACCGAGGATTAGAGGAGATTGCTGTGCACGAAAGCAGGAAGATGCTGGTCCATCAGACAGCTCGTCCAGCAGACGTGAGCGGAATGAGTGTGGCGCCAGTTTATCCATGTGTTTGTGAACACGTGTGAAGTGGTTTCAGTCCATCATCCAGATGCAGATAAGTATGTTGCGGTGCTTTCGTGAGGTAGAGCAGGCAGCCGTGTGACTTCCTCTACCTCATTTCAAGATTAATTACTCTTTTGAAGAGACAGCTGGAGGATCTGACCCATGTGCTGTATAAACACTCCTGGATTGTTCTATATTCTGAGCATGGACATCATCATGGGCATCAACTACATCCTGATGAGAGCTCGCTCGCTGGTGGAATCGGTCTGTGTTCTCAGCTACTTCAATGGCTGATTAAAATCCTGCTGCAGTGTGCAGGAAAAGATCTCATCCTCTCATGTTTGTTTGTGGCCCAGCAACAGTGACTCTTCAACAATACTGTTATTGCCAACTCTATATGTGACATAGATTAGTCATATCTAGACCCAAGCAGAATCTGCAGATCTTGAGGGAAAAATGTGAAATGGATCTAAAAAATACAACACTCGAAAGAACGGTTATGAGTCAGTTCTTTTCAGTGAATCAAAAACATACAGCACAAACTGCGTAGTTTAATTTATGAACCAATGAGTCCAATCCAGAACATACAGAAGAACCAGTGCATTCAGATTGCTGGAAGAAAGACTTTTATGAATTACTTATTTTTAGTGAATCAAAAACATATAGCATGGCCAGTTCTTTTTAGTTAGTCAACTTTACAACGTATTGTGTTATGTTGTATTTATTAATGAAAACGGTTGTTTTGTAAAACAGTGCTGTTATTGTTAACTAAATGAAAACTATTAAAAAATGTTTTCTTTAATTGAAATAAAGTTGAACTAAAGTAAAAGTTAAATATTAGATGCAAAAATGTAACTCAAAAAACTTTAGCCAAAAACAGAAATGTTGCTTTGGCAACTAACTCAAAAGTTTAGATTAAAGTACCAACATATCTAACACTTAAAAAATAAAATATAAATATATATATTTTTTATTATATAAAAATATATAATAATAAAATGCTAAAATGAATGCTTAAACTACTGTAAATCTTAGTATCAAAACTGAAACTATATATATATATATATATATATATATATATAACGCTTA
>NW_015554139.1:1434307-1434761 GCF_001515605.1 Sinocyclocheilus anshuiensis
GTTCCCAAAGCGACTCGACGCAGCGTCTCGTTCCCTCGGGGAACCATGATTACATACGTAACCTAGAGACGTTTGTTATAACAATTACCTAAAAAGTTTACATGGTTGCCTTAAGAGTTAAATAAACTTCAGCACAAGTTAACATGACAAAAGCGTATTTTTTTAGCTTAATTATCCTGGCTTAACAGAGAGCACAAATAAACCATAATTTAAACATTCATGTTTATTAAAACATTCACATATTAACACTGCACTGTCTGAAAAGTATCTATCTATGTATCTATCTATCTATCTGTCTGTCTGTCTGCCTGCCTGCCTGCCTGCCTATCTATCTATCTATCTATCCATCCGTCCGTCTGTCTAGTGTTCTATCTATCGATCTATCTGTCTGTCTGTCTAGTGTTCTATCTATCTATCTGTCTATCTATCTATCTATCTATCTATCTGTCTATCT
>NW_015554139.1:1434932-1462805 GCF_001515605.1 Sinocyclocheilus anshuiensis
GCTTAGACTAAAGCTTAAACGAAAATTGAAATGAAAACTGAAACTCTCTCTCTCTCTCTCTCTATATATATAATGAATAAATACTACGATAGTATAAAAATACTAAATAAATTTGTAATGAAATTATTATTCCAAAAGTATTTAAGGAATAATTAATGAAACTGTTAATGAACCTGAATCAAAAGAGGATGATAAAACAGAAAGTAATATATAATAAACAAACACAAATGTCTGAGGATGTGTAGATCTTCGTGAATGACAGGGGCAGAACTACCTGTTTGTTCTAGCCATGGTAGACGGAAAGAGTTTTTAAAACTTTTCTCTTTTGCACTGTTCAGTGCAACTTGTGGTGCAGAAACTACACGCTTCACTTTTAAACGTGTGTGTTACGTTTATGAAATTCTGATCAATAAGCTCAGCTTGATATTCACAACAGTGAGTCTGAGGGAAGTTGGTGCGAAACAGTGTTTAAAAAAAAAAAGGTTCAGGCTAGCCTTTCAATAATTAAGACAGATTTGGGAAAGAAAACATCTCGGAAAGAACGGGTAAGAGCGGGCGCTTTGATAATATCCCGCTGATTCATAAAACATTCATACACTTTTCATTCTCAAACTTATCAGTCAGATCTCGGCACCGTGTTCTCTTCTTTTGATATGCACGTCTTTGAGGCTGTGTGGGCTCTACGAAGATCTATAATCACAGCTCTGAGCCCTTTTCCAAATCTATTTGATGAAAAAAAAAAACATTTAGAAAATAAAGGATCAAACAATCATTATTCACAATAATGTGGTCGCCTTTAAATGCAAATGCAAAAGGTTATCCCTGCCCTTTGACTCGGAGAATATCCCACAGCATATTATTTTATGAAGTGCACTGATCTCATGCAGAAAAGTTGTAGATGGTAGACGGGGAAAGGAACCGCGGATTTAGCCACAATCTGATTTACTTTCATCATGTCGCACGCTGTGAGATAGGCACTTAAAGTGATGAAGCAGAGCGTCAGGTTTATGTTCCTCACGGCGCTCGCGCAAATGACTCGTGGCATGTGATCTACGCCACAACAGCCTGTAAGGGGGTGCAAGAGCGGCAGATAGTCTCGCAGGCCTGATTAAGGAACCGTACGATGTATCTGAATATCTCATGTTGAAAAAAACACCTCTGTGAAGTAGAAGTGTACAACGGGAACCATTGGAGCCGAGTGGGTGGGGTTGCTGAAGGCAGAACAGTTCATAAACCTTCAACAGCTTCGGGCTAAAACAGCTATGTTCTTTACAGGAGTGCCAAGCATACAGTGCACACAGAAGTCGGCCTTGCGTGATCAGACTCCTCAGTTGGCTGTGAGATAGAGCTCAGTGTGTCGGCGCTGCTTGGCACTCTTTTCTTTCCTTTGGAATGATCTGGTTTTAGCTCTTCCGTCGGTGAGATGGCCCAAAGACAAGTTGTCATCTTTCAGCTGACAGGCCGTCCTCCACAGAAGCTCTGAGTGAAGAGGTGTGTCTGTGTCCTTCTGTGCCTTGTCAAAGTGCTAATGAAAAAGTGGGGTGGAAAGGCGAGAGTCTATCGTACCTGGATAAGAAGAAATCTTTGCTTTGTGTTTACAGTATGTGGACCAGTACTGTGGCCAGCTCTCCCTGCTGAGAAGACCAGCACTGCTGGACACCAGTGTGTGACGTGTGTTAGGCCTTCTGAAAAAGAAGAAGAACACTTTAGCATGCTTATTATGGAAATAATATTCTTTAAAAGAATATACCTAAGTGTGAGCTAAATGTAATATTTTTAGACACTATAATAAAATCTGTTATAGTTTACATTTATATTACATGGAATTAGCTGAGTGTTTTTTGACCCTCTTAAGTATGTAGGACTTAAGTACATCTTTATATGTAATTTCATAATTACTTTAATTGTCAAAGGAATAAAGTCGAACTAGTCATAAATGAAAGGTTTTTTGCAAGTTTTCTGTTTGAGTGTAGACATGAACAGACTGTTTACACAAGAGGTCGAATTGTTCATTCCAGACTTACTCGTTTGTAATTTTATAATTATGTAATTTCGTCATACTCCTCTAGAAAGCATATTTTGTTGGAATGTTCTGCTTTAAATGCTACTAGGCAAGATTTTTAGTCAGAAAGTTCTCTAATGGATGTTTTCAAAAACATTTCACCTGGAATAGTCTTTATAGTAATTATTATTATTATTATTATTTAAGTTGTAATAGTGAAAAGTGAAGGGAAAGTGTGGCCAAGTATGGTGTCCCATTCAAGTGCACACACACTCAGAGCAGTGGGCAGCCATTTTTGTTGCGGCGTCAGTGGGGCAGTTGGGGGTTCAGTGCCTTGCTCAAGGGTCTCACCTCAGTCGTGGTATTGAGGGTGGAAGAGAGCGCTGGTCATTCACTCCCCCCACCTACAATCCCTGCCGGACCAGAGTTTGTCGATACATCAAAATGAGTGAACTTCTTTAGAGTCCAAAAAATTATTAAAACATAATGACTTCAAATCTATTTTAAAGTGATACTTTTCATTTGACATTATTAAGAAGCAGTCATGAAAGTGTGTCTCTTTAAGTATTAAGTGGTATTTTTTCATTAATATTTTATCTGCAAGGACAGGTTTTTTTAAATATACTTTTAAGATCAGAAGTACAATACAAGACAAATTCAATAACAATTAAGCACATTCCTTTTTCACAATGGAAGTGCTGTGCTGATGTCAGACATTATGTTGGCCAACCTAGATCGCCAGGACTAACCAGTATGGAAATTGATTGTGGCCGAAGCTGGCATTTTCATCATTGTGATATGTCCTTTTCTGTTTTTAGAGTGATTATGGCATTTATGTCTCAGGTGTCTGTTGCATTTTAGCATAGTTTTCTTACTATTCCTGCCATATACAGATACAGTACAGAAATAATAAGAGTACTATGGTGGTATGCTATTCCGAATTCATTCATTCTGTTATTAGAGGAGATATTTGGATGAAGGAGAATAGGATGATAAAGGACCACAAGACCACAATCAGTTTGCCCGAAGCGCTGTTGCACCATATGCCTGAGTGCTGCCCCACAAGGCTATGGCTCCAACTCAAAATGAATTTTAATGAAAAAAATAATAATTTATTCACATCATAGACGAGGTGTATTCAAGTCATTATATGTGTGAATTGCATTTTAAATATATTTAAGAATAAATAAATAGTTAGAACAAGATAATGAGTGTCACATCATTGACCCATTGTTCAGCAAGTGCGAAAAAGAGAAAATAATATGAAATTTCTCAGCGAGTGCATTTTATTTCTAACCAAAATCACTTGAATGCACATCACATCGTGATTACGGTTTTCAAACTCTTAAGTAGGAACTTTTCAGGAGGACTTGAATGCAGCATAAGCATCGCAAATTCTTGCCATTCATTTTTCAACAAGTGGTCCGTCTCCTCCTCCTTATACTTTCTCTGATGTTCTGCAACTTAAGTACATATTTATGCTCAGTACTACAACAGATATCAGATATTATGTTTCCAAAATCATGATCTCAGAGACCCCCCCTCTCTCTCTTGGTGGGATTGACAGCTTGGAAGCATTTTTTTAGACATTCACATACCACTTGTTCATTATGACACTTGGGGTTTGCTGGGTCCGTTACAACTAACCGCTCTCACTCAGAAGCCGTCAATATAAAGGCATGCGTAACAGACACAACCTGTCTGGCCTGTAATTACAATGTGCCATGCACACGGCAGCAGCATCTCTACTCTAATTAGCCTCAGGTGCATGGACTCTGTTCAGACTCATGTCTCGTAGAAGTTACTGGATTCTTTTCAGAATGCAAGGTGCATTCCCAGCCGGTGCCCAGGTTGCGTCAACGTGCCGGGGTCCTGACCTCAGTAATTCTTTGTTCCACCCCATCCATTCGGTAGGTAACTGGCATGCATGTGTGGGCGAATGTAGGCGAAGAGTGGTTCTGAATCTTTAAAGAGCCTGGCGCCTGCCTCTCATGTTTAGCACGCCACTCATGAGCTAGAGCCGGCAAGGTTCGGATATTTCAATTAAAAGCAAAGCTGAGAACTGTGGTTAAAAGCATGGAGGGAAGCTATGCGCCACTGCACCCCCCTCTTCCCTACTTCTCTGACTACGTTGTCGCAGAAACACAAAGGCTATTTTCGGAGAGCCAATGCACAGTGGGGCGAGTGGGCTGGCCGAGCTGCTCGCCTAAAAGCACTCATGACTTTTTAATCTGTGGCTGAGGGGCTTTCGTCCGGCGGTCGCAGAGCGGACCCAAATGATGGGGCGAAATAGAAGGATCAAACCCTCTCCCGTTGCGTCTGCTCTGTCGGAGAGCGAGAGAGGGCTGGAGAGGTGAGGAAAAGAGGGGAAGACGCCAGGGAAGCGAGGGTGGTTGGAGTTGCATGAAGGAGCGAAAGTGTTAGATTAGTGCATTTCAGAAGTTACTCACAACGGGCGAAGGCTGATAAGGAGACTGAGAAACGGCCTACAAAGGAGGACAAAGGACTGACAGACAGAGATACTTTGCATCATCTGCCTAGTGAACAGAGAGAGAGAGAGAGAGAGACGCAGAGGACAAGATGAGGACTAGCCAGCCATCTCCAGAGAAAACAAAATGATATCTCTTCCAAAAAGAGCACGCAGGCAGACAGTCTCATGGGCGTCATTCGGTATTAACCCATCTCTGTGTCTGATTCATCTCTGGCACCTGTTTCCACCATATGCATTCTTGCTGCCGCAATAATACAAAACAAATAAATATGTTTATGGCATTCTCGCCCTGTCTGTTTCAGTTATGGCATTTCAATTCAAAAAAGATTTATTGAGTTTGAAAAGCCGCATTCAAAAGTGATTGTCAGAGAAGGCCTGATGAATTATGTATGCCTGACGTTGAACTCGCCCTATGAGAAGTGCAAAATGGTGTTAGTATTCGAAGTAGTGTGCATACAGTGTCAGGGGTGAAAAGGTAATAGGCCACTGATTCTGTGAGCCTACGAATAGCAGTTTGAAAAATGTATTTCCATGTGCTTTTTACAATGGCTAGTGCTCTTTTTGAGCCATATATGTATATATGTCGTAGCAGTAATAATTTCAATTTTGTTTTGAGGTCTGATGAAAGAAAAGCTTTAGATCTGTACTCAATAAAGCATGCTTTCTGCCATGAGGCAGCTCTTATCTGAAATCAAAATGTAATTTAGTCTATCTGAGAAAATGCTTATAAATAAATCTGAATGTATTAATATAATCCAGTGCGTTGAAGTATGCATGACTGTGTTTAAGTGATTCTAATAAAATTCTGAAGCGTTTTAAAATACCAATGCGCTACTCACCACTGTGACGCCAATATTCCCTAATGGGTTTCATTTAAATATGTTCATTTACGATTTTCTCCACCAATTCATTTCTATCTCGGATATTGTAGACGGAGATTATCCTTGGGATTACAATGTTGAGGGGGGTGAGGCGGGGTAAATAAGACACTCTCGATGTGTATTTACCCGCAAATGGGTCTCGCATATGTAAAATAAAACCTTGACAATATCAGCCCAGCGTCGCCCATCTGGCCTCCTGTCGGTTTGTCATTTGGTAATATTCATTTCCAAACGTGGAGAGCTAACAGACGTTTGCGATGCAAATCGCGGGCCATAACTCTTGTCAGCGTGGAAAGCGGCATTAATCCGCCAAATCACTCATCCCGGCTGGTGCCAGGAACATCAGAGCCACCAACTCTGATGGTGGGAATCCACTGCACTTTGTGATGTCAGTCTGCGTCAGCTTGGTAAAGGCCACCGGGTACGAGCGGGGCCAGTGTTTTTTTATGATTACTCTGTTTGGTGCTGGATTAGAAATGAAAGAAAATCCTTTAGTGGTACTGTATATTTGGACTTAAAGGGTTAGTTCACCCAAAAATGAAAATTCTGTCATTAATTACTCACCCTCATGTCGTTCTAAACCCGTAAGACCTCCGTTCATCTTCGGAACACAAATTAAGATATTTTTGATTAATTCTGACAGCTCTCTGACCCTCCCATAGACAGCAATGTAATTACCACGATCAAGGTCCAGAAACGTAGCAAAGAGATCGGTAAAATAATCCATGTGACATCAGGGGTTCAACCGTAATTTTACGAAGCTACGAGAATACTTTTTGTATGCAAAGAAAACAAAAATAACGACTTTATTCAACAATTCGACTCTGGTGCCATTTTGGAGAGTATCCACTGAACGCAAACAGCGTATGTTGTTCTGTGTCAGCTGCTTTAAATGAGAATTTTTGGGTGAACTAACCCTTTAATCAAAAAAATATGTTAATTTATGCATATCACATATCACATTGTATCACCAATAATCAAATGAAGCATTCACCTTTGTGTGTTCATTTAGCCTTCAGTTAGCAAGCTATCAGCTTAGCCACCTACTGTATCTGATTAAGAAATGCACTTTTGATTAGCTAGTGCAAGATATTATGATCTCTATGGCTGTCATCAGGTATTAAGAAATTGAGAACAAATTTTCTGCGACACTGGTCTATCCTATCGGCATTATAGATGGTCACCTTGGGGCCTGCTGAGATGGTTCATGATAAATGAGTAGATAACTAAAGGAAATGCTTACTAGCAAATGTACAGTGGAGGTGAGAGCTGCACTTTGACAAAACTGCCAGTCCAACTTTAATCAATGAACTGAAGAAATCTAGTTTTGTTTTGTCGTGCTGCTCTGCTCGTTGAATCTAAAATTGCATTGAATCTGATGAACAACAACATTTATGCGTGTTGTGCAGAGGGTGATTATTTTTAGCACTTTCTCTGGAACCATAGAGACCACTAGTCACATTGCAGTGGTTCTAGGGATGTTTTATTTTAAGACTATTTTTGCACTGCTGGGGCCAATTTTAATGATCTCGCCTAGGGCCCCCATAAAGGGCAGATTATGGTCCTGCAAGGCCCCAGGGCACCTGCCTCTTTAATGTCCAAAAAAAACCCCAGAAAAAAAGCATTGCAAAAGTGAGAAATAAAGTTGCAGCTGCATGAAACAAATTTTCGAAGTTGCAGTTATGAGAATGAGCACATATATTGCAAAAGAGACAACAGTATACTCTATGTAGTTTTCATTTCTTCATTTAATTTACGCTGTGACAGTGGTTAGTGGCACACTTTTAAGTCTACAGTGGTTTATTTCCAGGTGTTCAAGGACCTCCGCACAGCTAGAGGCCCCTGATAATCAGAGGCCCCAGGGCACGGGCCACACTGGCCTTGATCTGTCATTTGGATGAGAGCATTTGAATATGGGAGATTATTATCATTAACTCAACCTTCACTAAAAGGTCCTCACTAAAACATTTAAATTATGTAATGAAGGGTAGAAAGGGAAGAATGAAATGGTTGTGTTGTTAATTTTAATATTGTTATTTCCATCCCTCAGGCATAAAGCTGACGTGTCAGAAGTAAAATTGCTGTCTCTATAATTCTCTCTCTCACTCACTTACTATTTATCTCCCTATTGCTTGCTCTCTCTTTCTCTTTCTTTGTCTCACTCTACCTTTTTCTCTGTCTTTTAAGAGCTCTGAATATTTATAAGAGGATGTCAAAAATAGAGCTAACCTTGATTTTACTTTCACAACTTCAACCCTGCATTGAACCTCTCAGGCTGCAGTTTCCAATACTCTTGCATATAAATTGGATTTGTTAGTAGGAGGTTGCCAGTGTGACATCTGGGTGGGGTGGAAAGTATCCCGCCCCCCCCCCAGCAAGGTTTTTGATTCTCACCTTTGCTGCAGGAAAATAGAGAGACATTTCACAAAACTGGTGATTAAACATCACTACAAATGTTTTAGAGTTATGTCAGAAGATATGTCAGTAGAGCCAACTGTTGCCCGACAGAAAAGTTCTGTGTTGCTCACCTCAAGCAGAAGTTTTGTCCGTCATTAACAAAGTTTTGTATATTCCCAGCCCTTTCTGTATTTGTGTATTTAGTTTGGCTAATTTGATTCTGCTTTAAGCCAGTGGTTCTCATTTGATTGGTTCACTGGTCAGTTCGATGAAAAACAATGCTAATAATAAAATCTAATCATGTATCTGGCAAAATAAATATGCATATTAGCATAAAAAGGCGGTCCCATATCAATTTTGATAACATCAAATTCACCTCTCCATGCTAACATGATTAATGCTAAGACAATATTTAAACAAGCATTTGTTCCATTTGTTTGTTCCATGCTGGTAAATCACACTGCTTTACATGCTTTTGTTTATGCATGCACAACATTGTCAGTTTACATAGTTTTGCATATTGTTGAGCATATTCTATTAATTGGTATTTCAATAAATTTGAATGTTTGATTTATTGACATTGTCTGATTTAAACCACTAGCATAAAGCAGAATCAGTGCCTGAATGTAAAATCAGGTTCCTTGAAGTCAAACCAGTAAGCTGATTTAAAGGGATAGTTCACCCAAAAATGTAAATGCAAAGTCATAAAGGTTATGTTGTTCAAACCTTTATGACTTTTTCTTATTATTATTTTTCTGCAGAACACAGAACAATATACATATGAACAATGCTGGTGATCATTCACTTCCATTGTACGGGAAAAAAGACAGAATTTAGATTTTTGGGTGAACTATCCCTAAGCTACCAAAGTTCTCTCAGGTAACATGTTTCATTTAATTCGATTCCAAATAATTCCACACATAAAAATCAGCAGATTCCATTTGGGCCTGATACTGGTGTGAACTCAATCAGAAAAACTGTGTGGGTTTCTCGTTCCTCCTGGATGGCATTAATGTGACGTACATTCATTTGATATCTGAAACTAGTCATTGAGCCCAGCAGCTGTCCACAAATTCTTCACCCTTATGCGTGGCAGAGAATGAAAGTACTCACTCATTTAAATAAATATGTTAATGTGTCCATCACCACATATTTCACTTGGCCAGACCCTAAACTGTGCTGTAGAAATCTATCTCTGTGACCAGGGCACATGAATTTAAACCACATTCGTTTGCACTTTTTACAGCAAAATGCTGATCCCAAGCAGCCTGCACCATAGTTCTTGCCTTCTCCCATGTTTGTATAACCAGATGCTTATTTAGTCTATTTTTAAAGGTGTGGTCAGTCTTACTCAAACTCCAGAATTCCAAGAAGTTTATCTATATGGGTGCCATGTTAACCACAAGCACGGAGCAGATTCCAGGCGCTGCTGCTCTTTGCTGACTACAGAGGTTAATTGCACCCGCCCTCACAAGCAAGAATATTGTGTCCCGGCAAACACAATAATTAGTGTTTTGAAAAGATCTCCTCTCTACTGTTTCTGCGCAGTGCCTCTCAGCTACTGATGCACAATATCTGGGTAATTGAGAAGCGAGATGAGATTCAGCGAGGAGACATGTAAGATGTGTGAGAACAATGTCATTAGCATAATGTCTGAGTGTTCGGATCCTTATCTGCAGTCTTCTCTACCATCCAGCATGGTCGGCGTGTACATCTGTGCCCAAATGCCAAAACGCTTCTAGACGGAGCTGGCCGTGGTAGTCTAAGCACAGCTACAGGGTTCCAGCTGGAATAGAACTCTCGGAATGACAGAGGTCAGGGGTCAGCGATGAGGTGTTTAGGGATGTGGAGTGCTTACTCTCAGTGAATGGGGACTGCAGCTGGAAGTGGGGTCATGGGTGTCACAGGGGAGGTATAATTACACCATCTCTGAGAACACCAACAGCTCAATTAAGAAGAATGATGGGGGAAAATGGTGGTCAAAAAGGTCCGTAGGAAGTGTGTGTAATGGAGTGCCATTAAACACTGTAGACTATCAGCAGGCTGAGATGAGAAACTGCTGTTTGTCTGCTCGAATTGTTTTGTGTATGTTCTCAAACATAAAAGTTCTTGTTTGGTCACCCCGTTTCAACTCCCCATGTGTCTTGCTTGTTCCAGTCACAAAATTGTTTATTTTTTCTACTTTTGTTACCAGCTTGTGCTCCCAGATGTAAGGCCATTGCAGTTTTTAGCCTCAATATTGTTTTGTCCTCTGTGAGGACACATTCTGTCTCTCTTTTCTAAAGTTGGATGGAAAACCCAGAGTGTTGATGCTTCTCTGTTTCAAGTCACTCTGATGTAAAATATGGCTGACGTATCCTTGACGGCGCAGAGCTGCATCCTTTGCTGTCCCTCCCATACGAAATGCATGTGACTGATGTTCCTAATGCGAACCGTGTTCTGCACCCTCATAACAAATAAATAAACCAGTGTCCAAGCCGAGCCCTGTCTGCTTTGGCACACGGACCGCTGTAAATGTAATGAAGGCAGATGGTAATTCTTCTTTCTGTCAAAGCCATGCAGCCATTAGCATTTACATCCAGCCCTGCCATTCACTCAGTCACCTCGCGGCACTCTAGACAGCACACGCGCAACGATAAGAATCACAATCAGCGGCCTTTCCACACACATATATTACAATGCCAGCCTCCAGATACAATGCAGAGCTCCTGACTATTAACAAGTGTGATATCTCTCCAACACAGGGGTTTTTAGGTGTAGGGGAGGGGTTGGAAGAAAGCGGGAGAAATCCGACAGCTTGTTCTGTGCTGTTGGAGTGTCAGTATCTCTAAGGCCCAGTGAAACGACTGCTCGAACAGATGGGGCCTAGGCCGTCCTTTCCATTTGAAATGATTGCATCGTATGCCATTTAGTCGGGAAGAATGCAATGTGTGATTTCCTGTAGGGGAGCCTAAAAGGGCGTATCAGCCCATAATTACACTGCATATTTGTCATTTTTGTGTTTGTTTGTTTTTTGACTCGTTCTTTTGCGAGCCCGGCATTAAGTGAGTGAGGTTTTGGACAGTGCCATGTCATACGTACAGGTGCTCTACCATAATGGAGCCAGTGAAATAATAATGTGTGGATGGAATGCATTCCCACCACCCCATCAACTAATTAGGATCTAATTATCCAGGCAAGTGTAAACAATCGCAGCAGATGGCAGAATGCGCAGAATTAACTCTAATGACCCGGGGCTCAGTGGAATTCTCATTTTGATGCCTTTGTTTGTTATTTTCCTCCATTATTCTTTGCCCTACTTTCTAAATACAGTTCGTAGCTGCCTCTTCGTGCCAGGCTAGAGTGCTTTCCTGCCTCCGATCTTTCTTCTTACCACTTCGGTGAGGTGTTTGCATGCCTTCAGCTTACATGATGTAATTTATCTTCGCACTACGATCAAGTGAATTTGTAGCTTGCACTCTCATTTTCGGTTTTTGTTTGCCACCTACCTAATTGCATTAAATTAGATGGGAAGACCAGCTCTAAGATGTAGTTCTCTATAAGCAGGCACATAATTACAGTGCACATACCATTAAAACTTCAGCGCTCCCTCTGCTTCACTCCAAAACTCCCTACTCAAGTCCATCAAAACAGTATCTGACTTTACAGAGTCCACTGGATGAAGAGAGAAACATGCAGTCGGGGCAACTGATTGGGATTCTCAGAGGCATTGACAGAGGGGTGAAAAATAGATGTGGATGAAGTATGAGGGTGCACGGCATCTCATTAATTGATGGTTGGCATGCACAGTTGCTTCTCCGTGTTGTGCCAAGCGCTCTAGTGCCTAATTAATCTCATGGATATCAGAGACACGTCCCAGGGCACATGCATCCCCTGGTGTTGAGTCAGAGAGAGATTGAGAACCAGAGAAGGAGAAAGTGAGAGGAAACAAGAGGGAGGGAGAGTAGAGAGAGGTGGGGAAAGATGCAGAGGTGAGTAGAAAGAGAAGTTATAGAGGGAAATGCAAGGAGACAGCATATGCACAGCGCCAGAGACTGTGACGAAGTGGCAGAGAAAGAAGAAGTGACAAAAGGTAAGAAAATAGATAGGTGTTGAAAGAAAGAGAGGGCGGGGGAAGAATGTGTGCTGGCATTGTGTCGATGCTGCCTTCAGGAGGCTGTGCTCGGATAATTCAATCTGCCGACCATTGACTGCCCCCCATTCTGTCTTCACTCCTAATTAAATCTCTATTTGATAGCTCAGTGCTGCCTCTAATTGTGTTTGAGTTACGTCACTGACTGCCCGCAGCCCCCTGGATCAAAATCGCAATGCCGTGCTACATTACACCTCAATTAATCGCATCAATTACACATCCATTAACCCGCGGCAACCTACTCATACTGCAGTCATAGACAGATGTGTCGAGAAAACCTGAGAAGCTAATGAAATTCAGAGCTATGAGAGACTGCAAATTACCCCACCGATTGAATTGCAACAGAAGTCAAACAAAGTAATTCCGAGTTCCTTTATTATTCTACGCCTCATTCAACAGACCTGTGGTGCTTTTCAAAGAAAGTCAACAACAGTTAAATAAAAGCTTTTTCTGTCTTTCTTGGTGCTATCACAATCTGCCTAGACAAAAGAACCCTTGGCGCTTGTGCCTCACAAATGTGATTTTACCAGCCATAAATACACCAACATATACTGTACGCAGTAACGTGGGCTGGAATGCAGAATGTGACGGTGACGATAGTGTTGTGGCCACACTGCTGTTGCCTCTGTGTTTGTCTTAATGCGCCAACATGCTTGTTTGGCCTGAAGGGTAATGGGACTCTTCACCTTGCTGCCAGGGTGGAGGGCACTTTGCACACTTGGAGAGTTGATGAAGTGTAAATCGGCAGGGTGCCGGTTGTCACCGTGACAACCGCTGCTGAAAGAGAGTGACAGATCAGGCTGACCTTCAGCAGGGACCAGGAGCGCAGAGCAGGATTGTTCCTGTGCCAGCCTCATACACTCACCTGGACCAGCAGATAGACAAACACGCAAATACACTGACTTCTCCAGTATTGCACCTAAAGGCTAGGGACATGGCCACTGTTACTCTTACAGGCACTACAGGAAGTATTGTGACCTTTATTTGGCAAGACAAAGCAGAGGTGACCATTAGCCCAGGGTTCTACAATGATTTAGAAACAGGTACCTCTTAAAAAACAGCTTTAAGCCAGAGGTTGCCTAGAACTTGCCTCCACTTATTCTAAACCTTTGTGATGAGAAGAGCAGTATTGGCTAACGTGCTTATGCACAGGTGCCAGAGGATTAAGCGGAAGGGGACATGGCCCCTATCGTGTTGGAATAAGGGATGGAATTGCAGAACAAGTGTTCAGTCCAAGCCCCAAGAGTATGATTGCGTGCCAGCAAGGTGCAGTGAAAGCTCTGAGGGGCATGCTTTATGGATCCCAGCTGGCGCTTGTGGCCTTTGTCTCAGAGCTATTCAAATTCTGTGTGTGCTAGAGCAACAGCAGCCTGAGTGGAGCGTTGCCATTCGAGGTTGGCTGTCAGGTTAGTGGAAGTGCTTCTTTGTCGTTTCTAAGGTGGCCAGTGGTGGCAAGGTGGATAAGGGCACAGCAGAATGGTGGTCTTGGCCCGACCAAGCATGAAGAGCACATTAACCGCCCCCTGACTCCGGCCAGCTCAGCTTGCCTGCCGCAGGGCTCCTCCACTGCAGAGGAACCTCCCCTAGGTTCTCCATCTGGACCAACAATCCACGCCACCCAACACCCCCACACACAAACATACAATGTGTGGAAGGAACCTCAATATAGCACACTTCATTCACCTAGTGCACGTTGAAATGCTTCTTATCTCCTGCTGCCCCCCCATAAAGATCAACACAAAAAGGCACCTTCCTTTAGTTTTATCTTTTTGTTCCACTTCCAAACCACAGGGATTCTGATGAGAAATGGCACCTGCGTTATGGCTCATTAAGGCTGAGTTTAGAATCATCCTGACCTGGGTTTTTTTTCTCTCTGTGGGCACTCTCTCCTGCAGACCTAGCCCGCCCACTCAGAGCAGGATTTTAGAGAGTGAGAAACAGAGCTGCTTAACCCTGCCTGAGCCCCAGCAGATCAAAGCCTGGTGCTCAAACAGTGAAGAGGCCACAGGCACTGACTGACATTCTCATTACAATATGGAGATCGCTCTCAGCACCAAGAAGCTTCCTATGTGAGGACAATGTCAGACCTCTGCAAACTAGTCTGTGCTCTGCCTCCATTTCATGCTAACATAACCTTTCATCTGACATAATAGGAACCCATGGGAGTGAAATTTTTACCGCATTGTGTACTTGGCCACAAAGACCCTGTTCATTTTTTTTTAACCTAAAACAACACAGCTGCTCCAACCATATTGAGATCTCTCGACCACAAACATTAACAGTTTAGACAAACAGCATAACTTTCTTTAGAAGCAGTTTAAAATCTAAGGCCTCAGTTATGCCTCTCTCAAAGGAAAATTGTGTAGAGGTTTGTCTCTCATAGGGGACATTATGGAGTTCTCAGTTTTATTTAAAATATCTCTGTTTCTCCTAATATTAAAAACAACAACAACACACACACACACATGGGGCAGTTGGTAACCTGCAGTAAGACTATAGAGCAGAGGTATTAGCCACTATTAACCACCAGTAATGTTGTCCTTGCCCCAGGCGGTTTAGGAAATAATCGTTTAAAGTTTCAGCCACCTAAGAAAACAAAATGGCAGCTGGCCTCTGCCAACCAAATGCTTTTACAGTGGATAAGTGAATAAGCAATGAGTTGTAATCTGTTATTGTTAGCGACCATTTACCTGCCTTTCAGCAAGGACTACTTATGTATATAAGTATATGCACCCCCACCCACACACACCCTGTTTGTAAATCAGTCTTATGCCTATGTATAGTATACTGTATCTATAAAGAGAGTATAGTATAGATCTACACAACTAATGTGCATATTATAAAAGATTGCTATAATTTAGTAGATTAAATTAAGTATATTTAATATATGTAATATTTGAATTGAGTTTATATTGAAATCTTTGGCATCTTGGCAAATATGGGCTATTATTGGGTGGTATTTTTCTCAGGAAAAAATGAAAAGCCTCCATTTTCTCTTCATTTAATGTGATTTTTGTCTAGGAGAAACGAATGAGATATCAAAGAAAGTGTCACTCATGATTTTTTCTTTCCTGCGGGCAGTTTAGTTGAGACTTCATAAGATGGCACAAACAATCATACAGCCAAACCACACACACATATGCACAACCGTCCATCATATCGTTGTAGGGGGGATGCTGCTTTCAGCCAATTGATGTGGAGCCTGATTTTGCACCTGAGGTCTCTAATGTTGGTATGTTTATAGTGCGGGTTTGCTAAGTGGATGTGCCTCTCCACTGGCTGTGCTGAATGGCAGTGCATTTACTGGAGGATAAAATTACTGTGGTGGTATGGTTGGCGAGCGCTGTGCACTCAGGGTGGGGGGATAGTGAGGACTGGGTGGGGAGTGGATTTGAAATGACTGGCAGTCTATATCTGCTCACAGAGGAATTGTTTTCAAGAGCCTGTTACCCAATGGCAATGATTTAGAAGGTTGTACCAGGTTTGATTAGGCCAATAACACCCCAAAAAACGAAAAAAATTACCCATTCTTCTTGCAGGGGAACGTGTAGGTGTGTTTTATGATTGTTTTTATGATTGTACTTATACGTACATGCATAACCACAGCGAAAATATAGGTATAAGAATCTGGGAATGAATATGCTTTCATTATTATTAAGGCACTCCTTGTCTACGGGCCCCAGACAACATTTTCAGTTGCCTTCACCCAACCACACTGTGAAAGTTGTTAATATGTATCATATACTTGTGTATATATTTTTTGTTTGTTTGCGTGAGACCTCAGTCCAAACTGAGATCTGTATATACTTGGTGATGTCCCCTAGAGGAGAGACTCCGTAAAATGCCTCTCAGTGCACCTCATAGCACAGAGAAATTAGCACAATGTTTAACATCCCTGCAACAGAGCTCCAGGGCTTGCTAGGTTATTGCCTCAATTAATACAAGCTTTAATTGGCTTTTCACAAACACAATAACAATCAGATCCATGTCACCTACAGAGAACCACTCGGTTGCGATCGATAGGTCCCATCATCTGCTCCTCATGAAGGAAATGAAATCACTTTGTTGCATTTACTGGAGGATAAAATGACTGTGGTGGTATGGTTGGCGAGCGCTGTGCACTCAGGGTGGGGGGATAGTGAGGTCTGGGTGGGGAGTGGATTTGAAATGACTGGCAGTCTATATCTGCTCACAGAGGAATTGTTTTCAAGAGCCTGTTACCCAATGGCAATGATTTAGAAGGTTGTACCAGGTTTGATTAGGCCAATAACACCCCAAAAAACGAAAAAAATTACCCATTCTTCTTGCAGGGGAACGTGTAGGTGTGTTTTATGATTGTTTTTATGATTGTACTTATACGTACATGCATAACCACAGCGAAAATATAGGTATAAGAATCTGGGAATGAATATGCTTTCATTATTATTAAGGCACTCCTTGTCTACGGGCCCCAGACAACATTTTCAGTTGCCTTCACCCAACCACACTGTGAAAGTTGTTAATATGTATCATATACTTGTGTATATATTTTTTGTTTGTTTGCGTGAGACCTCAGTCCAAACTGAGATCTGTATATACTTGGTGATGTCCCCTAGAGGAGAGACTCCGTAAAATGCCTCTCAGTGCACCTCATAGCACAGAGAAATTAGCACAATGTTTAACATCCCTGCAACAGAGCTCCAGGGCTTGCTAGGTTATTGCCTCAATTAATACAAGCTTTAATTGGCTTTTCACAAACACAATAACAATCAGATCCATGTCACCTACAGAGAACCACTCGGTTGCGATCGATAGGTCCCATCATCTGCTCCTCATGAAGGAAATGAAATCACTTTGTCTCCTGGCTGGAGGCAGCCGCATGCAGGGCTTTGTGTTTGTCTGAGAGTCTGTATAATCCGGCTGTTTTAGAAAGACTGAAGATGAATGGATTCCCCAGCACACTATAGCTCATTCTGTCAGGTTTGCATGCGGAGCGACTGCATCTTAAAGTTATCTTCAAAACCTTCCCTCACTTAGCCCATCAGGCCCCTGAAATTCTCACCTCACCCTCCCTCTATCAAGATTTCAGACGTCTCCAGAGCATCTCAGCGTCACAACAGACAAATCGTTACTTAAATTGCCTTTTATATTTTAAGAGGCCAAATTCAGTTTGTCAAATCGTGTTTACCTTATCGTTCTTAATGCCTTCTTTTGCTTATGTTTCTGTCTCTCTCACTCTCAGCATGACGTGATTCAACCGTGAGACATATTTCATCTTTCTTTGTTGGTAGTAAACAACATCTCTTTCAAACAGTTATAGCCTGTTGAATACGTGGCCTGATGGGTAGTGCACAAGCCCTGATGTGTTGCCACTATATATATATAGTGTATATATATATATATATATATATATATATATATATAAGGCTAAAAATGAAACTTTAATCACTTGAACGTCGCCACATGAATTGAAATGAACTTGGAATGACTTTACCCAGGATCTGTTGATTAATGGTTCTAAAATAATAAATAAAACTATAAAAAATAAAATAAATGCAAGAAATAAAAATAATGAACGGTGAATAATTATAGCCAAACAACATTTAGTACTAACAAATAATTTAAATACACATTTTGCTGCTGATTACTATATTAGTGTAGTTATTATTTTTTAAGCAAAAATGTGACTTTATTTTAGTATGTTAATATACTGTAAAAACACAAACATTTTATACTATTGTTTGCTTGCTGGTAGTCCTAAGTGTAAAGCAGTGGTTCTCAACCTTTTTGACTCTTAAGGCCCTCAAGGCCCTCAAGACCATATTTGAAGGCCCTCCTATTTAAGAGGTATATATACCCGCTAGTACTTCTGCCTTAATAAAAATAAATAAAATATGTTGGTTGAATGGAAAATGTCAGTTTCATGTTTAATGTACATTTTGTATTTGTGAGCATTTTGATTAAGATTATGTAAATGTAACTAAATTTAATTTTAAAACTTATTTGGGGCCCACCTGGAAGTTGGCTTAGGCCCTCAAGTGGGCCCCGGACCTCTAGTTGAGAACAATGGTTTAAAGTAAATAGTCTTTCTTATGCTTTTCACCTAAAAAAAAATTATAATAATGAAAAAAAAGACTTATTTTCATTTACAGAAGATGCCAGCACCACAGTAACTAGCATTGTTCTCCACTATTTTATACTTAATCTGCTTGTATTATTCTGGTTTGTAAGTTGCTTTGGATAAAGACGTCTGCTAAAATGAATACATGTAAATGTAACCTCAGCCCTAAGCTTGACTCTAAATCTCACCCTTAAATTGGATTGGTTGATAGAAATGTTGTCTCTGGACTTACAAGTATGTTGATCCAGGAACATGTCCTACTTGAGTGAAACATGCTAAGCCTCTTTCTTTCTCTCTCACTCTCTCTCCCTCCAGATGATGTCCCACCCTACTTCAAGATGGAGCCGGTGGCAACCCAAATCCACCTGGAAGGAAACCGTTTGGTTCTCACCTGCATGGCTGAAGGCAGCTGGCCTCTGGAGTTTAAATGGCTTTACAATGGTACAGAGTTGACGCGTTTCTCCCTGGAGTACAGGTGACGCTTCCTATCTTCCCACTGCTGTATGAGTGTTTCTGCAGCTATGAGCACTTTTGGCCCAGTAGACATTTTGAAAATGCACTTTTCACACTCTAACTAGTTAATTTCATTTGTGCACTAATAATGTTTAACAGTGAACATACATGACTTTTTGTTGTTGTTGTTGTTGTTGTTTTTGTTTTTTTTTGTAAGTCATGAACATTTTCAGAACACTGTCACATTTCAAATAATGTACTGCATTTAATAAAATGTTCTGGTGCAATAAGTGATGGCGATGGAAATGACATTTTAATTTTGACATTTACACAAAAGTTTTTTTCACCATATTTTTAAAAAAATGACATTTTAAGAATAAATCTGAACTCTTTTGTGTGGCTACCATTTCATGTTTCCTAAACACACTATATATATATATATATATATATATATGTTGCCTCTCAGCTCACATTAAATATATATATATATAATTTGACAAAATGGCATATTAATCTGCAAAGTTACAGCTATGATGCACAATTTAAAAAATTCTCCTTGTAGTGAATTTTCATATTTTAAGATTGAAAGACAGGGTCTGGGAGAAGAATAAAACAATAAAATCTATTCATAAAACGCATTTAAAAAGTAATAAAGAAAATAATGTGGTAAAAAGCCTGGTAAAAAGTTTCCAAAACCATTTTAATTAGACCTTCATATAACAAATAGAAAAAATTGAAATCTTTTCATTTGAATAAAAATCAACCCCTGGGTCACGAAAGTGCATGTAGTTGAAGAAACATGCATTTATCGCTCAGACAGCTTAATCATTATCACAAATAGAACATTAACCACGCTTTCAATTGCAACAAATTTCATTCCGTGTTTTTTACAGTATTTATTTAAATTATGTCTTCTTTCTTTTTAGTGAGTCAGGAGCGTTTGTGGATTGTAATCCTCTTGAGTTGTAGCGCCTCATTCCCTCTGCAGCCATGAAATCACACTCATATTGCCTCTCAGCTCACATTAAATGAGAATGAGATGTATTTCCTGAACGATCCCTGTCGTCCATGTTTTGTTTTATGTATTCTGCATAAATGTTGTATTCCTGGTGAAGGCAGTGCAGAATTATCCATCAAGAAATAGCAGGTAGCCGAGTACCTTGTGAATTATTTTCAATAGCTTCAAGAGCTATGTAATATTTATATTTGAAAAGGCAAAGCGTTTTTTTTTCTTTCTCTCTCTCTGATCGCAGTGAGGTGGCTTGGCTGTTTTCTATTCCTGCACTCTTTGTACCTGCTGACCACAGGACTCCAGATGGACTCTTTCATATTTGCCTTTGCATTATAAGACGTCCTAATAGCTAAAAGTCTAAGCTACCCACAGTGTTCACTCTAAGTAGGGGTCGAGTCAGACGTTTTCTGGCCTCTTGAAGAGGTTCCTGCTCGCTACGGCTTTTCTGCCTGTCAGTCAAGACAATAGCAGTGCTTCTGACGCAGTCCACAGAGCATCTCCAAAAGATCCCTGGCGACTGAAACTTCCCAGCAGTCTCCTATGTTTCAGACACTGATGTGTATGTGTGTGTGTGTGTGTGTGTGTGTGTGTGTTTACATAGTTTCCTTTTTCTACGAGTGGGGACCTGCTCTCTTCTTTATATTCCTCGCATCCACTGATCAAAGAAAAAGCTTGAATCCTCTTCAGCAGGTCATATTAAACCTGCGACTGGTAATGCAGGAAAACTAGTATCAGAAAAAGAGCTGGCATTGTAAAAATGAGGCAGCATTGTTTGGTTGAGTAAAAGTGCCACTGCCCACATGCTCAGCTCTCTCTTTATCACTCCATTTAACTAATAGGTCTTGCCACAGGCCCGTGACTGAAGCAGTGTGCGTAGGTGTAAAAACACACTTGCGTACTTCATGTTTTCATGTTGGCGGCCTAGTTTTAGTTTTTATTTCAATAGCATACATGACTACGATCACAGACGTTCAAAGCACATGATTAACCCATATCCAAGACCCCTCATTTTGCATTAACCGACTAAGATATCTTCAAAACCTACAGTCGTCTTAATGGGATATTTCTTTCATCATTTACACACCCTCATGTCATTCCAAACCTGTATGACTTTTGTTCAAAATATCTTCTTTTGTATTTCAATGGAGAAAGAAAGACATACAGTTTTGGACCGATGAAAAGTAGCAAACAATGGTTGATGGGATTCCGATTTTCTTTCACCAGGTACGTCATTCCGTCACTGGATCGCTCCCATGCAGGCTTCTATAGATGCATCGTCAGGAACAGGGTGGGAGCTCTGATGCAGAGGAGTTCACAAGTCCAGGTCGCCTGTAAGTGTCACATCATATCCTAACACAATACAAACAGGAAATCCTAAAACTTTAAGTGTGGTCGCTTAAGATATCACACTTTTGCTAATAGAGCAAAAAGGTAATTGTCTGTTGTTGATAGTGTAATAATTCATGAAGCACCGTTCAGAGAAGTCAGCGAAGCCGTGTGACCAACTTGAACAAGTTGTGAAATCCACATAATTCTATTTAATGATTGGATTTTGTCCAATAATTGTAAATGTGATCAGAGCTTTAGATAAGTGATGACGATTTGAGGCAGCTTTAGTGCAAACAGTGTGAGATGATTAATGTACCAAAATTGAATACCTAGGTTTATGGATTCTGAAACATTTTGATTGGCAGTTTTGTTGCTTTGTTAATTTAACACAGACAAATTAGCATATAGAAAAGCTGATGCTAGAAACTTGTCACGTCAAACCAAGTTCCCAGCTAACAGAGAGCATACTTTGGCTAACTTTCTGGCAATTTAAGAACAAACGTTCTTCCTGTAGCGTTAATAGAATGTTTGTTTAAAGTTATCTAGTCTTTAATAATGTTCTAAAAACTTTAGCACAACAATGTTATGTATACATCATTCATGGAATGTTTTTTTTTTTTACATTTTAGCTGGATGTTCGTCTAACGTTTTTTAATAGTTACTAATTTTAGAACGTTCAGAGAACATTCAACAGTAACATTCTCATAATGTTAGCAAAACGATAAAATGGAATGCTCCCTTAACGTTCATATTTAACCAATAAAAAACATAAGATAGAAAAAAAATTGATGTTTTGAAAGTTTAGAGAACATACATTCAGTAATTCATAGCACTATTGCTATTTTCAACACTATTTTCATAATTTTCATCGTACAGTCCACTGATTGCATAGTCAACAGTACATACGCGAGCGATCTAAACATTTGAAAAGAATGGTCCACGTACATGTCTATCCACACTCACTGTCAAAGGAGAATACTTTGAAAGACTTGCACACTCAACTGAGTGCAAGACAGAAAACAAGAACACAGAAAATGAAGCCTTAAGTGTTATTTGCCAAAAGAGTCATATCACAAGATTGGAACCTTGTGTTTTCTGTCACAATGAGGCCCTGTTCTTGTTTTGTCCTGATTTGTGCTCCGTCTCTCTCTCTCTCTGTTTCTCAGACATGGAAGGCTTTGTGCAGGGAGAACGGTCTCAGGTGGTGTCGCAAGGAGAGGCGGCGTTGATCTTCCCCCCACAAATCCACAGTTTTCCACGGCCCGGGATCACATGGTTCAGAGACGGGCGCAAGATCCCCCCCAGCAGCCGCATGTAATCTTCTCTTCATTTGTGGATCAGAGTCAACTTAATGGCCCTCGTTCTCACAGATAGGCTATTATACCTTACAGAAATAGAGTACAATGCTGTTGTATAATTACTCTGGAACTTCCAGAAACACTCCAAGAGTGTTTACTGCAGAAGCTCACATTGATAATGTCTGGTGTAATAAGAACCCCTGTTGACTTTAGACTAAATGTGATTGAAGGCTAGAGAGGAAGCCGGCAACATGGGAGCCAATTAGACAAAGTGGACAAAAGGCCTTTATTGATGACCTTGGATGATTGACAGGCTTTGTGCCTGAGTGCGCACTGCCTAGTGTGTGCGTATGTGTGCGCAGTCCATATTAGAAAAGTCTTAGTAATCACCTGAGATCAATTTACCTCATCCGCCAGCAGGAGGCTCGACGAAAACAGCCAGTGTGTTTGATGATCTATAATTCATGCTGATCGTCCGGCATGTCACATCTGACGTGAGGGCTTTAGACACTGAGGATTGCAGTGGTGGACGAAGTACACAAATCAAGTACTTGAGTAAAAGTACAGATACGTATAATAAAATATTACTCCAGTAAAAGTAAAAGTACTCCTTTTTCAATTTTACTAGAGTGAAAGTACAAAAGTACTCGATTTTTTATGTACTTAAGTAAAAAACAACTGATAGATAGATTTATTTTGCAATTTTATATAGGCTACTTAATTAAATTTTATATTAGCACATATTTTTTATAATCCTACTGCTCAAAATACCTGGGATTTTGCCAAAATAACCACTATATGGAGTCAAGATATATTTTTGTTGTTGATATGGACTACGTTGACGAGAGTGATGTAGTAATGTTCACTATGAAGCTTACACTGCGATGTACCTGAGAGAAAACAGATTTGACCATCTGATTTGCACCAGTAAGAAAAAAGTGTTTTAAAGCTTGTTGTTTTGCAGAACATCACAGTAATTTACTTAAGTACAGTAACGAAGCAAAACTACTCCGTTACTGTCCACCACTGGAGGATTGTGTTCCCCCACCCCAAAGCACAGACTGGAGAACATTCAGACACTGTTTTTCAGCTGGAGTATATGAGGAATCCCCAATGAGACGCTGAGCGTTGAGGCAGGGGTTATATAAACATCTGAGGTTCCAGCGGCGCTGCTCTGAGCTTAATTCTGTCTCGCTCTCTCTGTGTCTGTCGAGCGGCAGTAATGGTCCTATATGATGGTGAGAGTGCCTGACAGCATACGATTTGTTTGCCGCTTGCTTGTTGCTCCTTCAATGCATTGATATTCCACAGTGCATTTGGTTTGGACTCTGTGAGAGCCCTCACTCTAATTGTGCTGGAGTCGGTTTAATCTGGGCTGATGAGGCCTGTGCTGACAGATACACAGGCTCTAATCTCGCTGCACTCCAAGTGTCGACTCTCATTTAACCACACGCACTCACGCATGACCTGCATTTTAGCTCCAGCAATCCTAAAACACATATCCACTCGAGTCTTCAATGCAAATAACATTACCATCCCAGCCTATTAAACAGTTTTCCTCAGCGCTGCTGTGTGTTTGAGTTGTTTACTGATGTGTTTGCCGCTTGTAAGTTGTGTTTTCGAGTTCTGTGCCTAATGTTCTCTCTCTAACGTCTTAGAGCCCTCACTTTGGACAACACCCTTGTCATCCTGTCCACCGTGGCCCCTGATGCGGGCCGGTACTACGCCCAGGCTGTCAACGACAAGAACGGAGAGAACAAGACCAGTCAGCCCATCCTCCTGAATGTAGAAAGTGAGTTCTGAATAGAGAATCAACACACGTTTTGTGATGTCCACACTTCAAAAGATTGTCTGCAACCTCCTCGGGCAAGGATTCCCAAACTTATTTGTCAGCCGAACTCCTTACCTAGAATATTTACTTGTACCTCCTTAAATTTTAAGATTGTTAAGTCAAAAATGTATCAACACGTTGGTACCTTCACAGTTCTCATATGTCAGTTATGGTCACATAATATGCAGGTCAACAAATAACATATTTACGTATTTTGATTGTTTTTATTTAAAAATTATTAATTTATTCATTAATTGTTTATTAGCTTTTTCCATCACTCCAGTTTAGGATACCCTGCCCTAGGGGGTCTATGGCAGTACTGCAGGTGGTCCATCAATTATTGTTTGATCTCAAACATATAATATTTAAATATATGTTAAACAAAAATACAATATTCAAATAGACTTCTACAATATTCAAGTTCAGCTAAATGATTCATCGCCCCTGTCACATTAAAATGCATTAACTAAAATTTAAATTATATGTTACTTATATACTGTATATTTACAGTGCTGATTACTTTCAATTTGTAGTCCATTACTGATTCCAAATTACATGACAAAAATTGTAGTTAGCAACGTCATCCGTTACATTGCACATTTTAGGTCATATAATCACACTGCTTTTTGATTACTTTTAGATTATGTTTGACCTAACTCGTTAATCACATTGATTTAAATAAGATAATCTTGTACCATACTGATATAAAAGCACAAAGGGAAAGAAAATATATTCCATTCGTTGTAATTAACAACATGAGGTGCATTAAACATTACATTACACAGAGGTTTCCAAAGATTGGGTTCGTGAAGGAACTGCAGGGGGTTCGTGAGTTTACTGAAAAGCTAGAAGACTTTCTAAATGTATATAAGTGTTAGGCTATTTTACCAGTGTTTAAAAATGTAATATAATTTAGTTTCAAGTACTTAATTTTTGGAATCTGATTACATAATCCAGAATACATGTTATCAGTTACTTCCCAGCACTGTATATTTATATATGACCATCATAACAAGAATATTAATATACTATACTGGTCTAATGTTTGTAATAATTAAGATGTTTTAATGTTTCTGAAACAAGCTTCTCACCAAGGCTCACCAAAAATACAGTTAAAGCAGTAATATTGTGAAATATTATTAAAATAAATAAATAAATAAATTATTATTTCAAAGCAAAAAAGTTGACCACTGGTTCATAAATAACTTTATTTGTTAGTCTTTTTCGTATTTTATTGAATAGCACTGAAGCAATGCAAGCTGGACTCATTTGCTATATAAGCACCACTTCTCAATGTGCTGAAACATTTACACTAACTTCTAGGAAATATTATTTATTTGCATTTTGGTTTTTCACACTATCCAACAGGTGAATTGGCACGTTCACATTAAACAACTCCATCGCCCCCTAGTGGCTGTACATGACACCTAATGTTGTGCACACAGATCTTGACAGATTTTCAAGAATCAATATTCCCCAACTCACTGCGCAGTAGATTGCGAGTATGTGGCGTGTGGTGAAGCTTCATGGAGCTTTGTATGATAGCTGTGGTCCTGCGGTGCAACAATGACATTGTGATTAATCACCCTCATAAAAACAGCCCCTCTCTTTAATAGACCCCACAAAAACAGATTTATGAAAAAGAGAGGCAGACCATAAAGTCCCTCTGTGAGACCATGGCCTACTGTAACTCTTATCCAGGGGTCCAAGTATGAAAGAGGAAGCAAATAAAGGGGAATAAGATCAAGACGGAAGAAAAGAGAGATCCCTGATTGAGGGCAGAGAATCAATGGACAGCTGAAGGTTTCCAGAAACCGGCAAATGATTGCATGGCATTTAATCGTGTCGACGGTGTCTCTCAATCAGGCCCCATTCTGCAGTGTGGCACATTAGCAGAGGTATTACAGTGCTCTTACAGGAGGAGAGGGTGCATACAATTACATATATGATCTAAGCACATAATAGAAAGGGCTGTGAGAAAGAGACGAACAAGTGCTCTGGGCTTCAAGATTATCTTTATGTCTGCCTTCTTTCACTGCCTCCACCTTTACTCTGGCTTTCTTTCTCTCTCTCTCTTCCCAGAAGGAGATTTTATTGCTCAGAGTTTGCTCGTTCAAATGGTTTCTCTGGTTCTAGGTTTCACAGACTCTCAAATGGCTCCAGTGGGGTCATGGAGCGGCCATCCGCTGGATGACCACTGAGAAGATCACAAAATGTATACATACTGTAAAAGTGTAGAGCTGTAGAATTCATGTTAGTAGTAAGATCACATGATTTGGGCTTGGAAGATTTTGGATGAGAAATGGTCATGAGATCATATACGGAAAACTCTTGCTTTGTTAATTTTTTGTGGTATTGTTTTGAAAGACACATGGGAGATTATTAAGGTGTTTTTCCTCAGAAGAAAAATCTCATAAGCAAGAGAATACATCAAAAGTCACTCTTTGTTCTTCATTTAAATTCACTGTGAAATGCTTTTGGTAATCCATTTACTTCAATATTTTCACATTTTCACAAACAGGATTAAAACAGGAAGAAATGCAGGTTGAGGCTTGATTTTATTCATTGACATTTTATTAGGAAAAGATTTTCTATGGAGTAACATATACCGGTAATCATGATAAAGATTGTAAACAAGCTTATTTGCAGCTGTAAACAAATTCTGATGCTGTCAGTCACAATTCAGTTTTACTCTATCAAAAGATCAAAAGTGTGAAGTTGGATTTTTTAGGTTTTTGGAAGAAGGCTCTTGTGTTCACCAAGGCTGCGTTTATTTGATTAAAAATACCATAAGAACATGTGAAAATGTGACATTTTATTACAATTTAAAATAACAGTTTTCTATTTTATTATATTTTAATATGTAATTTATTCCTGTGATGCAAAACTCCATTTTCAGCATCTATACTCCAGATTATGCTGATTTGGTGAATTAAGTCTTCTTTAATGAATAGAAAGTTCAAAAGAACAAAATTTATTTGAACTGGAAATCTTTTTTAGCATTATAAATGTCTTTACTGTCACAAATGCATCCTTGCTGAATAAAAGTTTTAAAATGCCCCTATTATGGATTTTTGAAAATTACCTTTCATGCAGTGTGTAACACAGCTCTAAGTGAATGAAAACATCCTGCCAAGTTTTAAATCTGAAAGTGCACCGTGTATAAAGTTATTGTCTCGAGAAAGAAAGAGTCGACTCTGAATCATTGAAACGAGTTGTTTTTCAAACGAATCCCAAGCCGTTTCATGTTGACGTCAACATGAAACATTAGCATATTGCCCGCCCACTTGTTGGTCTTTTCGCCTTGGTCTGAATGAAAATGCAAATTCATTCTTTGCCACTAGGTGCCGCTTTTGGAGCGGTAAAAATAGCAGTTTCCCGTTAACGGCTGTACACAAAGTAGCACTGCGCTCATAAACACCTCTTTATCAGTCATTACAGGCATGATGCGGACCAATCACTGCAGATTAGCTTCATGCATAGGAGGGGTTTTGGAAAAATGAATCGTTAAGCGAAGCGTTTGGGAGTCGTTGAGCAAATAAGGTAAAAATAAATGCATATTATAAGACAATGAAAGTGTTTTTTGACCTTGCATGCATGTCAATAAACCGATTTATTTATATATAATTACTAGTGGATGTACTATACTTTTATTATTTAGAAAGTGACCAATAATCTGTGATCTATGTATTTGTTTGTCAAGCGCGTTCTCTCATCACCGCTGCTGCTGCGTGAATATGGCAAATCACAACACCACGGAGACCCGTGAAAAAACTGGGATTAAAGTCCAAAACCTGACTTGAAATCAATCGATCTAACAAATCAATCGGGACTAAAGCGGTTCCATAAATGACAAATTAAGTTCACACAATCTCACTAATTTGTGCACGCTTATTCTTAAGCAGCCCTTAATGTCGATCATGGATCAAATCGATCCACCATGACAA
>NW_015554139.1:1462888-1466797 GCF_001515605.1 Sinocyclocheilus anshuiensis
AAAGTGACCAATAATCTGTGATCTATGTATTTGTTTGTCAAGCGCGTTCTCTCATCACCGCTGCTGCTGCGTGAATATGACAAATCACAACACCACGGAGACCCGTGAAAAAACAGGGATTAAAGTCCAAAACCTGACTTGAAATCAATCGATCTAACAAATCAATCGGGACTAAAGCGGTTCCATAAATGACAAATTAAGTTCACACAATCTCACTAATTTGTGCACGCTTATTCTTAAGCAGCCCTTAATGTCGATCATGGATCAAATCGATCCACCATGACAAACAGCGAATATATCTGTGCTGTTTAATGCATTTGAGACGTTGTGTTTTCCTCACTGCATAACTGACATGTCACAGGTATATTTTTAATCTGTAAATGTTAGAAAGTCAGGCAAATATATCCATTTTGCTGTCAGGAGGAGTGGGCGAGGCTGACGCGAGTGAACGAGCGCTGCTGCGTGCATGCACGCTAAACAGACGGCGCGCAAAAATATACATTTTGCTAAAATATTTGTTGTTAGACATTAAATTAAATGTGCCTTTTGTAGAATTTTAAACCTTCATATAAGTGTATTTTTATGATAGCAGTAACTGTAAAGGGACTATTGTTATGGGTAAATCAAATGTAAGCTAGTTCAGTGCTAATTACTAAGCTCAAATTAGTTAATGTGTGCTTATAGCAGTTTAGAAGTCATTTTCTTTATTATTTATTTTCATTTTAATTCAGTGATTTTAGCTTTTAATTTAGTTATTTTAATGCTTTAAAGAGCAATTGTAGAGACTGTAATGTTCTGCTATCTGTTCTGCAAACTATAAAAGGTACAGCTGTAATACTGTTCTGCAAAGGTAGCCTACAGCTGTCATAAAACCATTCTGCTTGGCTACTGTAAAAAAAAAAGTCAAATAATAGCGTTCCTATTGGTCAGTGTTAGAGGAACTCTAACTTTACTCTAACTCTCAGCTTAGTCTGATAGTTAACCTGCTTTAGACCAGGTTAGTTTCCCAGCATAAGTTGCCACGGTGACTGAAGTTGATCTATGTTAAATTTGCTTTATGGAACAAAATCATTTGACAATGAGTCAGACTAACTGAAATAAGCCTGACTTATTTGGTTATCTTGTTTAATGAAACAGGCCTTGAGGCATTAAAAGTGATCATATTTTCTCCATTGCATCATATTGCATCGAATCGCATTGTGTTGAATCGAATCGAATCGAAATCGGATCACACTGCATCGTAACAGGGGTGAATCATATCGCATCAGTAGCTGCTTCATATGTATCTTTAATGTATCGTATCGTTGGCTATGCATCGAGATGCGTATCGTATCGGCCTCAGTCATGAGATGCACATCCCTACCTTGCATGGATGTCAACCTGTTGTTGGGGACTCCCAAAACCAAAATATGAATCTTTCATAACCCATAATAGGGGCACTTTAATTTGTTCCAAAAAAACAAAACAAACAAACATAAAAAACGTACTGACTCTAAACAGTACTGTATACAAACAGCTATTTCAATTCATTTCTATTAAATATTCAGTATTTGAGTAGCCCAGGAAGCCAATTTACAGCTTGAGTCACATCTTGTGCCACTACAGACAGCAAGTCGAACCAATTTAGGAGAAACTATTGAGATCTCATTTGTAATTTTCTTGCCTATGTGCTTCTGCTTATCTTTAGACATTGGTGGCCCAGCAGACCCCATCGCTCCCTCTATTATAATCCCGCCGAAGAACACCAGTGTGGTGGTGGGCACGTTTGAAGTCACACTGGAGTGTGTGGCCAATACAAGGTGTGTGTGTGTGTGTGTGTGTGTGTACACAAGCACTCAAAATGACCTCTATCAAACTATTAAAACTCAATTCTGTTTATTTGTTTCCTTCGGGCCACTCCTATCTCTCATTCCCCGCTTGTGTTTATCCGTATTTCTCTCTCTCTCTCTACCTCCAGGCCTCTCATTAAGCTCAGCATTACATGGTGGAAAAATGGAGTGCTGGTAAACCGAGGCCTCCGGGACTTTGGTCGCCGTCTGACCATCAGCGGTCCCATGGTCAGTGACAGCGGCTACTATGAATGTGAAGCCTCCCTCCGGAGCAGCAGCGCCCCCTCTGTCAGCGCCGGAGCATATCTGCACGTCCTGGGTAACCTCACTTTCCTCCTCCTTGTCAAAATTGTGTTTAAAATGTGCCTTGTACAGAAAGTATTCATAACTGTGCATCATTTTTTCCCTTTTAATCTTCAAATATGTCAACACAAAGGCATGCAAAAAAAAAAGGAAATCATTCAAGAACCTTCATTTATCCAAGATGAAAGACTCATCTATGAAAGTATTCTTATCTTAGAGTAAATACTAGCCCTCTTGCAGCAGTCACAGCCTTAAGTATGTTTCTTCGAGCCTTGAACATTTACTTTGTTTAATTTCCGCCCATTTACCACGCAAATATGTTCCAACTCTACCAAATGAATGGAGAGGGTCTTATACCAGATTTCAATTGGATTAAAGTCAAAGTTTTTGCTGGGTCATTGTGAAGTATTAACCTTCTTTTTAAAATACTTTACTGCTGTGTGCTTTTGGTCATTGCTCTGATAGAAAATATGCCTTTGAGCAAAACCCAGATATCTGGTGGACTGAAAGAGGTTCTCTCAAGGATTTGCCTGTATCCATGTTGCTTTTGATGCCAACAGCTGAAAGAAGACTATTATTATGAGTGATGGTAAGGATGGTATTACTTGGGTGTTGGACCAAAGACAGTGCTTTCCTTTCAAGCTTCACATAGCTCAAGTTTAGGCACAAGATGTTCCTCCAAAAGGTTTCACGTTTTCTCATCTGGATTTTTAGCAAACTCTGGGTGAATCTGGGCATCGGTCTTCTACAGAAATGGCCTTTTTCTAGGAAGATGATTCTGGGAAGAACTGAAGATTATTGATGTCTGAACAGTTTTAGATCCTCACACTGCTGCTGTTTTTTTTTTTTTTTTGGTTACTACTCTACATTCGTTCTCTGATAGATATTCTGGTCCAGGTGCTCAGTTTGTTGAGATAGCTTAATCCTAGGGCTGTCTGGGTTGTGCTGTGTTTATTCCCTTTTTTATGATGAGCTTCATGGTGCCTAAAGAAGATTCTAAGCTTGCCAGTCTTTTTATAATCTTGTCTAGGTATTTTCCACACAGTAACTTCAGTAACAGTAACTTCATCTTGAAGTTCTCCTGGGTCATAAGAAGAGCACCCAGAGGAAAGAAAAATCAAAAGTGAGATCTCTTTAACATCTCAAATATTTCTCCTAGACAGAAATGAGTTTACTTTAAGATCGAATGGAGATTTTTTGCTTGAGTCACCTGCTTCTCAAACTTGTCTGTTGAGACAAAAACTCTTAACACTCTCACAGTTGTCTCCTTTAAAGTTTTAGAAGAGACCTCATCATCATCACACACTGCGCTCAGATTATTCTCCTTAGCTAGAGACACTGGATCTCTCACATTTGTCTCCTTCAAAGCTTTAGAAAAGATCTCAAGAACATCACACGCTGTGCTCAGATTTTTCTCCTAAACTAAAGACTCTGGTGGTCTCATATTTGTCTCTCCCAGTGTTTCAAACAAGATCTCAGTAACATCAATTCTCCTAAGGAGTTTTAGGAGAAACATCTGAGACACTGATAATACTAAAAAGAGAAATACATGAGAACGTCTCGGTTACGTATGGTAACCCTCGTTCCCTGAAGGAGGGAACGGAGACGTCACGTAGGATGACTGACGAATTGGGATCTCGCTTAGAGAGACCAATCTACTTCGAGTGTAAACTAAAGGAGTCAATGCACATTGGCATGCGATTATTGCATCCAGCTGCTGCTGATCACAGCGTGAGTATAAGTAGGCAGCAGATGCAGCGCATATTCAGGTTTTCGC
>NW_015554139.1:1466832-1467187 GCF_001515605.1 Sinocyclocheilus anshuiensis
AATATTAGCCAGTCATCGAGGTAGTTGAGAATGCGAATGCCCTGTTCTCTCAGGGGAACAAGGGATACCTCCGCAACGTACGTGAAGACCCGGGGCGACAGGGACAGCCTGGAGGAAAGGACCTCGTACTGATATGCTCGTCCTTCGGACGCGAACCGCAGCAATGGTCTGTGGTGTGGAAGGGTCGACACATGAAGTACGCGTCCTTCAGGTCGACCGCTGCAAACCAATCTCAGGGACGGATGCACCCGAAGATGCGTTCCTGCGTCAACATCTTAAACGGTAACCGGTGAAGGGCCCGGTTCAAGACACGCAGGTCCAAGATTGGTCGTAACCCACCGCCTTTCTTGGGTAC
>NW_015554139.1:1467200-1494775 GCF_001515605.1 Sinocyclocheilus anshuiensis
ATCCGATTCAGGCATTGCTATGGTCCCGGAGGAGAGCAGCGCAGCCGAATCTTCCTCTCCAGAAAGCTCTGGCTCACCCTCCAATGCAGCAATCAACATCTGGTCGTTATGAGGAGTGCCAAAGGATATGGCTGGTACACTTCTTGTAGAGGGCCCAGCACTTTCCATTGGCAGCTCAACTGGGTGCGGAGTGCAAGAGGAGCGATGGTCCCCCGAGGGTTGGTTCCCTGGAGGGTTTGCCATCAGATTACCCTCAGACCGCCTGTGCTACTGCTTGAAGTAGCCCCCGCCTGACTGCCGCCATGACGAGAACTAGATCGAGGCAGAGGCAACGGAACTCCGCCCCTTTGAGGAAACGGAGCTTGGCCCGCGACTCCGAGATGAACATCTTCCCGCAATGAGAACATGACTCATCCACAAACGCCACCTCAACGTGCTAGATGCCCAGTCACGTGAGGCAGCGAACGTGACCATCACCCAGCGCCAGGTAACGAACGCATCCTGAAATGCCCGGGTGATACGTTGTCTATAGCAAGACCCACATCGTCTTTACAAAGACGTAACGTCAAGTTTGCCATGCAACGTCGTCTTTAAAAAGACGCACCCATAATTGCACTTTTAGGGAAATAGCTCTTTTAGCGTGCTGAGGCGCACAGGGGAGATGGCCACCTGCAACACAAACAGGTGGTAGTGCAGCCTGATGTGTGCAACCCACTCGACACGGGAAACCACCACCGCTGAAGCGTCGTACCGCCAACACGAAGAGCTCTCAAAGAGCGCGCTGAACTCGTTCAGTCTTCTTCTCTCAGTAGAGTAGTCAGGAGCAGAACGATGTGATCGCTCGGCTCCGAAGCGAAAAAGCCTGAATATGCGCTGCATCTGCTGCCTGCTTATACTCACGCTGTGATCAGTGGCAGCTGGATGCAATAATCGCATGCCAATGTGCATTGGCTCGTTTAGTTTACACTCAAAGTAGATTGGTCTCTCTAAGCGAGATCCCAATTCGTCGGTCATCCGACGTGACGTCGGGAGTGACCGACTGAAAGGGAATCACAACTAAGTCTCCTGAGTTTAGAAAGAGCAAACTCTGAGAAATAAAACATTCCTATAATGGAGTCTTGATAGAGATTGCAGCAAGACAATAAAGAGATAGTCTGTGTTTCTTCCACCACATTCTCAGTTTTGACTCTTTTTTTTTTCTCAAATATTTTTCAAGTCTCATTTGTGTCTACTTCTATTTCTCGTAAGGAATTTTAGGAGAAACATCTGAAATGCTGTTGATACTAAAATGAAATATGATATATGAGAATCTCATCTAAGTCTCCTGAGCTTAGGAAAAGCAACCACTGAGCAATAATTTTTTCCTCTGGGTAGGGCTGATCTCTATTGCTGTTTGTTGCACTGTTTTTAAGAAAGGTTTTTGTTTAATATCCAATGGGAACCTGTGTTCAAATCCTAAAGTACCATTCACAACCATTCAGCAGTTTGGGGTTGGTAAGATGTTTTCATGTTTTTGAAAGAAGTCTCTTATGCTTACCAAGGCTGAATGTATTTAATAAAAAATACAGTAAAAACAAAAAAATATTGTGAAATTGTAATAATTGCTTTCTATTTGAATATATTTTAAAATGTAATTTATTCCTGTGATGCAAAGCTGAATTTTCAGCATCATTACTCATTACACATTTCAGTGTCACATGATCCTTCAGAAATCATTCTATGCTGATTTGCTTCTCGAGAAACATTTCTTATTATTATCAATGTTAAAAACAGTTGTGCTGCTTAATATTTTTGTAGAATCCAGGATACTTTTTATAGCTTTTATTTGAAATATATAATTTTTGTAACATTATAAATGTCTCTACTGACACTTTTTTTTACTGTATCCTTTCTGAGTGAAACTTAATAAAACAAACAAACAAATCAATAACTTACTGACCCAAAATTTTTTACCAGTTGAGCAAAATCTCCCAAGCAAAAGACATTTTCACATATGGCTGATATTTAAATGAATATGTAATATGTAAAACACTTTGGGGGCCCTGTGATGACAAATTAATTTGTAAAAACTTTGCTCTGTTTAAATATATTTTAAAGTGTACATTTTATTTATTTTTTTATTGTTTTATTTTTTATTGATTTATTGCTTTTATTCATGTTTTATAAAACATTTGCTTTGCTTTTTTTGCTTTGCTTTTATCCACAATATTCATTTAAAGCTTAATTATTAAAGGTGCAAATGTGCAAAAGTGCCTTCTCAGTTTGAATGGGCATGACGCTTCTGCACATTATTAATGCATCTAGTGTGATCTGTCATATATCAGATAATTAAACACTCCACTGTACATACAGTACGTTGTTAAAAAAAGAAGTGAATGTTATAATGATTTTTTGACAGCCATGTTAAAATATGAAAAACCCTGCATGATTTATTTTATTCTGCAACAATAATTAAGTGCAACAGAGAAGGTGAATACTTTCTGAAGGCCCTGTGCATTCTCAATATCTCAGTGATATTGAGTGTTTTAGTTCAGTCTGGTCAAGACTACTCTCACGACTGACTCAACTGAACTTCCCCAGAACATCCCCAGTTTGTGAAGGAGCCCGACAGACACATTACTGCTGAGATGGAGAAGGTGGTAGACATCGTATGCCAAGCTCGTGGTGAGTTTGTGCGCCTCTGCCGTGTGTGTGTGTGTGTGTGTGTGTGTGTGTGTGAGAGAGAGAGGGAGAGAGAGAGAGAGACAGTGAGAGACAGTGTGTGTGGATGTGTTAGATAACACACCTCTTGCTATGCCCCTGCAGGTGTTCCTCAGCCAGATATAGTGTGGTATAAGGATGCTGTACCCATAAGCCCCGTGAAGACACCTCGTTACAGAGTCCTGGTGGGCGGCAGTCTGCAGATAAATGGGCTGCTCCCGGACGACACTGGAATGTTCCAATGCTTCGCTCGCAACTTAGCAGGAGAGATCCAGACGAACACGTACCTTGCTGTCACCAGTACGTCAAAGCACCATCTGGGCCTGTCAATAGCGCTGTCTTCATTTATTACACTTCTCTCCTACATTCATCTTCTTCCTTATCTCCTGTCAGATGTGTCATTTTATAAAGCCTGTGACTTATCAGCTGCTTTTACTTTAAGAAAGAAGGAAAGATTAAGAAGAGTGATTATTCCAAGTTTAAGAGTGAGAGATAGAAAGAATAATGGTTGTTTTGTCTGCACTGGACAGGTCTTTATTATGTCCACCATTTATTTAATGCATATTAGACAGCTTGATAAAGACATCTTTGATAATTTAGTCAAGTTAGCGACCAGTGGCTCTTATATTTTCACATTTAGATCCTCTGGGGAGTGTGTGTGTGTGTGTGTGTGTGTGTGTGTGTGTGTGCATTACAATTTTCCTCTAGATGTGAGATAAGTCTGACAAAACCTGACAACGATATTTATGAATAAAGTAATAGATAAATATTTCTTATTCCATGAATATAAAACAAATAGAAGTATATGGTATGTCCCCTGTTAGATAGCCAAATGTGTGTGTGTGTACATATATAATGCTGTTCAAAATTTTGTTGCAAATCAGCTCATGGGGAAATATGAATAATTAATCATAACTAGTTATAATTAATTATAAATATTTAGATCCGCTGTAGATATTTACTTGACCTCTCAGGGTCAACTGTCTGTCAATTCTAAGAACGTTAATTTCCTGCCATGGTAACCAGGGGGGGCCTGGTGTCGTTGCAGACATCCTGGCATCCAGTTTATTGGGTGAGGGGACTGTGACGATTTGTTAATCTAATGAATAACTGATTTGTTAAATCAAATGAAAAATTGTGTGTTTGATTGGTCCAGACGTTACATTTTGTAGTCAGTAAGATTTTTAATTCTTTTAAAATATTTGTTTTATTTTGAAAGAAGTCTTTTATGCTCATTAAGGCTGCATATTTGATCAAAAATACAGAAAAAAAATGTAATATTGTGAAATATTATTACAATTTAAAATAACTATTTTCTATGTGAATAATTTTTAAAATGTAATTAATTCCTGTGATGCAATTCTGAATTTTTAGCATCATTACTCCAGTCGTCTTATCATTTCTTATTATCAGTGTTGAAACAGTTCTGCTTCTTAATATTTTTGTGGAAACCGTGATACATTTTTTTTCCAGAATTCTTTGATGAATGGAAAGTTCAAAAGAACAGCATTTATTTAAAATCGAAATCTTTTGTAGCATTATAAATGTATTTACTATCACTTTTGATCAATTGAATGCATCCTTACTGAATAAAAGTATGAATCTCTTTCAAAAAACAAACAAACAAAAATGTTACTGTCTCCAAACTTTTGAACAGTAGTGTACAGTATATTGCTGGAAAACAAACAAAAATAAATTCCAAGAAAAATACACACATATCACATCCGTGTTTACAGCTTTTAATAAAGCAAGCAAAACTGCTGCTGCATATCAGTGGCTGTTTCTCAGAAATGGGGCATATTTGTATGTTTTATATTTTGTTATTTCACTGGAGCAGAGAGTGGCCCTCAGAGTGACATGGTGAGAGAAAAACATAGCACCCCTGACTAGAGGGAAGCGTAATGCTTAATGTAATGTACTTTAAAAGTTATTTTTTTGAGTGATTACACTTTTTAAATAGAGACATTATTTTTTTTGTCCAGGGTGAAGCTAAACCTGGACTATAGCATATATGGTGAATTGGATTGAATCGGTGCCAGAATGTGATTCCAGATCATTCCGTTCCAATTTAATATCTGTCTACAAGGATAATAGATCCAGAAATCCCCATCATTAATGGATCATCCAACAGTTCCCTCAATGAAAATGGCTTAATAAGCATACTAAATGTGTTAAGGAAACTCTAAAAATACAAAAGAGTTTCTGTGACGTTTAGAGATAGAAGCGGGTTTAGAAAATATAATTAGCTCAGTATAACAATGATAGAAGTCAATGGAAAGTCTCTACTGTGTTGTGTGTGTGTGTGTGTGTGTGTGTGTGTGTGTGTGTGTGCATGCGTGTTGAGTATGTGCATATGTGTCTCAGCAGCCTCTCTCTCTGCCACAGGTATCGCCCCAAACATCACGGCCGGCCCTTCTGACAGCGCTGTGATTGATGGCATGTCCATCATTTTACACTGTGAGACCTCAGGGGCCCCGCGGCCCGCAATCACATGGCAGAAAGGTCAGTCTCCAATCAGTCATCTCTCTCAAAGAAAGATATTCATCAGTGTCTCGTGGACTTACGAACATTAATGTATCTTTGCAAGCTTAGGGATGTCAGCTAAATTAAGTATCCAATCAACAGTCTTCTGATGAGCTGGGGACCGTCTTGTCTGTTTGTTCTTCTTTTTCATTTCTCGCTCTCTCTCCCTTGTGTTTTGCCATCTCTCCGTCTTTGCACAGCTGATCGGGTTCTGGCAAGCGGCTCCGTACAGTTGCCGCGTTTCACTTTGCTGGAGTCTGGCAGTCTTCTGATCAGCCCCTCTCACCTGTCTGATGCTGGATCCTACACCTGCATGGCCAGTAACTCCCGTGGCATTGATGAAGCCTCGGCCGATCTGGTGGTGTGGGGTGAGTGCATGGCGAGTCTCATATAGTGTGGTCATATAGCGTGTGATTTCTATCGCAGTTTCTGACCACCCATTTCATAAGGGTCTGTCTGTCTGGCCGCCATGAGAAGTGACCCACTGTTCGCTTTCTTACATCTACACTGTGTCCTAATCAAGGAGTCAAGGTTTGTCTCGTTAACATGACCCAGTTAGTTGCTGCTAGCAGAAGTCAGTGATAAACAGTATAAGAGTGTCCACAATGAGAGGAAAAGAAAAGAAAAGGAAAGGAAAAATCTAGTTTAATACATAAGGAGTGTAGGACTTTTTTTGAAATTGTATAAAATAATCTGAAAGCAACATTTATCTTTAATAATGTCTAAAAATATGCGTTAACCATTAAGTAAAAAGTAATAACATTTTTCATGCATCTTAAATACATGTGAATATATACAGTACACATCCTAATCATAAAAAGGCGAGTAACACCAAATGACATTTTACAACTTGAACAAACCCTGATTTGTTATAAAACATTTGTCAAATTATCTGATATTTAAAGAGACTTTGACACACAGTCATGAGGGTCACTCTACAAACAATGTCACATTTTATGTTTTGGTTTGTCTTTTGTTTTGTTTTGTCTTTTGTTTTGTTTTTTGTTTTGTTTTGTTTTGTTCCACCACATAATTTTGGTTGCACTGCTTGACTTTAATTTGGCAGACATTTTTGTTTTCAAATATTTATACGCAATATAGATATTTTGTTCTTTTTTTGTCTAGGAAAATGTTTTAAAAGATTATGCAGAATTTCTTAAAAAGGTTTTCTTTTTACATATTTAATAGAGGCATTTAATGAGGCATTTTTTTTACTTTATGCCCCAAAATAGTATCAAAATACATAAGAGAGAACACTTTCATGACTGTGTTTCCTTTAAAGTGTAATAATGTCATGAAACGTTTTACTTCAAAGTTCATTTAAAACATTTTTGTTTTAACAATCTTCACTTATTTTGATGTGTTATATACTAACATACTAAAGCACATGTAAATTACTCGATTATAATTTTAACCTTAGTGTGTTATTCAATACTACATTTAATGTATTTTGAATGTACTAAATTTCAGCTTCATTGTTACAAAAGTATAATTACGAATATATTTAAATATATGACACACAAGTTTAGTCTAGCATAAATGGTTATCAGTGCATTCGGCGGTACAGTTTAAACATATTTCAAAGACAATAGAAGTAATAATTACATTTTATATGAAGTATGTATTTTTATATGATGTATTTTATGGCTTACTTAAGTGGGTCAAAAAGCACTCTAAAGTTCAGCTAATTGCGTTTCATATAAATTCAAACCATAGTACATTTTCATTTAATTGCAAATAACATGCAATTAATTGTCCAAAAGCATTACATTCAGTTCACACTTAATTATGTTCTTTTAGAATATATTATTCCCATAATAAGTACTCTTTTTAAAAACAGTGTGCTTCTTTTTCACAAGGGAAGGCTGTTACATGTCTAACAGAAACTGGAAGGGTAAATCAATGCCATCGATTACGATACTACACTGTGATTTGTGTGTGCAGCTCGAACGCGGATCACTAATCCACCTCAGGACCAGAGCGTGATCAAGGGCACAAACGCAGCCATGACCTGCGGGGTGACCCATGACCCAAGTGTCACAGTCAGGTACAACCTCCACCCTCCTCCCCATGTCTTTGTTGTCGACTCTGTCTAAATGTCTATTGTCTTTCTCTCTCTAGCTCTCTCTCTTTCTGTCACACCCTGCTTTATCTCGCTCCATCTTCGATCAATGCTAGCTTGTTCCATCCATTCATGTCCTGTGTGTTTATTACATTGAGTCTCATAAGACTTGATTTAACTGTCACCTGCTGGGCTGCTGTTATTCATTTGATCAGGGAAAACGGATGAATATGTAAACAAAGCAATAACTTAGATGGAGACTTTAATTAAACGCAAGACAGGCGAGATTAAATGGGGAAACGATGTGGCTGCAATTAAGAAGTGTTGATGTGTATGTATGAGTGCATATATGTGTGCAGGACAATTTTCTGTTGTGTATATGCGTGTGTGTTTATTCAGTAATTAAACAGCTTTGCCATGTATTGTTGCTGTGAAGAAGAATATGTAAATAGGCCCCTGTTATTCACAGGCACATCTGGGAGAAAGGAGGAGTGGTTATTGACATGAAATCGAGCCCTCGCTTGCGTCTCGACTCCAATGGCACCCTACATATATCTCAGACCTGGTCAGGGGACATTGGGACCTACACCTGTAGAGTTACCTCTGTGGGAGGCAATGATTCTCACAGCGCTCACCTGAGAGTCAGGTACATATCAGAGATGCTATTGCCCAGCTAATTACCCACTGTGTCCTTTCGCCTTTTAGATTTACATTCTGGCACTGGTTTTCACTTCCTCTTGGACATCGTTTTGGTGTTTTGGATTGTATCTGTGAGCTTTGTTTTTCTATTGGGATTTAAAGAATTGAGACAATAGGTTGTTGAGATTGCACAATGAATAGTAAACAAACATCCAAACACTGCTTTCCCTTTTCTCACTCTCTCTCTCTCTTTTTATCAATGTTTCTTCAAGTAGAGAAGTGCATTGTATTTTATCTGCGTCATAAATAATGGTGAGTTGGCAAAGCAGTTGAGGCAACATTTATATAAACAAGAGAGTCAATATTTATTATAAAAACTCTGTTTATCTCTCTCTCAGCATCATTTTGTTTGCTTTATTGACATGACAAACAATTGTACATCTGTATTGCCAAATTGTTTGCAGCTTAGCAAATAGCATAAAAATAAATATCAAAGAATAACAGTTTATTTTATAAATATATGTAATTGTATTGTATAAATATGTGTACACTACCATTCAAAAGTTTGGGGTCAGTAAGTTTTTTTTGTTTGTTTTAAGAAATTAATACTTTTATTAAGATGCATTCAATTGGTCAAAAGTGGCAGTAAAGACATTTATAATGTTACAAAGAGTTCTTTTTCAAATACATTATGATCTTTTGAACTTTCTGTTCATCAAAGAATACTGAAAACAAAGTATTAAGCAGCACAGCTGTTTTCAACATCGATAATAATAAATGTTTCTTGAGCAACAAATCAGTATATTAGAATGATTTCTGAAGGATCATGTGACACTTAAGACTGGAGCAATGATGCTGAAAATTCAGCTTTGCGTCACAGGAATAAATTACATTTTAAATATATATTTAAATAGAAAAGTTATTTTAATTTGTAATAATATTTCACAATATTACTGTTTTTACTGTATTTTGTTCAAATTAATGCAGTCTTAGTGAGCATAATAGACTTCTTTCAAAGACATTAAAAAATCTAACCGATTTATGAAGGGTAGTGTATATTTAAAATTGAATTGAAATGCAGTGTAAAAATCCGTGTATCATTCGATCATTCGTTTTTTGATTTAATATTGAAAATAGAAAAATGAGAAAACGGCTCCTTTTTTGTTTTTTTGTTTTTTTCCAAAAAACAAAAACCGAGAATTCAGCTTAAATTTACGTGTTTTTCGTTCATGGGTGGAAAAATGAATAAACAGCTTGAATATTCGATTTCTACATGTGGGCGGGAATTAAACGCCCCTTTCTGCTGATTGGTCAGCCGAAGATCAAACCGTGCCTTCATCAGTTCTTCTGCAGTATCACGCAGCAGAATAATAGTCCTCCACTGCTGCAGTTGTACGGATTAATAACCCATTTTATCAATTTCAAATTTTTCATCAAACAAACAGACTAATGAATAGCTCGACACAACTCGTACCGGGGCAGAGTCTAGAAAGATTAAATGTAGTTGCAATAAATGCGTTAAGAATCCATACAGCTGCAGCAGTGGAGGACTATTATTTTTCTGCGTGATACTGCAGAAGAACTGATGATGGCACGGTTTGATCTTCGGCTGACCAATGAGCAGAAAGGGGCGTTTATTCATTTTTCCACCCATGAACAAAAAACGAAAATTTAAGCTGAATTCTCGTTTCTCGTTTTTTGGAGAAAAACGAAAAAACGAAAAAGGAGCCGTTTTCTCATTTTTCTACTTTCAATATTAAATCAAAAAACGAATGATCGAATGATACACGGATTTGTAAACTGTTCTAAAATGTGTGAATTATTAATTCTCACTTTTTATGACTTTCCTCTGGCTCTTTCTCTCACTGTAGGCAGTTGCCTCATGCTCCAGAGAACCTCATCGCCACCCTCAGCAGCTCAGAGAGACGAACCATCAACCTGACCTGGGCCCAGGCCTTTGACGGGAACAGCCCGCTCATCCGTTACATCCTGGAGGTGTCAGAGAACAGTGAGTTTTCTGGCCTGCTGTATTTTCTGTCATTCTTTACTCATCATTCAGATCTGGAGTCCATTCTCAATGTCTCTGTTCGTGACAGACGCACCTTGGACTGTGCTCTTGGCCAACATCGAGCCAGAAGCCTCCAGCGTGATCGTAGGGGGCCTCATCCCGGCACGTTCTTACCAGTTCCACCTGTGTGCCGTCAACGACGTGGGGAAGGGCCAGTTCAGCAGGGAGACGGTGCGGTGAGTGTGGGACTCAAAAAGCGAGAAACTTTGGATCACCTTTTTAACCCGATCTCATGAAAGTGTGTTTCAATATCATGTTTTTCTGTTTCTATTTAGCGTACAATTTATACACAGAAATTGACTTTGGCGTGCATATGATACACAGTGGTTATGTTTAGGGGTGTGGGGTAAGTGCGTATTATATGTATGCCAAACTGCATATCATATGCACGCAAAAACTGCATATATGCACAATTAACACGTGTGTATCACATGCATGCCAAAAGTACATTTCTGCATAAAATAGCACACCAAATAGAAACAGAAAATCGTGCTATTGATGTGCTTTTTCATGAGAGCGTTGCTCCCTTTTCTATCCTCACAGCTAAGCCTGAAGGACGTCAAACTGTGAGATTCACTGTTAACAAAATGATCAGTTTCTTAAAGGCCTAAATACTTTCAAGGAAGAAAATGTTCACGTAGCCAATTTTTTGACTATAGCATGAAGTCTGGTCTTCATCACAGCTTTTTCAGGTCAAGTACTGCCCACTTTGACAGAAAGAGACCATCTGACTGACATGGAAAGCTACCAATCACAGTTCACTTTATTACATGCCATTTAGAGTCAAATTTCTATGAAATATAATTTGCTGATGAGGAAAGATGTGTATATATATATATATATATATTAGTGCTATCAAACGATTAATCACATACAAAATAAAAGTTTTTGTTTGCGTAATATATATATAAATACACACACATACAGTATATATTTTGAAAATATTTACATGTATTTACATGTTTATGTTTATATTCATAAAATGTATATTATAAATAAATATATTTAATATATAAACAACATATTTTTCTGAAATATAAACATGCATGTGTGTGTATTTATATATACATAATAAATATAAACAGCATACATGTAAACAAAAACTTTTTTTTGGATGCGATTAATCATTTGACAGCACTAATATATATATATATATATATATATATATATGTGTGTGTGTGTGTGTGTGAAATGTATATAATGTAAATAATGGTGCGTAGGCATACAGACGAACGCTTAGGCTTTTAAAGTTTAAACTCAATTTGATACTGTGCATGAACAGAAATTTTCAACACATGCAAACGTTCAAGTTTCATGTTTGTCCAGTTCCTGCGAAATTTTTCTCCAGATGTCATGACCGATAAAAATGTCTGTACTCTTTAGTTAATAACTATAGTTAATTATTTGTGTAACTATAGTTAATTAATCGTGTATCTCTTAACCCCTTCACACAAGCACTTGTGTGCGTCTTTTTTTGTCATGCCTCCAGGAGTTCGATTTTGTTGTTGTTTTTGTTATTGTTTTGACAAAAGTATGGCAAAAGTGCCGCAACCTTGTGGACATCCTAAGTAGCGCAAAAACATTCAAGGCGCATGTGCAAGCCAGTGTTATTTTAGTATCAGTGAGATACTATTGTAGTTTTAATAAATTGTTTTAATTGGTTTTTATTTTTATATTTTCCATTTTCGTTGTAATTTTAGTTAAAGTTTTAGTAATTTTGTGTTTTTGTCTTTTTTTTTTTTTTTTTTTAAATGTCTATTTTTATTAATTTTTTATTTAGTTTTAGTTATTTTTAGTACATCAGGTTAAACTAAATGAAAACGAGAAATGTTGCCTAGTTGAAAAAAAAAATAGGTTTAAGTTTTTATATATCTTATTTTATTTCAATTAATGTTTATTTTATTCTAAACTTTATTCTTTGGGCTGTAGTCTGTGCGAAAGATGCAGACAATAATTTTTTTTTTTTTAAATCGAATAGTGCCACTCATGGCACTCATTCAGTCTTCATGAATAGTTTGGAAAAGACTGAAAATGTTCTTATACGTTTCTGATCAGAATCGAAAATAAATTTGATACCACCAACGGGCTAGTCTTGCGTTGCCAGACCTTCAGACTGATGGCAGAAGTTCTGGGAACCATGGCAACTTTAAAGAACCGCCCAAAAGGCCATACGTTTCGTTTTGTGCCGTGTCATGTTTAGGGGCATGGAAATATTTCACATACTTTTGAAAATCCAGCGTTCGGTTGATCCTGATAAGCGTTCATTGTCACAGCTGTAAACATGACAGCTTTCTTCTAACATGAGGGGATTTGGCATCACGGTGACACCTTTTTTTCCAGGCGGAACGTTAAAGAACGTGCCACACACGTCTCCCGGAAATCCTGTAGAATTCAACCAATCAGAAAATGATTTTGAAACTCCTGAAGTTCTTCCAATTTTGTGTACCATATGCATCAAACATTCAGCCAACAGTCCGTGGGCGTGACATCTGAGGCTGAGACTACCAACTGGCAAACTTTGGCGAATCTAGTGGTTTTCCTCATTGCACAGACAGACTGCTAAGAAAACCGCTGTGCTTGTACTTCCAGAAGTGAATAATCCCAGCCAATCAGATTGGAGCTAGTGATTTCAGTCCATGCTTTCCATCAGACGCTCAGTGAACAGGGTTTCCTGGGGGGTCCCGAGGACTAGCTCAGACGTGTCTGTGAGAATCGCACCTAGGCGTGGAAGAATAGCCACAAAAGCCCGGCAAAAGTGGGAAGACTTTCTTCTCACAGACCTACAGCCCCCGTGAGGAGGGAGGTAGTGCATTATTCAGCTGAATCGGACCCTGCAGCCCGCAGTGTTGTTAGGAATTTTTAGCAGCTTTTGTACAACTGCTTTCCACTCTGTCTACTACAGCATTACAAAGAGCGCCAAGTTACTCCCGCCTTCAAATGTGCTCAGATCCCAGGAGAACACCTGTGACGTCTGAGATATCCTGACTCAAAGATGCCCCAAAAACCGAGAAAACGCCAAACAACATTTCTGCATGAATATGTTTTCTCATTAATATTCATATCTGCTTGTGTCTTAAGGGATCCTGCTATGAAGGAAGCAGCCGTTCACAGATATTTGATTCTTGTAATCTGATAGAACAGTCACATTTGGAGTTTCTTCGGATCAGCTGGAGAGTGTTGCGTGTTTTGCTGCCTTACAGCGGGAGGGAGGCTGATTGAAAATGGAAAAGTCAAGCTCGAATCAATGATCGAGGATGAGATCTGAAAGCATGTAGAAAGTAAACATTCTTTGCCCGTCTGCAACATCCTGCGCATGCACAGCTGTGGCAAATCCATAATCTGCCGCCCAGGATACCGAAGTCCTCGACGGACTTAAAAGAAACAAACCGGGAAAATATTAGGGAAAAAATATGTCTTGCTGATGCAATGCCCCGTCAAGAGCTAACATCCCTGAGGGCGAAAATGAACAAAACACTATTATAAGAATGCCACATTGTTCTCCAACACACTTAATAGTGGTCGAAGTGGTGTGGAAGCGAACTCTTCGTGGAGGTTTCATCATTCGACACCTAATTTATCATGTCAATTAGCATATGCAAAACCAGTGCAAGGTTTAACTGCTTAGCAACTACTCACTCTGCAGGCAGCCTCTTATGCTCAACAAAACTGCATTTATTTGATCAAAAATACAGTAAAAACTGTGAAATATTATTACAATTTCAAGTAAGTGTTTTCTGTTTTAAAAGGTCATTTATTCTTGTGAATTTTGAGCATCATTACTCCAGTCTTCAGTGTCACATGATCCTTCAGAAAGTTAAGTCGTTTGAATCAGTTCAACAAAAGTCTTCAGTGAACAAATCTGAACAAATGAAACCAGTAGTTGGCAACAAATGAGCATCTTTTATCTATTATGGGTAAGTTATTGCGTTGATTTAAACCGATTTCCCTTGAACCAAGATGACAGATTTAAAAATCATGTACTTTCTGAGCGAACAGCTGCCATTGTGATGAATGGGAGTGCTAACAGGTATTATAAAGCTCCTTGATTCTGACAAACGCACCCCAAACTTAGGCATTGATGCAAAATAGTTTATTCCCACAGACTCTGAGCTCATCTCAAACCAGATCTATTCTCTCAGCTAACAACTTCCACTCATTTTGCAACTTGCATGCGCACAGATCAGAAGACATTCTTCTCTCAGCACGTTCAGACGAGGAACCCGCAGAGGTGAGGCTGACATAACAGCACTGCGCCGCTCAAGGATCCGCGCCTATTTCTTTGATCCTAAAACACTGCGCTTTATCTCAGCCACAGGACTGCAGCTCTCACGCAGGAGATATCAAGATGTCAAGATAAATAGATTTAAGAAGAATCTTGCTGGATTTTTTTGACTCTGTGGCTTTAGCCAGTTTTGGCTGTGGCGTCTTTGATCATCTCCACGCTGAGAGGAGGCACGTATCTCGAGGGCCCCTGCTCAAAATGCAGGCTTCCGAGATGGAGCATCAAGGTTCTTAAAGGGATAGTTCACCCAAAAATGAAAATTACCCCATGGTTTACTCAACCTTAAGCCATCCTAGGTGTATATGACTTTATTCTTTCAGACGAATCCAATCGGAGTTATATTTAAAAATGTCATAGCTCTTCCAAGCTTTATAATGGCAGTGAATGGGTGTTATTTTTCAATAGTCCAAAAGAAGTCCAATAAAGTGCATCCATCCATCATTAAAAGTGTCTCACACGGGGTGAATAAAGGCCTCCTGCAGCAAATCTATGCGTTTTTGTAAGAAAAAAATTCATATTTAAAATTTTATAAACAGTAATCTATAGCTTCCACTAACTGTTGTACGCACATTCACAATAACACCGTTATGGTGGATGACATAGGACGTAGCATAAGGGCTGGTGAGAAGTGACGAATGCGGAAGCGCAGTGGAGAGGGCAAAACAAAACACTGGTCACGAATTAGAAGTACAAAACAAAGTATTGAACGAACTATCATATTCTCACCAAACCTTACGCTACACCTACGTCATCCGCCGGAACGGCGTTCTATTGTATTGTTAGCAGAAGCTAGAGATTACTGTTTATAAAGTTTTAATTATGGATATTTTTCTTACACAAACGCATCGATTCGCTTCAGAAGGCCTTTATTCACCCCCCGGAACCATGTGGGACACTTTTTATTATGGATGGATGCGCTTTATTTGAGGTCTTTTGGACTATTGAAAAATAACACCCATCCACTGCCATTATAAAGCTTGAAGAGGCAGGACATTTTTAATATAATTCCGATTGGATTCGTCTGAAAGAAGAAAGTCCAAGGTTTCCAGGTTAAAATTGGAAAAACATTTTTTTTTTTTATTTCCACATTTTTAGTGTGCTTTGAGACATCTAGACATCAACTTATGTAATATTAATTTTTCAGAAATTCCTCTCTCTGTCTTTCTTTTAAATGACACATTTTGGATTTTTGCCTCTGTATTAGATGGTACACTAAACAGGGAAATTATTGGATAGAGAGAAAGTGAACAGACTCAAACCTGCGTCACATGGCCATTCCATTTTCTCGTTTAATCTCTTTTGCTCTTTCTCCCAATTCCCTGTTTTTAGAGTATCATTACCCGAGGAGCCCCCCAGCGCCCCTCCTCAAACAGTGATAGCCAGTGGCAGAACCAACCAGTCCATCATGATCCAGTGGCAGCCTCCCCCTGAGAGCCACCAAAACGGGCCACTTCAAGGCTATATCATCAGGTGAGAGATCTCTGGGACTGTCCTTTACACAATCAAGCTGCTCTCAGCAGCACTTCATCTTTTAGAGTAGACCGGCCCTCGCCTGCTTCACATCCCACTGGAGCCAATAGTGTCCTCTCAGTGAGAACTCCTATTTTTGAGTCTCAAATGTCACGGGGCTGATGCTTTTCCAGTGTCTCATACTGTTCCTGCCATACCGCTCAGGTACTGTCTGTCTGGATTACCGGTGGACTGTCAGATGAAGAACATCACTAACCCAGACCAAACAAATCTTCTCCTGGAGGACCTTATCATTTGGACCAACTATGAGATTGAGGTGGCTGCTTATAACGGGGCGGGCCAGGGCGTCTACAGCCCCAAAGTCACTGAATGGACTCTGCAAGGCGGTGAGGATCTTGAGAGTATTTTATATTAACAGATTTAAAGTTTAATTTAATGTTTTTATAATTTAATATTTTTTTTCTTACAGTAACAAGATTGAATAGTTAAGCTTAACAAATGCCATCAACACTACAATTTGTGTAAAAAGTGAGAAAATTGAATGAGAAGACTTACTTTACTTGTCATTACATTGAAGAATGGGTTTACGTTTTTTATAATAGGGAAAAATCACATAGTTACAGGGTTGCGCACAACACGCAGGTCAAAGCAAAATAATTGTTATTGGTCATTAAAATAAGTTAATAATTAATATAAATATAATTTCAACAGATTGAATATCAAATTGAATATCGGTTTTATACTGTTTAATAGTTTTTTTTTTAATAAAGACAATTATTTGTTTAATTATTATTTTTTTTTTTTACAATAACTTGGGTAACAGGATTGAATAGTTAAGCTTGACAAATGCCATTGACATGTGTTTACAGTTTGTGTAAAAACTGAAAAAAAGAGATTATTTACTTCTCGCCATGCTGAAGAAAGGGCCCAAATGATGTCACTTCCTGTGTGTCACAATTTTAAGGAATATTACATTTTTTTGTAATGCGGAAAAATCATGCAGCTACAGGGTTGTGCACAATATGTGGTTCACAGCTGAATATACATTTTTGGTCATTAAATGTAGTTAATAATTTCATATGAAAATTATTAAACATTTAATATCAAATGTAATATTTGCTACAGTATTTTGACAGATTATGTCACAATTATGACGTTGTATAATATTAGGGTTAGATACAGACCTGTGAGGCGTGACAGACCAAAATCACCAATTTAAACTAACTACTTTTCATTCTAGGTCCATTTTTTTATGTAACATAACAGTTTATATATCATGTCTAATAGATCTCACAAAAAGAAATCAGTGTCCGCTTTTTGATTTCCCTCACCATCTCACTCCGTCAAATCTTCTCTTTTCAAGTGCCCACGGTCCCACCAGGGAACGTCCAGGCGGATGCTGTCAACTCCACCACAGTCCGTTTCACATGGAGTGCTCCAAGCCCACAGTTCATCAATGGAATCAACCAGGGATACAAGGTGAGCGTCCATCCACTGCCCTCTAGAGGTTGAGCACAAGCGTGCAGTGCTCCTTTTATAATATTGGTTTCATTACTTCCAATATATGTCATGCTGAGACAGCAGCAGGATTCACACTGGCTTGTGCTAAGCGATAGTGGTCATATATGTCCGTTTTTTTTTACTTCAGCTGTTGGCATGGGAACCAGGCCACGAGGAAGATGTTACCTTGGTTACTGTGAGACCCAATTTTCAAGACAGTGTTCATGTAGGTTACATCACCGGACTGAAGAAGTTCACGGAGTACTTCACCTGCGTGCTGTGCTTTACTACGCCGGGAGATGGCCCTCGCAGCACTCCACAGTGCATACGCACACACGAAGACAGTGAGTGTCCTTTTTTGCGTACTATATCCATCTCGACCCATGACGATGTTCTGTTCAGGCCTGCAGGTGTCTGTTTGAAAAGACTTAATGTGGGTGTCTGTATGCTCAGCTCCAGGACCTGTAGGTCACCTGAGCTTCACAGAAATCCTGGACACTTCTCTCAAAGTCAGCTGGAAAGACCCGCCAGAGAAGAACGGCATCCTCACAGGTACTTTTTGGCGATTTATTCTGATCTTCTGACTGTCTGCTGAACCGCTTCCTGTCTTGTGCTCGCAGGGTATCGCATTTCCTGGGAGGAATTCAACAGAACAAACACTCGCGTCACGCATTACCTGCCCAACATTACACAGGAGTACCGGGTCACCGGTCTGACCGCACTCACTACTTACACCATTCAGGTGGCCGGTATGACCGCCAAAGGTCAAGGTCAGCTGTCGTCCTCCACCATTTCCTCTGGTGTGCCGCCAGGTGAGTTTCTTCTCATGATTTCTCTTACTCCAGGATTGCACTGATGCCGCCTTGTATGTCATCATTCTCCAGCAACGTGTCTTGAAGTTTTCTGTGTAATACAATATAATAATGATAATACAATAATATAATGACTACAATGATATGAAAATATAATAATAAAACAATTATAATGTAATGACTGTATAATTTGTATAATTAATTATTATTGCAATTATTTTTGTAAAGTAGTAATAATTTAAAATAAATATAAAAAATTAAGAAGTTCACAATTATAAAATTTCAAATGATAAATCTATGCTAAATTGCACAACTGTTCAAAAGTTTAGGGTTAGTAAGATTTTTTTTTTCTCTGAAGGACCATTTGACACTGAAAACTGGAGTAATGGCTGCTGAAAAATCAGCTTTGCATCACAGGAATAAATTACATTTTAAAACATATAAAAATAGAAAGCAGCTTTTTTTTTTAATTGTAGTAATATTTCATAATATTACAGTTTTTACTGCGTTTTAATCAAATAAATGCAGCCTAGCTGAGCTTAAGAGACTTCTTTTAAAAACATGTAAAAATCATAAATCTGGACAGGAAGGAAAAAATAATTACCGTTAAGCCCTGATGTCAATGTAAGAGCTGAAAAGATGGATGTTAACTTTCTACTGTGTGGCCTTATTAACCTTACTCTTGATATCGAAGTTAATGAAGGCACGCTGAATATGACAGCTTTGAGCATTAATATTCATAATCTTCAGCCATCTCTTAGACAGAAGCAGACACTAAAACACAGTGAGACGAGACACCGTGGAAAGATGCTTTGGCGTTGTCCTCTGTAGATGCTTGTAATGAACCATCGGTATGCTGGATGGATCACACTGTTTTAAATCAAACCTATCTTGTCTCACTTTTTGTTCCCCATGATGCTAATTTGCAAGCGTCTGCTTCTGCATGCAAAAATGAACTGAACGGAAATGTGTGTCATGCAAATAAGGACAACGTGCATCTCTCTTTGATTCTGAATGCATTTTTTTTTTCACAGAACGTGAGATAGATAAGCATGAGGGGGAAAGTAAAAGTCTTTTGTATATTGTTCAATATAGTGTGACTTTTTTTTTTTTTTTATTCAGCAGGGGGTATTGGGAGGGAATGGCAATGATATTGTTCCCAGGTCTTTTATTTTTTCCACTGAGCCATTTCTACCGTTCATCTTGCATGTTTCACCTCTCCTGTTCCTATAGAGATGCCTGGACCTCCTACCAACATTGCCATCTCCAACATCAGCCCACGTTCAGTAACCCTGCAGTTCAAACCAGGCTATGACGGCAAAACATCCATCTCACGCTGGCTGGTAGAGGCTCAGGTAGTACAGAATTTACGCTGAGCATTCACCTCAAGCTGTCACCTTTTTTATTAGCCATCATTGATTTCTCTCTATCTTTTGTTGCATGTTCAGATCGGTGTTATAGGAGAAAACGAGGAGTGGGTCGTGGTCCATCGGTTGGACAATGAGCCTGATGCACGATCCCTTGAGGTCCAAGGCCTGAACCCCTACACGTACTACAGGTCCACTCACTGAGTTGTTGAATTCTGGGATATACTTGTATACACTGTCCGTAGGCTGTATCCTAATTTACCATCCGATTATAGATTTCGAATGAGGCAGGTGAATATAGTAGGCACAAGCCCACCCAGCCAGCCATCTAGGAAGATCCAGACCCTACAGGCTCCTCCTGACATCGCCCCCGCCAACATCACTCTCCGCACAGCCAGTGAGACCAGCCTGTGGCTCAGATGGGTGGTATGTATGTGTCCTGGAATGTGATCGATATGCTTAAGAAGGAAAATAATGTGGAATTGATTGTGTGTTCGTTTTATTTTGTTAAGTAGTCCTGATATTGCATTTCCACCCAGAGGAAAATTTTATTGCTCAGGTTTTCCTCGTTCATAGCTCGGGAGACTTAATGGATGTCCCAGTCTCATGTTTTATTTAAGCAGCAACTTATATTGATGTTTCTTATTCCTTGTTATTCCCAATTCCTTAGGTGAAATTAGTGGGCACAAGTGATACTGTTTTAGTCATAGTTACTTCGGTATGTTATCAAATCTCTTTGATAATGTTTTGAGACATTTGGTCTCATTGATTCACCGTGTATATGCGGAAAATTTTGAACACAATCATGACTCATCAATAACTATCGTATTAAAATTTATTCTAAATTTGCACACAAAAAAATGTAGGAACACTTGAAACCAAACATATGCAAAAAATGCATATGTACAGCTTGCTACATTCTAAATGGGTGTTTATTGTGTTTGAACTGGTTTTGAGGATGGTACACTTGGCATCACTTGAGGATCCTGCTACGCGTGCTCTTGCGTCTTTAGAAAGCATTGTATGTTTGATGATAATCACGAAAAGCCATAAAGTTGTGCAGAAAGGAGATGGTTTGGGCATGTTTTATGCAAATAATTAACCTCGGGTACATGATCACCCATTTCGAATACTCCAAATTCATTAACATTCGAACAAGGTAAAAACAAATTCTTGTGCATACACATGTTGAATTAGGCAGAAATGTTTAAATAAAATATCACCTGTATGTGTAAATATTAATAATCTACACAGTTATTAGTGAATGAGACCCATTGTCTCTTCTGAAACTATAAGAGACGTGCGTGAAATTCCTGAGGTCTTTTTCTCTGGAGAGAAAACGCAAAAATTGGAGATTTAAACAAACCTCTCCATTTGCATCTCTTTGTTTTGGGAGAAACTGTTGGGGCATTGGAAAGGTTTCTTTTGTGATTTTATATTCCTAATAGGGAAAGTACCATTCGTGTGGTGATAAATATTCTAAGACGCTACATTTTCTAATCTAAGTTGAAGCGTGTCTGTATTCTAGCCGCTGCCAGAGTGGGAATACAATGGCAATCCCGAGCTGGTGGGCTACAGGGTGCAGTACTCACGTCTAGGCTCCAAGGCTGGGGTCCTGTCCCACATCATTCCTGACAGGCAGGAGAGGGAGTTTACCATTGAGGACCTGGAAGAGTGGACAGAATACGAGGTCAAAGTGCAGGCGTTCAATGGCATCGGGCCAGGACTGTGGAGCCAACCAGTTCACGGGAGAACCAGAGAGTCAGGTGAGAAATCTGCTGTGCTTTCTTTCCTCCCTCTCTTTTACTTTGTAAAAAAACTTCTGGAATGCTTTCACAACACTGCTGACCTTTGAATTAATTATGATGGCTGCCCACAGGAACAGTTTATTGCTCAAAGGTTGTTCTTTTATTGCCCAGGAGTCTTAATGGATTTTGCAGTTATGATTCAACTGAATGTGTATGTCCTAAAATTGCTTAGGAGAAATAAAAATAGATATAAATGAGACAATTGCTGGCACACAGTAAGAGAATATTGCTATAAAATGAACGTCAATCGTATAATTCAGATAACTGTTGAGACGTTTTTGAGTTCATATCGACTTTTGATTGCAGACTTAAGTATCTTAGCAAATCTAAGTTTGTGAGATTATTGAGATCTCATGTGAAACTTTAAAGGAGCTGTGAAATTCCCTGGGGTCTTTTTCTCCATTTGCTCTCCATTGCTTAATCCATTAAAAAGTTATTTATTTCATGCAAGTTTTTTTTTAAAATAAGTTATTTTCAAATACTCTGTCATTCACAGTTTGATTAACAGCTGGCAGCGCAGTCGGCAACATGTTTTACCATCATGTACTGAATTGTAACCAGACTGCATTGGCATATGCTTTATCTTATAAACATATGACAGGTACAATGAATGACAAAATGCACGCTGTTCCTGTTTGAAACTCTGATCACTCATACGGTTGTTAATTGCATGTTTACTTGTTTTCTCCAAACATTAGTCCCCTCAAGTGGCCCTGCAAATGTTTCAGCTTTTGCTACCACCTCCAGCAGTGTCCTGGTCCGCTGGGGTGATGTGCCGGAGACTGATCGCAATGGACTAATTCTGGGCTATAAGGTTCATTGACAACAGGCTTCCTACCAGATTTACTGTTCTTGAGTCCATTGTACTAGTGAAGAGAAGCATCTATTTTTCCTCTAATGACTTTCAGGTGGTATACAAAGAGAAGGATGCAGAGTCAGCCCTGCGTTTCTGGACAGTAGAGGGAAATACCACTTACAGTGTCCAGCTCACTGGTCTTGGGAAGTACGTGCTATATGAGATCCAGGTTGTAGCCTTCACCCGTATAGGAGATGGCATGCCTAGTTCTCCACCCATCTTTGAGCGCACACTTGATGATGGTGAGAGTCTAAACCACAATGATCAATCACCATAAGTTATTAATCTTGCTTATGGTGTGCTAGTTACATTAACATATACCTTTTTTTTTTTTTTAAACAGTACCTGGGCCGCCAGTCGGAATCCTTTTCCCTGAAGTCAGGACTTCCTCAGTGAGACTGATCTGGCAACCCCCTGCCCAGCCAAATGGCATTATCCTTGGTAGGTTGGGTGCACACTAAACTAATTTTATAGTTTTTTACTATCATTACTTGTCATACTGTACTATATGAACACAGTGTGACAGTTAATCAGCCTTCAATTAATTTGTTACACCTCAAGAGGCACACTTGCAACCGTGGCTAGGAACTGTAGCTGGAGTCTTTAGGTACTAGAGGCTGCAGTCTGCAGTTAATGTGTCTACCTCTCATGCCGATTTGACGCTAGTTCGAATCCCACTCAGAACAGCGCATGTAAAACCAGTTACATTATGATTAAATTCAGAATCCTCTGATTGTAATGTTTATGTGTGTCTCTTATCTAGCATATCAGATTGCTTACCGGAAAAACTCTTCCAGTATTACCTCTGCTATCGTTGATGTGCTCATCCCAAGTGCGCGACAGTATACAGCAACTGGACTGAAACCAGAGAGTGTTTATGTGTTCCGCCTCACGGCGCAGACTCGAAAGGGATGGGGAGAAGCGGCCGAGGCACTGGTGGTCACTACAGAGAAGAGAGGTACTGCTTCATCGCTCTTTACAAGGTCGGGTGCTTTTTACTACATGTCATTGATTACAGCTGCTTGTCTGATCTCCCTCTCAGCGCGCCCTCAGCCCACAAGTCGTCCCGTTGTGCCTCAGGAAGAGGTCCAGGCCCGTAGTGTGCTGTTGTCATGGGAACCAGGCAGCGATGGTCTATCGCCCATCCGATATTACACCGTCCAGCACAGAGAGCTGCCAGACAGCAACTGGACCGTCCACTCTGCTTCGGTCAACCATGAGGCCACTTCATACGTCATAGACAAGTAAGCCTGAATTGAGCCTGTGCCGAACTTTCTAAACTTCGAGGGTCATAGAGGACAAAACTGGTGGCGTCACAGTAGTCCTACCGAGCTTTTTTCCTATTCGCAGGCTCAAGCCTTTCACTTCCTACCAGTTCAGAGTGAAAGCCACTAATGATATTGGGGACAGCGAGTACAGCGAGGAGAGCGAGGCAATCACCACTCTACAGGACGGTAGGGGCAACTGCGAAACGCTTTAATGCTGTCGGGGAACAAGTTCCTGAGGCCTGAGATGAATCATAATGTGGCCAAAATAGGACACAGTCAGTGAAGGAGAAAAACTGCAGGGTTACCTCATGCTTGACCTTCGGGCTTCTAATCAGAACGATGCTAACAGTTACACCACAATTAACTGGTTTCCATTCTTGGTTATTCCACTCTTATCAGGGTCTTTGCAGCTCCGCAGTCATTAACTGAACAAACTGTCTGTTTGTATTCCATTAGCACCCGACAAAGCTCCCACAATCCTCTCTGTGACACCGCACACCACCACATCTGTGCTGGTCCGCTGGAAGGTGAGGTCCGATTCATCACGCTGCTCTGAGAGGGAACACGGGTGTTTATCTGTTGTTGAGCGTTGTGTTTACAAACGGAAGATAATGACATAATCTGTTCAAACCCATCCAGCCGCCCCCCGAGGAGGAGATCAATGGTATTTTGCTTGGTTTTCGAGTACGCTACAGAGAACTGCGTTACGACCGCCTACGCAGCTTCACAGTGCGTACAGTTAATAGCCCGTCAGCCAACTGGGCCGAGCTCACAGGTGAGTCTTCATTCAGCTTACACAAATAAAGAACATACAAATGAGTATCTATTTGTCTATCAAGTCCCTTACAAAATTTACAGTGGTTACTATAACCTTATAAAAGACATTTTGTCTCATGGTTCAGTCATGGTATGATATGATGACTTGACTATTATGGCGCTTTTCCACTGCATGGTACGACTCGGCTCGGCACGGCTTCATGTACCGTGGTATTACTACCATGTACTTAAAAGAATAAAAAATATGTAGCAATACCATGGAACCTTGAAAAACATGATACTACTATGGTACTTTTTGTTAATGTCTGTTAAATAAATTAATCTTTCGGTCAGTTTTATTCATTTATTTATTAGACTGATGGCTAATGCCAACAACCCTTAACCCTGGAAACCAAGTTACTACTGGACTACATGTATAAGAACATAAAGAGATAAGCTAATTCAGCAAAAAAATGCTAACTCTTCTGTTTCGTGTTTCCCTGTAATGGCAGATTCTATAGTGCCTTATCTCATTAACATGAATGTAATGAGAGCTTTAGAGTGTATGAGGGCTGTGGTAATTGTCTCCTCATCTGTTAGTTTCTCTCTCAAAGTCTGTAGAGCTGCCAGCCTTTCTGCTAGCATGAGCTAATGCGCTAATCCAGCTCTTGTTTCTCTCTCTCTCTTACTTTCTCTTTATACTTCTCCCTCTTTACCTTTGGTCTTCCTCACTGCCATCCTCTGCCTCCTCTCCCCTCCACCCTACCGTCTTTAGCCCCCTACAGTGTGAGGAACCTGACCGAATCCTCACTTACCCAATACGAGCTGGACAGTAAGTCCTGAGATTCGCTCTCTCATCAGTGTTTCTTTTGTCATCATTTATACCAGTGTTGGGAAAGCTACTTCAAGCTGTTCATAATTTAAGTAGTTCAACTACAGTCAAACTAGAATATTGAACATTTAGGTAAAATAAAACTTCTTTCAAAAACATTAAACAAATCACATTTTCAGGTTACAGTAAGTACCACCAATAAAACTGATTGAATAAAAAAACATTGTGATAAACAAGAACATTTAATTAATAATGTATTATTTTGTAAAGTTCTTCTTAATGTTATTTATAAATCTTATTATTTATTAACATTACTTTATAAATTCTTATTTAATATGAATTTATATTATTGTACTATTCTGCATATTAATAATATATATTTTTTTTTCAGAATCTTTTTCATACTGGTTCTTTTAAATAAACTGTCTGAATGAATTAGCTATCGCTAATTTTTTAGTTAGTCCCCATCACTGCTTTCCACTCATCCATTCCCTCATCCTGCCAAACTCAATCGCTGAACTATAATGTCTCTTTCTCACACTTCGTTTATTTGCTCACATGAGAGCCCAATCTCATTTGTTTCTCTTCTCACGTCCGGTCTTGTCTGGCTGTGCCCATTTCTCTCCACACAGTCATTGACTTTTCCTCTCAACATCTCACTTCATTGGATCATTATGTTTTAGCACCACTTAAGGTTTTCTCATGCTGTATTGAATAGAGTGTGTATGTGTGCACATGTTCTCCATTGTTCAGATCTGAATAAGCACAAGCGCTACGAGATCCGACTGAGCGTGTATAACGCGGTAGGGGAGGGGCCCAACAGCTCGCCACAGGAAGTGTTCGTGGGAGAGGCGGGTAAGGGTACAAATATTCCTCCTTGATGCTCTGAGTCAATATAGTTGATTTCACGGTCTAATAAAAACGTGCAATAGTGCTGTCAGTCAGTATAAAGTCTAATAAATCAGTTCAAACAGTCTAGGTGTTTCATAGTCTCTCTCTGTCCTCATCAGTGCCGACCGCTGCATCTCAGAATGTCGCTATCCAGTCCTCAACAGCTACTCAGCTTGATGTCACATGGGACCCTCCTCCAGTGGAAGCCCAGAATGGGGATATTCAAGGCTATAAGGTACAACATTTCAATGTGATTCAGCAATTCAAAGACTATAATATAAAACAGTGCTTCTTTGAACCAGGGACTTCGCTAGACCCTAAATTATTGCTGTGCCCCAGTGAAACATTATAAATCCTTGTCTGCTAATGCAAATTACCATATGACACTTTTTTTTTTTTTTTTTCTAAAAATATTTCAGCGATCAAGTCATGTTTGTTTTCTGTTGTTTAGAATCAGAACTAGAAATGCCAGGTTCACAAATGAATCACTTTTTTTATCTAATTGCTCACATGGGTTTGCAAAAATGTCTGAAATTGTCCACCATTAAAGGTACAGTATGTTTACAGAACAATGATGTACTAAAAACAAAAAAGTCTTTCCTTTCCTTTTTGAAAAGTTTTGCGTACAGATGACAACTTTGTCAAAATGATCCCCATTCAAACAGATCCACAAAAATGATGAAAAACGCTGTATTATGCATGCCAGGCCAGTAGTTGGCAATGTCACTTTGTAAAGAAACTCTACATGTCTGCGCATATACCTTTAGATTGAACATGTAATACGCATGCACATTATGTCAGTGTTTTCACAATTTCACGTTTTTGTAGTTTACACAGATGATAACGGTATCGTTTTCAAAAACTTGCACTTTGAAAAACGTTTTCAAAAGTTTGCATTTTCAGGCCCCTCAAAATGCCGTTGTCGTGTAAGTTTAAGGGATACTTCACTCAAAAAAGAAAATTAGCCCATTATTTACTCACCCTCAAGCCATCCTAGGCGTATATGACTTCCTTCTTTTAGATTAATCCAATCAGAGTTTCTGTATATTAAAAATTGTCTTTGATCTTTCAAGCTGTTTAATAGCAGTCAGCGGGTGTTGCATGCATCAGTCCAAAAGAAGTGAAATGAAGCGCATCCATCCATAATAAAAAGTGCCTCACACGGCTCTGGGGGGTGAGCGAAGGCCTTCTGTAGCGAATCGATGCGTTTTTTTTGTAAGAAAAATATCCATATTCAAAACGTAATAATCACTTTAATCTAGCTTGCGCCAACAGTTGTGCACGGAAGCAGCTCCAGGCGGATGACGTATGAGGTCGGCGTTGCGCATGCGCCGGTGAGTCTCGTGAAAACCAACATTTGTTTACAGGAGCAAAGGAAGCAAAGTTTCCTTACTTTAGCAAAGGAAAACTAGTCTCCTCTTGGCTTATATCGAAATCCTCAGACATCGTTTGTCACGCACATGCGCGACGTCCTACGTCATCCGCCCGGAGCTGCTTCTGTGTACAACAGTGAGCGCAGTGAGCGCTAAAGTGATTATTCCGTTTTAAATATGGTTATTTTTCTTACAAAAACGCATCAATTCACTAAAGGAGGCCTTTGTTCACCCCCCGCAGCCGTGTGAGGCACTTTTTATTATGGATAGATGCATTTTATTTCACTTCTTTTGGACTGATGAACTGCAACACCCGCTGACTGCCATTAAACAGCTTGGAAGATCAAAGTCAATTTTTAATATAACTC
>NW_015554139.1:1498363-1502767 GCF_001515605.1 Sinocyclocheilus anshuiensis
TTATATAATCCCCCTAATATAATGGCAGGGGAAACACTTTTATTTTTTTTTTATTTTTTTTTTTTTTTTCTAAAAATATTTCAGCGATCAAGTCATGTTTGTTTTCTGTTGTTTAGAATCAGAACTAGAAATGCCAGGTTCACAAATGAATCACTTTTTTTATCTAATTGCTCACATGGGTTTGCAAAAATGTCTGAAATTGTCCACCATTAAAGGTACAGTATGTTTACAGAACAATGATGTACTAAAAACAAAAAAGTCTTTCCTTTCCTTTTTGAAAAGTTTTGCGTACAGATGACAACTTTGTCAAAATGATCCCCATTCAAACAGATCCACAAAAATGATGAAAAACGCTGTATTATGCATGCCAGGCCAGTAGTTGGCAATGTCACTTTGTAAAGAAACTCTACATGTCTGCGCATATACCTTTAGATTGAACATGTAATACGCATGCACATTATGTCAGTGTTTTCACAATTTCACGTTTTTGTAGTTTACACAGATGATAACGGTATCGTTTTCAAAAACTTGCACTTTGAAAAACGTTTTCAAAAGTTTGCATTTTCAGGCCCCTCAAAATGCCGTTGTCGTGTAAGTTTAAGGGATACTTCACTCAAAAAAGAAAATTAGCCCATTATTTACTCACCCTCAAGCCATCCTAGGCGTATATGACTTCCTTCTTTTAGATTAATCCAATCAGAGTTTCTGTATATTAAAAATTGTCTTTGATCTTTCAAGCTGTTTAATAGCAGTCAGCGGGTGTTGCATGCATCAGTCCAAAAGAAGTGAAATGAAGCGCATCCATCCATAATAAAAAGTGCCTCACACGGCTCTGGGGGGTGAGCGAAGGCCTTCTGTAGCGAATCGATGCGTTTTTTTTGTAAGAAAAATATCCATATTCAAAACGTAATAATCACTTTAATCTAGCTTGCGCCAACAGTTGTGCACGGAAGCAGCTCCAGGCGGATGACGTATGAGGTCGGCGTTGCGCATGCGCCGGTGAGTCTCGCAAAAACACATCAAATGTTTTCAGTTTTTTGCTAAAAATTATGTTGTGCAAACGATCCCTCCGTTTGATTTATTAGAACAGTTCACTCACTCATTGAATCGTTTGCAGCCGTTTTGACATCCGAAGTAGTAGTGGGATATTTTATAAGACAGGTGAAGTGGATTTTTACTAATAATCCATTGTAGGAATGACTCTGTACAGCAGGTAAAGATGGAAAAAAACTAAAGGCTAAAAACGCCCCTGCTTTGAACGCCCCCTATGCTGCACTACACAACTCTAGTCAGTTACCTCAGAAAATAATTCTGAATCATCTGTCAGTTTGAACAAACAAACAAATAATGTAACAACTATTGTTTATAATGTAATGGCTATTATTTGAGCTGGTCAACACAGCAAAATTGACTAAACCAATAAGGTGAGTTTGTGACAGCCTGACAAAGCCAATATACTATTATTGTGTAATCTTGGGGATAGTGATGGTTCTTTCAAAATAACTGACCAAAATTAGAAATTTTATAACAACTGCTTAGAAATGCCCTAGCAACCAGAATACTACAGCAACCATCTATCAATGCCTTAGCAGCCACCTTAGTAACCCTTATGTAACCTTCAAGCTTTAAACTTTTCTTCGGGCTGCCCAAGTATTCACTACAAAAGGCTTAGGCTATATAACTTTCAAACATCAAACCAATCTTCAAACAGTTTTAAACTTTCAAGCGAAGCTTTGTCAAACCAATATTCAAAGTATGTCTTGACAAACTTTACCTTTTAAGTTGTTTTTGCAGTTCCGTTTTGTGCAACTAGTGGTGCATAAATTATATGTTGCAACTTTAAGCTTGTTGATACAAGATTAGTGCGACAACTGTAATATCCAACTCCTGTCATGACCACGTAAAGCCAGTAAACCCTTTAACGTTCACATGTTACGTGGAAGGGCTATTTACATAAATACATCCACAGGAATTACGGCTTAAACACACAACTTCATAAACAGAACAACAAGTTAATAAACAGAAGTACCACTACTTACAAGACAGATTTAGGCAACTTTACAGCTCAAATAACATATTTTTGTACAGAAGAATACTATATGCGTTTTAAAGGTGCATTGAGTAGCTAGCATTAGCATCACTGGAGTTAAACGCTGCACTGCCATCTATGGACTTGGATCAGTATTATATTCTATGTAAATTAGCATTTTATGTAAATTTCACAGATACTAATAATCTGTTTATGTCAGTCTTTGTGTCTTCTGAATTCAGGGCTTTTCGGCCATACAGGTACTGATTATATGATTTAAAGCGACAGACGTCATCATAAACTTATCGTTCTTGGTGTGAATATGCCAAGAAAGCCTCATTCTTCTATTCTATTCTATTAGAATAGAATAATGAGTAGGTGACTAAGTGGTACTTAGTCTGATAGACTGATTTAATCAGACATGGTCAGGCTTGGTCTGAAAAGTTTGAGGACCGCTGCTTTAAAATATTAAAGGGTTAGTTCATCTCAAAATGAAAATTAGGCTGCGTTTTACTCACCCCCCATGCATCCTAGGTGTATATGACTTTCTTCTTTCAGACGAATCCAGTCGGAGTTATATTCAAAATTGTCTTTGATCTTTCAAGCTCTATCGTTGAGTACAACGATAGAGCTTGAAAGATCAAAGACAATTTTTAATATAACTCCGACTGGATTCGTCTGAAAGAAGAAAGTCATATACACCTGGGATGCCTCGGGGGTGAGTAAAACGCAGCCTAATTTTCATTCTGAGGTGAACTAGCCCTTTAAGCTTGATAGCCCATCAGATTTACATCTTCTGAAATTATTAATTTGTGCGATTTGTGATCTGTCTTTCTAGATTTATTATTGGGAGTTTCAGCTGCAGAATGAGACAGAGCGACTCCGCACTCTCTTTCTGCCGGAGCTGAGCGTGAAGCTGAAGAACTTGACTGGCTACACCACTTACATGATCAGCGTGGCTGCTTTCAACGCAGCGGGGGACGGTCCACGCTCGCTGCCCACCAGAGGGCGCACTCAGCAAGCAGGTGATTCTCTGGACACAAGTCCATGCAAAATACATCAATCAACAAGCAGTGACCTTCATACTAAGACCGTTTAGTCTGAAATGCTTTGGGAAAATATTCTAGATCTTTGAATCCACTGTTTTCCCAAAGCTCCCTGCTGAAAAGGTTATTAATTTACAATTGGACGGATCACATCATACGGATTGCATCAGGGCTGTGATGTTAGATTGTGAAGGAGATGGGTTGTCTCTGAGTATTGGGGGTTAGTGTGTAGGAACGGAAGCTCATGACAGTTCGTTTAGGATGGGGAGCTGGGAACTGGGTTGGAGAAAATGGGCCACATATTGAGGAAGTGCTTTTTGGCAGGTCAGCATAAGGAGAACTGCATTCCAAGCGATTGAGAAAAGTTAATTCAGCCTTTTCCGCTCCCTTAAAGACTGTGACAGTATAGTGAGGAAGGAACAATGAGAACAGTACAAGCGAGACTGAATCTTGGCTCAGCTTACACTAAGACACTGGGAGATGAGCCAACACAAGCCCCCGTGCCAATCTTCCGGAAGGCAAACAAACTCCTTATATTACTGCAACATTACCCTAACAGAAGAAGAGTGCCTAAATATATATGTGCTGAGAAGTTTTATATATATATATATATATATATACACAGTATATACAGTCAAACCAAAATTTATTCAGACACCTTCAACATAACACTGTTAAAAAGTTAAAGTTATATTCAGAATGGATGCATTACATTGATCAAAAGTGACTGTAAAGATGAAAAATTGATCATTGTTTTCAAGCAAGGTTCAACTGTTTTCAACACTGATAATAATAAGAAATGTTTCTTGAGCAGCAAATCAGCATATTCCTGTGCTTGCAAAGTAACAAACAAATAGTTTGAAAATGTCATTTCAGCTTAGGTTTTAGTGTTTGCCTTTGCTTCCACACAAATTAAAGCATAGAATTAAATGCATCGTTATAGGCCATGGTCAGAAGTATATGTATATACTAAATGAAAGAGAACACGTACAAAGATGTTTTAAACTGTATGTTATACTGTTGTCACGTGATCTCATTGTGTTGTATGTATCAAATCTGATCAAATAATGGGCAAAAAAACTAATTGCTAAAATTATATCTGGCACATTCATCACATTGAAAATGGGAGGTCAAGTCACGTGCATCACATTGCACAGTCTCATACTGGACAACTTAGCAATGTAGATCAATCAGGTTTTTTATGCATACAGAAAATGTGCATACTACTGCATATGTAACCCCTCTCTCCCGGGTCCTCACCACCACACCTCGTTCTTGTTCCGAGTGGGTCTCGAACCCGGGTCTCCGGCATGGGAGGCGGACGCACTA
>NW_015554139.1:1503063-1505178 GCF_001515605.1 Sinocyclocheilus anshuiensis
ATGGGAGGCGGACACACTAACAAGGAGGCTAAAGACTGCAGCCTCTAGCATCAGTTGCTAGTGCGTCTCTTGATATCAGGGGAGTGAGGTTTACCTGCACAGCACTTACTCGCTGGCCTCCGTTACACTCAACCCCCTAAACATCACTCCCATCCGGGTCACGGCACCAATGTAACCCCTCTCTCCCGGGTCCTCACCGCCACACCTCGTTCTTGTTCCAAGTGGGTCTCGAACCCGGGTCTCCGGCATGGGAGGCAGATGCACTAACAAGGAGGTTAAAGACTGCACTTACTCGCTGGCCTCCGTTACACATAAATTTATAAATCCAATCCGAGCAATTGAGTCCTTAGCCATCTTCAAGAAACGAATAAAAACACATCTCTTCCATCTTCATTTGACCCTCTTACTCTAGCACTCTCTATTCTAATTGTAAAAAAAAAACACTCAAACCTCTAACACTTGCACCCTCTTTTCTATTTCTATTCTTACTACTTGTTTTCTTTAAAAAAAAAAGCCTCTAACACTAGCATTCTCTATTCTTTTTCTATTCTATTTTCTTGTTTTATTTTTATTTATTATAAAAAAAACTTGCTACGTGCACTGCGTTAGGCTAACCGAGACTTGTCACAGCTCTTACATATTATTGCCCTTTTGTTGGTTTTGATTGCTTCTATTGTCCTCATTTTTAAGTCGCTTTGGATAAAAGCTTCTGCTAAATGACTAAATGTAATGTAATGTAAATTTGCATAGACCAATTACAAGTCAGTATGCAAACAGCTGTAAGAAAGAAGACCAATAGTAATTAAAAATACAAATATGAACATTGTTATGACTATCAGATATGTTGAATAATTAAAACCTTAATTTTAGAGTATACAGTACAAAAATATATAACCAGAATTTTAATGTCATTCTATTAAAGTACACTTCGTTTAAAGTACAATTTTTTCATGGTTTTGAAAGAAGTCTTTGATGGTCAACAGGGTTTTGAATAGCACATTTACAGTTTATTTGATTTAAAAAAAAAAACCTGTAAACACTAATGTTGTGAAATATTATGACAATATGAAATAATATATTTCTATTTTAATTAGGACTGGGCGATAAAACGGTATCGATATTTATCGATGGTACACCATCATCGATAACGATAGAAAACATTTTCAATATATCGCACAATAGTTTCACGCTTGTTATGAGTGACAAGTAGAGAGCCAACAGAACACAAAAACACACGCTGAAATGAGTGCCGTGCCTGCCTGCGATGAGGAGACTGTGAATAAAAAAAAAGGAATATTAGTCGAATTTAAAATAAAAATTCGCATTCAAATGAAAAAAAAAAACAGTATATTTGAATTTTAGGTGTGCGTCAGGGAGCCTTATCAGCGGCGCACGAGATGCGGTGAGGATGATGTTGCATTTTAATGTTTTTGTTAGTCTATATCCAGTTGAAACCACAAGATGTGCCAATGCTGCATTTCTCATTCAAAATATTAGAGGACTATAGAAGCTCAATGCGGAGAAGATATTGGTTAGGTTAAAACCGAAACCAAGCCATTCACACAGAACGGATATTCGACGCATTCTTGAGACGCACAACTATGACTGTTGCACTCGTGTCTCGCACGAGATGAACAGAAAGCCATGTAAAGTTAAAAGAGGTTCAACTTTTAGAAGACATGTCTCGAGAATTTGTGGGGGTTTTATTCCATTCCAATGCGTCTCATATGTTTTTACATGCAATCGTGTGATCGGCGCTTTGGCTATTTGTATTAAGCTATGCATATATACATGATGCTGTTTTGTTCATTATTGTTTATGCAATTTACGAAATCATATTTGATTTATAAATATTAGTTTTGACGTTATGCAGTTTTGTTTATAGACAGTCGTTATTTCATTGCATTGAATAAACTGTTTAATGCGGTGCATTATTTTGCTCATTGCGACCTCCTGTGGCCTCAGGAGACAGCTAGGCCAAATGTTTCCTTAACACTTATTTAATCTGCATATATATGAAAGTAGAAATTTTATTTTGTGTTTGACTGTTAAAACTAAAAGTAGTTGTTGACTCAATAAATTGGGTAAATTAAAAATACAGTGGTTAAATTTAAA
>NW_015554139.1:1507246-1518362 GCF_001515605.1 Sinocyclocheilus anshuiensis
TGCCGTGCCTGCCTGCGATGAGGAGACTGTGAATAAAAAAAAAGGAATATTAGTCGAATTTAAAATAAAAATTCGCATTCAAATGAAAAAAAAAAACAGTATATTTGAATTTTAGGTGTGCGTCAGGGAGCCTTATCAGCGGCGCACGAGATGCGGTGAGGTTGTTGCATTTTAATGTTTTTGTTAGACTATCCAGTAGAACCCACAAGATGCGCTGCTGCTGCATTTTCCATTCAAAATATTAGAGAAATATAGAAGCTCAATTCAGAGAAGATTGGTTAGGTCAAAACTGAAACCAAGCCATTCACACAGAATGCATATTCGGCACATTTTTGAGACGCACAACTATGACTGTTGCACTCGCGTCTCACACGAGAGATGAAACGAAAGCCATGTAAAGTTAAAAGAGGTTAAACTTTTGGAAAACATCGTTAGTCTATATCCAGTTGAAACCACAAGATGTGCCAATGCTGCATTTCTCATTCAAAATATTAGAGGACTATAGAAGCTCAATGCGGAGAAGATATTGGTTAGGTTAAAACCGAAACCAAGCCATTCACACAGAACGCAAATTCAGCACATTTTTTAGACGGACAAATATGACTGCTGCACTCGCGTCTCACACAAGAGATGTATAGGCCCGTCATACTTTTTTAAACTTATAAACGTCTGAAATTTGCTCTCCAAATGTGTTCAAGATGAGGCTTCTTTTAGCATTTAATGAATGGCATTCCTCTGTGACATTCCCTCCCTTTGCCCTGTTATTGAGTAAGGCATGGTTAAAAAATTGCCATGTGTGGTGCATTGGCCAAATTCCACTGTAATTGGGATCAGAGGAGGAATTGCTGTGGTCCCATAATAGCTCCAGAGTGGTCAAGCCTTTGGGGGAAAACAGATGTGATGGGCCGCTGTTTACCTATGGTCGTATCTCAGAATTTGGAGGATCCGCCTCAAAGGCAAAGGCCCAACTTTCTCTATTAGTTCAATCCCTAGAGCATGACCTTGTGCACTGTTCACACGAATGGGAGTTTCACTGTAAAACCCTAAAAGCAATACCTGTGCTTGCAAAGTAACAAACAAATAGTTTGAAAATGTCATTTCAGCTTAGGTTTTAGTGTTTGCCTTTGCTTCCACACAAATTAAAGCATAGAATTAAATGCATCGTTATAGGCCATGGTCAGAAGTATATGTATATACTAAATGAAAGAGAACACGTACAAAGATATTTTAATATTTAATATTTGTATTAAGCTATGCATATATACATGATGCTATTTTGTTCATTATTGTTTATGCAATTTAAGAAATCATATTTGATTTGTACATATTAGTTTAGACGTTATGTACTTTTTTATAGACAGCCGTTATTTTCATTGAATTGAATAAACCGTTTAATGAGGTGCATTATTTTGCTCATTGCGCCCTCCTGTGGCCTCAGGAGACAGGCCAAATGTTTCATTAATACTCATTTAATCTGCATATAAAATATAAGAAAGGAGAGTCAATAATTATCGATACCGAACGATATGAAACATTATATCGTGATAATTTTTTTAGTTATATCGCCTAGCCCTAATTGTAATATATTTTAAAATGAACTTCATTTGAAATAGAATTGTAACATTATAAATGTCTTTACTGACACTTTTGATCAATTTAATGCATCCTTGATAAATAAAAGTATTGATTGCTTTTTTTTTTAAATCTTACTGACCTGACACTTTTGAACAGTAGTGTGTGTTGATATAACTCAATAATATCAATACAGTGCTACAGTGCAGTGTAATAATGAGTGTTTGTATATGTCATTGTTAGTGTTTCACTCTAGCATGGTATCTAGAGTTTGAGTGTTTCCTCTACAGACTCCTCTCCTCACAATTCAGGTGTCAGTAAGGTTGTCACTGTGGATGTAAAGGGCAGCACGCCCTTGTGGATGAAAATCAAGGATCTGGCAGATGGAGTGACCTACAACTTCCGCATCCGTGCTAAAACCCTTACTTATGGACCAGAGATCGAGGCCAACATCACCACTGGCCCTGGAGAAGGTCTTGTTGCCTCACATTTAGCACCATATTTACCATTTTGTAATATCAATAAATCCGAAGCTGAAGTATGTAATTTCTGCACCACTAGCATCTTATTGCCCTATTTTGTGACACAGGTGCTCCAGGGCCCCCGGGTGAGCCGTTTATCTCTCGTTACGGCACAGCCCTCACTCTCCACTGGTCCAGCGGTGACCCAGGCCGGGCTCCCATCACACGCTATGTTATAGAAGCAAGGCCATCTGGTAAGTTAAAAGGAAAACAGCAGAAAATGTTCAGAAACGCAGCTTTAAAGGTTGTTACAGAAGGGATAATGGCATTCTTGCCATCAACAGATGAAGGACTGTGGGATATTCTAATCAAAGACATCCCTAAAGAGGTGACATCGTACACTCTTAACCTGGATACCCTCAGAGAAGGGGTCACCTATGACTTCCGTGTCATTGCGGTGAATGACTATGGCTACGGTTCTCCAAGTGCACCTTCTCCTTCAATATCAGGTCAGTAAACCTGCACACCAGAAAGCCTAAATGGTTTTTGTGTTACGTTGTGTAAACCCATTTTTCTGCTTCTTTTCTCTTTTACCAGCCCAAAAGGTCTCCCCCTTTTATGAGGAATGGTGGTTTCTGGTGGTTATTGCTCTCGTGGGCCTCATTTTCATCCTTCTGCTCATCTTCATCCTCATCATACGGGGGCAGAGCAAAAAATACACCAAGAAAACAGACTCAGGTGGGTTGATGAGCCAAAAACACTGTAAATAGATCCATAATATCTCTCAATTACTCTAATTGCCCTGTCTTTCTCTGCTAACTGACGTGACTAAATTGAAATGGACTCAAATTTAGCTCCATTTTCCCATCACTAGTGGGTATTGCAATGGTGCTCTGGGAAAAGGTGATTTTCCACTTGAGAGAAGCTCAAAGAATCAATAGCAGCATATGTTTGCTTCAGTTGGTTGTAGTCATTACTATCAACATGATTGCTGACTCATTTTGCTGCCTCAGAGGGAGGCATTTTCTGCCTCACGTAAAATTACATCACTTATCATTTCATGTCTTCTCTCAGCTTAGGAAAGAAGGTGACAATCAAGTCATTTCTCACTATTCTTGAGTAGTTTCACACAAAACTCTGTGGTTTTTGCCACTTATGAAATGGACCACAAACCCTTAAGGCCACAACACACCAAACCAACATAAAAGAATTAGGGGTGATGAAAGTCGGCTGTGTTGTAGGCTCACATTGCGTGCATCTGGGCCAGAAAGTTGAGCTTGATCACACGAGAAAGACTGCAGCCAACCAGCATGTACAGCCCTGCATCAATAACTCTCCATACCAGCAGGTGGCAGTAGTCTGTATTAATCATTCAGAAAGGGAAACCAAAACTAGGACTTCACTTTCTAGATGGCCATGTCATTATGAAAATGTTTGCATATTAGAATGCATAAGTAACATGAAGACCTAAAATTAAAGAGCTCTCTGTGTGCGTCACTTCTGCTTTCATCACATCACTTTTCTTCTTGTGCACTGGTTTGAACAGCCAATCAGATTTGTCTTTCTCACCAACTTTCTCACTGACGCCTATTCAACTTAAAAAATCCACCAATGGGGTACCACTAGTGCCAACAATGTGGAACACACTGCAAAAACTGAGTTGACAGGCACTAAAGAATGGACCAACATTGGCTGGCGACCGACCATCAGCTTGGTGTGTCACAGCCTTTAAAAAAGAGCAAATATCACATAGCCAGCTATTTGACTGACTCAGCCTTTTGTTTCCAGTTGGATTGGTTAAAAATGTATTTATTGCAAAACGCCGCGTAAAGCCAACCAGTTACATTAGAGCTTGCCAGATTGAGAAAGTGCTTTCTAGTTTTGTGTCCAATATGGACTGTGGGCTCCATGCATGTTGCAACTTTCTGCTTAGAGGTCTGGGGAGGTAAGGTTGCGGGCTGATCTGTGTGTTCATTCAAGTTTTCATTCAAGTTTATTTGTACAGCGCTTTTCACGATACAAATCATTGCAAAGCAAATTTACAGCAAATTAAGTTTTGGGATTGTAATCCAAGAGATTCTGTGTACTGTCTTTTGGTCCAATAAGTAATATCTCTGTCTTAGCCGAATTTAATAGGAGAAAATTATTGGTCATCCAATCTTTTACATTTTTAATGTGTGTGTGGGAGGGATTCTCACATGTCTGCTTCTGAGCTTGTTCAGCGTTTAGTGCTGTGCTAGGGCCAGGGTCAGTAAACAGGGTTGTGGATGTGTGAGTAGCACAAAGGAAGTGTTTGTGTAGGACACAAAGGGCTTCTCTCAAGATACGCCCCACGCGCCTGACCCTGTTTGGTCCTGATGTATTGGTGCCGGTTTGTTTTACTGAAGTCCAGTGAGGCCAGAAGTTCTGCAAGGTGGGAGATCACACTGTCCATTTAGGCGAGGAGGTCATTGAACTCCTCACCTCCCTGGAATCACACTTCAGTTCGACTCTTTGAGATCAGAGGTCTTTTGACTTTAGAAGATGCATGTTGAATGACCTAGTGAGATTTGACTTGCTTCGCTGCCATGGTTATGTACACAACAAGGCCAAACCCAGAGCCTTACAACTAGAGATTAGTGGTTCAAGATCTGGGCTGGTAGGCCTAGTGAGAGATGAATTTGCATGAAAATATGTACTTCTATTTATTTGGATGAATATATAATTGGTTGGATGGACGGATAAAGTTTACTTTGTAATTTGATGCATTTATGAATGAAACTGGATATTTGGATGGATGGATAGATGGATGGATGGATAGATATGGATAGGTAGATCCTCATAGGTTGTCCTCTTATCTCTGTCCATAGGTGCCCATTCAAATTGCACATCTCTGCCCCTCTCCCATGGAGAGATGGTACAGCTGGATGAAGGACGCTTCCCTGCCCTGGAGCTCAACAACCGTCGACTCTCGGTCAAAAATTCCTTCTGTCGTAAGAACGGAATCTATACCCGGTTAGTATATGTGCATGAATCACAATTTCCATTCATAAGAAACATATACAGTGATATCACTTCACAGAGAGCGTATAACAGGCTTGATCAGTATAGTGGAATAGTTTGCTCTGCTAATATAATGTTTTTTTCTGGAATTTTCTTTGAGGTAAACACTGTCAGTATGCTGTTCAGGACATTGTTTGCACAATGGGTTTAATTCCCAAATGGCTGCAAACAAAGAGCTAGAGAGGAATGTATTCTGTCCACACATAAAGTCATGTCATCAACATAGATGTTGATTTAAATTCTACTTCAGGCATCCTTTAAATGGATTGAGTTGGCATGGATTTTAATGACAGTCGCTCTTTTCAAATCCCCAACTGCAATCTGTCAGCTGAAAGAACACACCAGACTGTGAAAGTTGGACCACTCAGACACCCCTCCTTTGTGTCTTATTGACATTCAAAAGTGCATTCTGTGGAAATTGACCATTTATGTAAGCTGCTTCAACAAAGCATTTTTCTTCACATTCTCTTGCGCTTAGACCATATTTATGATAGACATACCGTCTCCCCTGTAGATTAAGGACTAAAAGAAAGATCTTCAAGACAGTGACATGTGCTCTAGAAAGGTGCTATAGGAATAAAGTACCTACGTACGTACGTACTTATTTTTTCACTGTCAGCACATTTAGCCAAATGTCTTTGAAGTTCTTATTTTCTTGTGATATCTACAATAAAGTGACTGATTGATCATGACAGTACATTTTGTCAGTGTATCATCTGATACGGATCATAACACTTATGTCCTAACCAGATACAACATGTTTTCACACTGCACAGTGCAAGCCAATCAGAGCATTTGATGTGTAGTGTGCAACTTTGTGGACCAAGATGTTGGGCAATGAGATTTTTTGGTGGGTGGAGCTACCCAGTGTGATGCTGCAAAAATGAAATGACCACCAGATGGTTATTGCACTGGAAAATGCTTGAGCGACTACTTTTGCTATTGTTACCACTTTGGGCAAATGTGACCAGGTGACCAGGTGACCAGGTCTTGCATATTTTCACTATCCTTAGTGAACCATTGTTTGAAAACTCAAAAAAAAAAAAAAAAAATCCAATGTAACATGTAAAAATAAAATGGTTTAATACATTTATCTCATTCCTTTGAAGGAGTTCAGGCCTTAATTGGGGAGGTCAGACCTCCCCCAAACCCCACTGTAGTTTACAACCTGCTTCAGGACTTCTACAGACACTTTTTTGGATTTTTTTTATTTGGACATATTTGCATAAACGGTGTGCAATAATAGTCTATGGCGTTCTCATTATTCTAATGAACTGAAGGATTTTGCAGGCAACTTAACTCGATTGGATGAAGGGATGGGTCTACTTCGAGCTTCCTCTGGTGGTAATTGTAGAAGCCGCTCTGGGCCCATTATACTGGAATGTGCTGGGGGGTTTGTGCTGGTTCTCTGCCCAGATGCAGAGGCCCAGAACGGAGATCAAAGAGCCTGGGCAGTGAAGGACTTCCACTTTGGATGCAGTCCTGCTAATGAGCTCCCATCAAGATGAAGCCACTGGAAATATATTTGATGAAGGTAGGAAAGGGTTTGGTTTGGGACGGAAGAGATAGAGGCGAGAGATGAGGGTGGATAAGAAGAATGGATGATCTCAGCGCTCGTGAATAATTGAAGCGCCTTTCTGGTTGCTGAAGGGTGTTGGGGGCGGTTTGATGTGGCTCCGCCTCTCTGTTTCAACCTTCCTCAAACCTCAGCCTCCTCTGAATTTTAAACAGATACAATGTCATAACCCTCCCTTCCCCCTAGTGCTCTTGCTTTATTCCCAGGGGCCCGATTTTTGTTGGGACAGCCCCTCCACCACCAAGGCTTTCCATTAGTATAAAGCTAGCACATGGTCCTCTTGTTCATTTTCAGGTTGAACAAAGCATCCTCGTTTCGCCATTGATTCTGTTGGCTGGTATATGCCATGTTTTTTTATTAACTCTCTTGCATATTAGATATTCCTTTACTCATTAGCTTCCCGCATGGTTCTTTAAAGCCTCTTCCCCATGTGTTTTATTTCAGCTTGATTTATAAGCCAACTGAAGTAATGTACTGAAGCAGGGCAGCTTAGCAGCCTCAGTTCAAAAGCTAACGTCTCCAGTGACCTTGGCTTTGAGCATATCAAGTCATGATATTGAGCATATCAGACCTCATTATGGCAAATCAAGTAAACCCATCCTGCCATACGGCAATCCTTCTGCCTTCCTTTTTAACAAACAAGTGAACTGGTTCAAAGAAGTACAGTCCAACCCCCTGTAGCCCCTGAAATTGGGGGATGATTCGCTGTCCCTTTCCCTTCAGAAGGCTTGTCATCCGTCGTTTCTCCTGGACTCTGCAGAATGCTCTATGAGTGTATTCATCCAATCAGATCAAAATCAGCTTTGAGAATTGATCCATGAGGATGTGGCATCATTGGGTCTTTATGAGTTCCTTGTGACGTCTTTTAAACCCCTGTATAGTCAAGTTCACACTAAACGGATTATTTACTGTCTGTATCAAAGAAAAGCTCCATGGAAGTATCATTAAAGTGGTCCATGTGATTTGTGCGTTAAATTCCAAATCTTTTGAAACCATGCTGTTATTTGTTGTGAGGAACAGGATGAAATCACTTGACTTTGGAGTGTTGCGACCGGTATTGACGATAACTGTGATATGATCTAATATAAATCTATTTTGATCTAATATATTTAAATCTAATATCTTGACAGCCCTAATTTGATGGACACATTTTTTTAATTTTGGGTGAACTAACTATTTAACTTCAGAGACTTCTTTGTCACTTACAAATCACAAAACAGCATTTGTTGATAATGAATGATTAGTAAAGTGTTTCTCTGTGTGTTTTCCTCTAGATCTCCACCACGACCCAGTCCCGGCAGCCTGCACTATTCTGATGAAGATGTCAGCATCAAATACAATGACTTGGTCCCAGCCGAGAGCAGCACGGGGTATTAGCCATTGGCAGGAAGTGCCGATGGACAGCTTTGTGCGCGTTTTCACAGTTATGGTTACAACTCTCTGCCTCCCTACAATCAAATTATTCAGTGTGATTGAAGCCTTCAGAAGTGTCTGACTCACAGGTGATTCACCCCAACAAGGTCAATGATTTTCTTAAATTTTATTTTGTTGTCTGATATTATCTGGCCCTGTGTACTTAAACTGTTCTTGAACTTATTGTCCATGATTCATCAGTGCATGTTATTGCAAATGAAAAAATGTTTATCTTCGTAATCTTTAATCAAAACCTAATAATTTGCTCTGCCTCTGAAACGACTTTCTGTTTTTGGCTGACAACACAAATCCCTCGTACTTGTCAGCCCTTCCCCACAACCACCTGCCTCTATTCTGGTATAAAATTCCCACTATTCTCAGTTCAATCAATTGCTAAAGGATCTGTCTCAGTGAATATCCCATTTCATTCGCTTGGCTGCATATATTATTTATGCTTCACATTTCTTTTGTCAGTAGGTTTGTGGATGTTATTTAACATTTTAAATGAAGTGTTTAACACGCAAAACACTAAAGACCACCCCCCACAGGAAAGAAAAACCACAAAATAACTCTTTTTAACATCTGAATTGTTTATCTTAGACAGCAATGAGATCAAATGGAGAGCAAATGTAGATGTTTGCTTAAGTCTTCTACCTCTCAAGCTTCTCCTGAGGAAAAAAAAAACACTATTAATCTTACCTGACTCCCCTTGAGATCATTCCTGTTACTGTACATAAACTATTGTCTTATAATATTTCTTACTAATATTTCTTTAAAAGAAATATTTAAGACCAAGTTGAAACTTAAAAGCTGAGAACTCCATTAAGTCTCTTAAAAGAGCTATGAAAAGGAGAAAATGTTCCTTTGGGCCTCCAAAATGCCCTTTTACACTGAAATATTATTTCTGCAAATACATTAAATTAATGATGATAAGAATGAACTTTCTTTTACAAACCAATGCAGCTTATCTCATTCCAGGCCACTGGTCTCATTTCTATGCATTGCACCGGAAAGGAAGGGAAAAATGGTTTAAATGAATTCTCATGATTGAAATTTCCCTGTCATAACAAATAGTGTTACTTTTTATGCAACAGGAAGTATGATGTAGGATACTAGAATCTCTTTTCTTCATTTTTGCAGTATCTGACTCAATAACTATGAAACTAGTATCATGGGAATTTGTGAATCTTTTGGCCCAAGCTGTGAGAAAGTAGGGGGCATTCCTCTTGTTTGAGCATTTGTCTTTCCTCCCACAAACCCACTGGGAGCTTTTTGCCTGTTTGTCAGGTACCTATACTGTCATAACACTACTCCTTCAAAGAAACCTACCCACCATGCCACACATTAGCATAATGTCACAGTAAACAAGCGATATGAGTCTTAATTTAGACCTTTTTAGAATCATTTGTCATCATTAAACATCCTGATTTTTGTTTTGTCATCTATGAGGCTCTGTAAATAATGTTTTTGCCCTTTCAGGAGGTGCTTATGTTTTCATATAAGATCAGTGCTCCTCCGAGTTTTGGGTGAGTCTGTAGTTTGTGTTTAGTAGTCTAGTAGAGCAGTGCTTATAGGAATCTTTAGAGTAGTCTGAACCCTCACTCATATCACTCACCTTCTAATTAAAAAAAATAGTTCTTCCGTAAATTATATTTAATGATTCTTTACTCACCAAATATCATTCCAAACCTGTATGCTCTTATTTTTTGTAGCTCTTATAAGGAGAACATTTGAAAAGTCTTCATGCAACTCTTCCATAGATAACAACAGTCCATAGTGAGCATCAAGTTCCAAAAAGAATGAAAAACATCCTTCAAAAAGTCAAAAAAAAACAAGTATTCTATTGTTTCATATAAAAATAACAGCATACAACTTTTTAATGAGGGTAAGTAAAGGTTTTGAGGTAAAATATTCAATTTAAAAGGAATATAATATACAGTGTTGGGGAAAGTTACTTTTAAAAGTAATGCATTACAATATTGCGTTACTCCCTAAAAAAAGTAAAAAGTAATCTGATTATGTAACTCGCATTACTTGTAATGAGTTACCCCCAACACTGATAATATAAAAGTAATTTTGTCCTTTTTTTTAAATGATTATATTCGTTTTTTCTTCATAATGCCAATCAAATGTCTGTAAGATTTTTAAACATTTTTAAAAAAATCTCTTATGCTTACCAATTATTTGATCAAAAATACAGTAAAACCTGAAAGTATTGAAAATATATTGAAATTTAAAATAACAGTTTCCTGTGTGAATATATTTTTAAAATTTATTTTTTTCTGTGATGTTAAAACCTGAATTTTCAGCATCATTACTCCAGTCTTCAGTGTCACATGATCCTTCAGAAATAATTCTAATCTGCTGATTTGCTGTTCAAGAAACATTTCTTATTATTATCAATGATGAAAAGTTGCTGCTTAATATTTTTGTGGAAACATGATACATTTTTCAGAAATTTCTGATGAATAGAAAGTGGAAAAAAAAAAAACTTTGAAATCTTTCAGAATGTAAAAGTCTTTTGATCAATTTAATGCTTCCTTGCTGAATAAAATATTATTTTAAATAAATCTTTTAGCAGAGGTTTTTATCCAAATTGAAAATTGCTACAATGCACATTTCCAAAATGGGCAAGAGAAATACAAGCTTTTACAGAAAGTGAAGGTGTAACAGACATTTTTTTCCTCATTCAATTGCAGGGCAGTGATAGCGAATATGAGTTGGATCCGAACCGGCAAAAGACCCACTCCTTTGTCAACCACTACATCAGTGACCCCACCTACTATAATTCCTGGCGCCGGCAACAGAAGGGTGTCTCTCGGCCTCCGGCGTACGGCTACGCCCAGCCCGACACGGTGGCGGAACAAGAGTCCCGACCCCACCCGCCCCCGCTGCCACCGTTACCACCTCTGCTGCCCCACAGCAATCCATCCCCGCAGCCCCAGGGCCAGGGCATCCTGTTCAGGCCCAAGGGCAGCCGGACTCCCACCCCGTCACTGCTGACCTCTGACAACCACAGCCAGCACACCCTGTACAGGCCCCCTAGCAGCCT
>NW_015554139.1:1519736-1570802 GCF_001515605.1 Sinocyclocheilus anshuiensis
TACCACCTCTGCTGCCCCACAGCAATCCATCCCCGCAGCCCCAGGGCCAGGGCATCCTGTTCAGGCCCAAGGGCAGCCGGACTCCCACCCCGTCACTGCTGACCTCTGACAACCACAGCCAGCACACCCTGTACAGGCCCCCTAGCAGCCTAGGCACCTCCGCCCAGGTCCCGGCCACGGGATTCTCCTCATTTGTTTGATACAAGACTCTCATTTCAATGACAACACACCTGGGAGGGACTCCTGCAGTATTATTGGTCTGTAATTTTTTTTTTTCTCCGCACCTTGTTGGACATCAAGAGCTGCTTTTGGATTTCATTTTGCCAGGTGTGCAAGTGTATTGTGGGTTTATATGTGTGTGTGCAAGAGCATCGAAATGCAGACAATCATTCTGAAGGGAATCGTTTGTTGATTGTACATTTTAAAATATATTCGCTTCATCATTCACTGAAAAATAAATTTTGTGTCCAAAATATAACAAAAAAAGAAAAATATGGCTTGACTGCATATACAGTGGAGTCCAAAAGTCTGAGACCATCTCGAGTTTTCTTTTTCTTTTCTTTTTTTTCCAAGTTTCGTTTAAAGGGATAGTTCACCCAAAAATGAAAATTTGATGTTTATCTGCTTACCCCCATGGCATCCAAGACGTAGGTGACTTTGTTTCTTCAGTAGAACACAAACGAAGATTTTTTAACTCAAACCATTGCAGTTTGTCAGTCATATAATGTCAGTAGATGGGAATCACGGCTTTGAGAGTCATAAAACATACACAAACAAAACCAAATTAAACTCTGCCCTGAGCGCGTTCACATCTTCTTCTTCAGCCGGCGCGTGAGGCCTCTTCTTCTTCTTCTTGCTTTACGGCGGATCGCAGACTTATAAGTGCATTACCGCCACCATTGACACTCCCAATTGAGATTGTAGATAGAGTGTCAATGGTCCATTTGAGAGATAGGTGGCGGTAATGCACTTATAAGTCTGCCGTAAAGCAAGAAGAAGAAGAAGACGCCTAAACACGCGCCGGCTGAAGAAGAAGACGCAAAGGCGCTCAGGACAGTTCAGACATTGCGGTGAAAATCAGAGGTAAAAAACTATATAAATACTGTTCAGTTTCAGAAGAAGACGCGAACGCGCTCAGGACAGTTCAGACATTGCTGTGAATATCGGAGGTAAAAAACGATATAAATACTGTTCAGTTTCTTGCACAGACCGATCGTTTTGTGTCTTTTCACATCAATGTATCGTCACGAGCCGCAGGATTTAATTTGGTTTTGTTTGTGTATGTTTTATGACTCTCAAAGCCGTGATTCCCATCCACTGACATTATAGGACTGACAGACTGCAACGTTTTGAGTTAAAAATCTCAGTTTGTGTTCTGCTGAAGAAACAAAGTCACCTACATCTTGGATGCCCTGAGGGAAAGCAGATAAACATCAAATTTTCATTTCTGGGTGAACTATCCTTTTGAGTTTTAGTATTTTGAAATATTTAAGACAAAGAAAAGACAAAGCTCAAGGTCTCATACTGTTAGACCCCGCTGTAAATATTTTAACAAACTGCATTTCACATAATGCTGCAGATTTCCAAAGCTCATCTTTATCATTGCTCTGTTTGTGATATTGCTCTGATGTCATTCACGCAGAAATCAATGACAGAATATTTCTGAAAGCAAAAATATCGCAACTGTGGTTTTGTAGTAGTGTCAGTCTCTTGAAACTGAAAAAAGAGAAAATTCAACTCCTTAGACAAACTTTACGGCCTTTCACATTTGAAATAGTTAACCCTGGGTCATCGTAAACCCTGAGTGAAAGGAATTCTGGGTTATATTGTTTCACGTTTCACATTGTTAACTGTTCATAAATTACCCGGTGTTTAGAATTAATCCTGTGTATTCATAAACTGATGTTTCACACTGTACATCCCTAATACCCGGGTTAACGTTCTTATTTGCATATTTGTCAGTGTCATTGATTGGACAAACGCAGCATGCGACCTGTTTACACGACGACTTTAGCATTGAGCATCCTCATATTATTACAAGTTTTTCCTAAATGGACTTTTCAGACTATGAAGGTAAGAATAAAACAATCTTTTCTTCAATCCAATTCACTTGTTTTCTGTCACCAATTGACATGTTTCCCCTCAAACGCTGAAACAACTGTTTATACAGCGCACAGTGTTTCTGTGACTGTCCAAAGCACATGAATATGAGGCACGCGGTCGGGTTTCTGTTGCTAAGCATCTAGTCGTAAGATTCTAATACTGCATCATTTCACACTGCACAAGTTTGACAACGTAATGCAGAGTTAACAGCACAGAAGCAGGCTTTCATAACCCCGGGTAAAAAAAAACGGCGCTAACCCTGCTTCAAAATGACAAAGTGTAAAACGTATCTTTGCATGGGGTTAAAAGCGGTGTTTAGAATGATGATAACCCAGAGTGAAGTGCAGTGTGAAAAGCTGTTTTGAGGAGGGAAAAGCATGGAATTTCTGTAGGATTCATATGGTTCAATTTTTATTTATTTTTGCTTACTATTTGCTTATGTCCAACCAAGGAGACTTTGCAAGGGATAAGGCTTTGGGCGCTAACATTGTGTCATTATTTTCATCCTATTTTGATACATTTGGGATGGAAATTTGACTCATTATGTGACTAAATGCATTTTATTCTGCATTATTTATTGTCAGTATTGGGTCAAAAAGTTTGTACAGTTTGTTGAGGATCACCATCCATTAGTTGGTGCCACCATCACCAAACTTCAGTTTTCAAACCCATGGACAAATAAGAAAGGGTTACGTCACTTTGTGGAAAATAACACCGTATTCCCAAGATATAATCAAATAATGCAAAATATATTGATGTTTTAATCATGCATTTGCATTAAGCAAAGTGTAACAACTGTGAATTTGTGCCAATATCAGTCTCAGAGAGTTTTTGTCTGCTTCTTAGACTAACCGAATGCTAAGGATCAGAAAAGGAAATGTAATTTTTTTTATAGCAAAATTTTATTTCAATACAATTCCACATGCATTTATGTTCGCAAATAATGTCTCATCTGTAATGTCTTTGAGGGTATAATAATGCATTTGGAAAAAGAAAAGAAAATAATTTTGATAGAAAAAAAATATGAATATCTTAAAGGGACAGCTTAACCAAAAAAGTGATCATGTTGGTAACCACAATGGACGGTTGCCATTGATTTCCATAGTATTGTTTTTTCCATACTATGGAAGTCAATGGCTACCAGCAACTATTTGTTTACCAACATTCTTCAGTATATCTTCTTTTATGTTCAACAGAAGAAAGAAACTCATGCAGGTTTGGAACAACATGAGGCTGAGTAAATGATGACAGAAATGTCATTTTTGGGTGAACTGTCCCTTTAACAATACTCATGCGATCAAGAACAACCACTCAAAATGTCTGTGCACATTTGTACAGACTGTCTGTGATTTGTACAGATGAGTCGCAAATGTCTTCAAGTCAGTCTCACGTTCGGGGTCTGTTGATCAGAGACTGATAAAAATGTCTGCTCTTACAAAATGACTTTGTATGTATTTCTCTGAATATATTGTAGAATGTGTTTTTACGGCTCACAGTTTGACATATAGTGTACACATACAGTATGCTTACGTGTATGTCAGCAGATATGCTTCATTTATTTATAATCGATGGGTTTTATACTCTAAATTAAGAAGAACAGCAGCCGTATTATGTGGAAACTATTTTAAAGGACTTGAAAATTGCGATGTTCATGATTCACAATATCTCCTGTCTTGTTCTCTGTGAGGTGACTATCATTGTACAACCCTTGATGAATTATATTGGACCAAGGCATGGTTCATATCTAAAATAAATGACTCTATTTTTCAGTGTTTTTGTTGATGTCTTGCTTTGACTTTGCTGAAGTTCAGCAAACTGACATTTTTTTGTCATTTTAATAGGGAAAAAATGTACAGTAACATTTTAGTTACCATATACACTACTATTGAAAGATCTAGGGTCTGTAAGATTTTGAAGTCTCTTATGCTCACCAAGGCTACATTTATTTGATCAAAAAACAGTAGAAACAGTAATATTGTTAAATATTTTTACAATTGAAAATAACTGTTTTCTATTTGAATATATTTTATTCCTGTGATGACAGGCTATTTTTAGCATTAATTGCTCCAGGCTTCAGCTTCATTCTAATATACTGATTTGCTGCTCAAGAAACATTTCTTATCATTATCAATATTTAAAACAGTTGTGCTGCTTAATATTTTTGTGAAAACCTTTATATTTCCAGGATTCTGAAATGCATTTATTTGAAATAAAAATCTTTTGTAACAATGTAAGTCTTTTCTCTTACAAAGAAAAAATGACAGACCCTACATTTTGTACAATAAAAAAAATATAAAATAAAAATAAATAAATAAAAACACAATAAATGTAACTGTAATGTAAAATTCTATAAAAATTGTTTTGTAGAAGTAAAAAGGATTAAGGATGACATGTTAGATTATATTTTATTTAAATAGTAAAATGTTTAATTTATATATTAATATTTTATTTATTTACTTTTTTGAATATGTATTATCAATTATGTACGTTATGGGGTTTTGTGTTGCGTTTGTATAATTTAGGGGCCGTTTACACGACAACATTTTCAGCCAAAAACTTTTGGGAAAAGGGAAACTTTTTATGCGTTTTGACTGTTTGTTTACACGACAACAGCGTTTTGGGGACTGAAAACGCATATTTTTGAAAGCGGGTTTCAAAGTGCAAGTTTTTGAAAATGGCACCGTTATCGTTTCCATGTAAACACCAAATACGGGAATCTTTGAAAACGGTGATGTCATACGCGTGCGTAGTACGTGTTAGGTATGTAGACATGCGCAGTACGAGTCGATTTTAAAGGCAAGCACAAACAAACATACACAACAATGGCAGAGTACATGGTACTGTTGTTGCTGCTCACGAGTTTGCTAACGCTTCTTCATCAAAGTGTGGATTTACTTCACCAATATTACAACCAACAGCGGAGACACATCATATACACATGGCAACAGGTACTGTTTACTAACAAGGTGACAGCGCCAACTACTGGCCTGGCATACGAAATACAGCGTTTTTGGTCGTTTTCGTGGATATGTGTAAACGCGAATCGTTTTGAAAACGTCCTGTATACGTGAAACTTTTTAAAAACGCAAGGGAAAAACTTTTCCGTTTTTGACTACACCGCTGTCGTGTAAACGTAGCATGTCCACACATACACGGGTATTTTTATAAACAGAGTTTTTCCTTTCGTTCCTCCGTTTTAAAAAACATCTCCGTCCACATGAAAACTCAAACGCATGCTATGAAGCACTGTCAAGAGCATTTGAACAATAGGATACTTGCGTAACCCCGGTTCTCTGATAGCATTAAATGAGGGGTCTCACTATGGGATACGCCCCTTCCGCGTATTCCTAGAAGCCCTATTACATTACGCCAGCCCCAATTGGCTGGCAGACGTGACGTTGTGTCTGGGAGTGGCCTCCCCACCCCTCAGTATAAAGGGCACAACACAACGTCACCACGACATTCAAAACAAGCACACCTCTTCCTCGCTTCGCACAGCAAGGAGGTTGATCTGGTGAGACACCTCACTTAATGCTATCAGAGAACCGGGGTTACGCAAGTAACCTGTTGTTCTCTTTCAAGCATACGTTTCGGTGTCTCACTATGGGATATCCTAACTCCCGTATTGCCAGATAGCCTGCCTCGAAGTCTCCTGCCAACCACAATCACCGCATCCAGGGCTGAAGGAGTCATGACTCACATTCCTACGCTCAATACTGCATGTGCTAAAGTTTGAGCTGTAACATCCAGTTTATAAAACCTTGCAAATGTATGCGGTGAGGACCAACTCGCCGCTTCGCAAATATCCTGTAACGTGACTCCTTTAAATAGAGCCCACGAAGTTGACATTCCCCTTGTTGAGTGTGCACGTAAACCAGGTGGGGACACAAGGCCCTTACTGGAATATGCCAACGAAATCGCCTCCACTATCCAGTGCGAAAAGTTTTCACTGTATTCCCAGAACATGTTGCAAAACATAATTCCCCAAAAAATGTTGCAAAACATCTTAATACCCAGCGGGACTGTGTGCATTCTCGCCAACTGATTATTCGCAGCGTTCTGGCGCCATCGTGTGGCTGAGTTGTGAACGAGTTTATGGTCTGTACTGCGCATGCGTGGCCCTGGCACAACCGGGCTCTATTTTCCACACAGAGCATCTGGGAACTTCGAAACTCGTCCCTTGTCGAACGCTGAACATCTGAGGGTCGGGAGCTAGCGAACAGGGGGGCTGTGGGCTCCTTTCCCCGGGGAAGACCCCATCAAACTGCCTTCTTCCTCCTCACTTCCTGAGGATGAGGTTGAGGAGCTGGCTGGACCGTCTGAGCTTTTGCAGGTGGATAGTTCTTCCTTGGCCAGGCAGTTCTCTATTCTGGGACTCCGCTGTGACCTGCTGCATTCACGTTCGGTCTCTGCCGTCTAGGAATGTGATAGCTGGGGGGTGGGCAGGCCATAACTTGTGCGAAGGTCTGCCAAGGTGGCGGAGGGGATGCAGTCTGTGCCTTTCTAGGCATACAGAGCTGCAAAGCCTCATCATCCCTCTTCTTTTCCTCGCATCTCTTTTGCATCAGTGTCAGAGCCGAGCCAAAAATGCCCTCTGCGACCACCGGTGCATCCAGGATGGCTTCTTTTTCCCTGTCAGAGAGATTCGCCAAGTTAAGCCAAAGTCCTCTCTCTTGATTGTGGCCATGGCCTTGCCCGCGGCTTGAACCACGCATCTCTGAAGACGCAGAGAAAGATCCGTAACGACACAGATCTCTTCCCAGTGCGTCTGACCTGGCATGGTCGACGCTTCGTCCTGCAATTCCGCTTGGTACGCGGTCAGCGCGGTCAGTGCGTTCAAAGCCCTGACAGAGAGAGCAACTGCTTTATAAGCACGTTCCGTCATGCTTGACATGCTTGACTCCGCTTTGGATGGCAACGTCGGATTTACAGCCGCCGTGTGCTTTGGGTGCAAGTGCGCGCGAGGCCATTCGTGCGCCAGCGCATCTATCCCCAGAGGCGCGCTCTGATCTTTCAGAGAGAAGAACAGAGGACACTGAGCATTGTCGTGGGACGCGAACAGATCCACTGTCGCTCTGCCATATATGCTCCAAATCTGTTCGACCACTTCCCTGTTCAATTTCCACTCCCCGTAGAGGGGATTGCCCCTGGACAGCAGATCCGTGCCCTGGTTCATGACACCCTGTACGTGCGTCGCTCTCAGGGATAAAAGATTGGCATTGCTCCATAAAATCAGTTTGCGTGCTAACGTGTGCAAAGAAAGTGATCTGAGACCTCCCTGTCGGTTTATGTAAGCCACAACTGTAGTGTTGTCCGTTCTCACGAGAACATGATGCCCTTTCAGAAAAGGAAGAAAATGCTTCAGCGTCAGAAAAACGGCTAGCATTTCCAAATAGTTTATGTGAAGATTGGTCAGTTGTTGACCCCATCTTCCATTCACTATCCTGCCCTCGTGAATGCCCCCCCAACCGGACAACGACGCGTCTGTTGCTATGACTTGTCTGGCTCGAACCACGCCCATGGGTACCCCTTGAACCAGAAAGGTCGGGTGTCTCCACTGGCGCAGTGCCAAGACTGCCTCTGACGTCACTCTCACTCTCCTCCGGGAGTGACGTAATGGGTCCAGCCCCTGAGACGCTACCCAGCGTTGAAACTCTCTCATGAACAGTCTGCCTAAGGGAATAACTATCAGGGCTGAGGCCATCAGTCCTAATAGTCTGAGGCATGTGCGAAAGGAGACACAGTTTCCTCTCTGAAAATCGGTCATGCAACGAGTGAATTTTCTCACCCTGTCTTCCGACAGTCGCGCTCTGAATGTCACCGAGTTCAGTGACAGCCCCAGATATGTTATAGACTGTGTGGGAATTAAAACACTCTTTTCGATGTTTAATTTTAAACCCAGTTTCTGTATGTGTTCCAGAAGCATAACTGTGTGTTCTCTCGCTTCTTGCTCTGACCGAGCTGTCACCAGCCAGTCGTCTATGTAAGTAGCGAGACAAATGCCTTTCTCCCTGAGCGGAGTCAGGGCTGCTTCTGTACATTTTACAAACACTCGGGGGCTGAGAGACAAGCCGAATGGTAGAACCAGATATTCGTATGCCACGCCAAGGAAAGCAAACCTCAGGAATTTCCTGTGGGGTGGATATATCTTTATGTGAAAATATGCGTCTTTCAGGTCGATTGATGTAAACCAATCGCCCTGGCGCACTAATTTTAGGAGTGTAGAATGAGTGAGCATTCTGAACTTGTACTTCCTTAAGTATTTGTTCAGTGCACACAGATCTAATATAGGACGAAGAGCTCGAGTCCCTTTCTTTGGGACGAGGAAGTATCTCGAGTAAAACCCGCTGTGGCTCTGCTCGGGTGGGACCACTCTTATCGCCCTTTTGTTCAACAGAGAGGAAATTTCTTCCTGAAGAACATGCTTTAATTCTCCCCGCAACTGAGAATGAATTATCCCTTTGAAATGCGGGGGAGAAGTGGCAAACTGCAGTCTGTACCCGAATTGTATTGTCCTTAATACCCAGCGGGATCTCTGCCGTCTAGGAACGCGATAGCTGTTGGGTGGGCGGGCCGTAACTTGTGCGAAGGTCTGCCGTGGTGGCGGAGGGTGTGCAGTCTGTGCCTTTCTAGGCATACAGAGCTGCAAAGCCTCATCATCCCTCTTCTTTTCCTCGCATCTCTTTTGCATCAGTGTCAGAGCCGAGCCAAAAATGCCCTCTGCGACCACCGGCGCGTCCAGGATGGCTTCTTTTTCCCTGTCAGAGAGATTCGCCAAGTTAAGCCAACGTCCTCTCTCTTGAATGACCATTGTGGCCATGGCCTTGCCCGCGGCTTGAACCGCGCACCTCTGAAGACGCAGAGAAAGATCCGTAACGACACAGATCTCTTCCCAGTGCGTCTGACCTGGCATGGTCGACGCTTCGTCCTGCAATTCCGCTTGGTACGCGGTCAGTATAGAGGTCGCGTTCAAAGCCCTGACAGAGAGAGCAACTGCTTTATAAGCACGTTCCGTCATGCTTGACTGGAAACGGTCCGCTTTGGATAGCAACGTCGGATTTGCAGCCGCCGTGTGCTTTGGGTGCAAGTGCGCGGCAACTAATGGCTCCATGGGGGGCATTCGGAGAAGTCCTACCTCCTCCATTCCCTCCACATCGAGAGCGGATCCTCCCTGCACGGGCATTTTGCTGGTGAACGGTTTGTCCTTCCAGGTCACCGCAACTTCCTCCAGGAGCTCTGGAAACACAGGAAGGAGCTGCCGTGCTGCCCGTTTCGCTCTCGGCAGCCTCTTGCCCTCGTAGCGAGACTTTACAGCCTCTGCTACCACGGTCGGCCACGGAATGTTTAGTTTCTCTGCAGCGCGTTTGCAAACATCCTGCAGATCAACACTGAGAAGAGGGGATGGTGCCCCGTCCGCATCTTCCGTGGATCCCGCCACGGCGAGGGGTTGTGCCGGGAGCGCAGGGGGGAGGAAAGGGGAGTCCTCGAAATCTTCCTCTTCTTCAGAGAGAAGAAAGTCCGATTGTCCCTCTTCCTCGAAATCAAGCGCGTCCTCTTCCTCGTCCGTGCTGAGCACACTGGGAAGAGGGATGCAAACGTCAAGCTGTTCACCCCAGGATAAAGCTGCCGTGGCAGGCAGCTCTACAGGGATGGGTACCTGCGGAGTGGCAGCTGGAACGGGGCTAGGTGACATGAGGGGATCGTGGCCTGACAGGCTAGCTTGGCGTGCTAGCCTGCGACGAAGGCTCTTCATAGTGAAGCGTGCGCAGTGTTCACAGGAACTGAAAAGTATACCTAATTTGTAGGCTTCTGGTGTGAAGCGAGAAGAGGTTTTTGAATGTCGTGGTGACGTTGTGTTGTGCCCTTTATACTGAGGGGTGGGGAGGCCACTCCCAGACACAACGTCACGTCTGCCAGCCAATTGGGGCTGGCGTAATGTAATAGGGCTTCTAGGAATACGCGGAAGGGGCGTATCCCATAGTGAGACACCGAAACGTATGCTTGAAAGATAACTCTGGTTTCGCTGTCTACACGATAACACTGCAACCAGAGTTTTTTAAAATCTTCACCCTGGCAGGCGTTTTCAAAAATGTTCGGTTTCAGTGAACTGGTGCTTCGTTTGCGTGTGAACGAACGGGCTAACCGCGCAGATAAAGCTGCGGTTTTAAAAATAACCATGTTTGTGTGGACAGGGCATCACAATAGTGTCAGGTGTGTTGCCTTGATGGTGTGTTATGTTTGTGTGGCAATAATGTGTCCGGTCTAAACATGTTTATTAGCTACAGTTCATGGAAAGACCAGGTTTTCAGCATATAATAATATAATATATTATATTATATTTGGCCATTATAGCACTAGTCAACAACAACGGTATATTTTAGTCTCATTTAATGCATGACTCTTGTTTTGACATAAAAAAAAATCCATAAAGAGGAGAGATGTTTCAGCAGTTCTTGCCTCATTCCCCTGCAGCTACAGTGGAGATAGATTTGGACCAGATGAGAATGGGTAAGTGAGCACTGAATCATTTAACATCCAAAGAAACTGAGCTTAGATGTGGAAGAGTTCTCCTGGAGATAATCTCTTTATTCCAGGCCGGAAAGCATCGATCTGGACATCAGGGGGTAAGAGCAGAGATGTCACAAGAGAGATGAGAAATAATAAGCCATGTAGGGAGGAGAGGCCAAGCTTATAGTATGGCCATACACAGACAAAACCCATCAACAGTCAGACCTACCAACATTACAAGTATGCTTTATCTGTATATGAAATTAAATCAACACATATAAAATGTTAAGGAAGTAATTGCATGATACAAGATGCAAGATTGTGAAGAAGACTTTCTCAGTGTCACACTGTTTATCCAATTATGAACATGAAAGACTTTTAGTAATAATGTGCTGCTCCGTTCATATCATTTAACAAGTGAATGGCTGTATTTTTTTTACTATGTAACTAACACTGATGGTTCAGGATGAAAGAAAAACAAAAAACAGTGATGGTTGAGAGCAGATAGTGATCTCACTGTTCAAATATGTCTTTCTTCTGTACACACAGTGCCAAAGGCCTTGAACTGCAAGAGGATACTCCTCTTTAGGCACATGTCTGAGGTGCAAATATACACATAATGGCCGTTTGCAAATTGATTTATGTGAATATACAAACAATAGTTAAACCCTGCGGGTACTGACTAGACCTTCAATGGCACAATGACTAACAATTGTTACCTGCAAGATCCCTGTCAAGTTAGTTGCATTTCAAAGCGACATCCAAAGACAAAAGCAGGGCCACTGGGAGGTCAGCCTCAGTAACACCATTTTTGCACGCAATATGGACTGTTTAAGGATTAATTGTAAAAAAATAATAATAATAATCAACTCAGCATCACAGAAATGAATCTGAACAGAATGTCCATCTTTAATAGCTTTACTATAGCTCAGACCAATCTGAAAATCATTCACAAAATAAAAGCAATGCTTCAGTTTAATTATGGGGTAAATCTAAACATGTCTAGGTCACATTACATGCAAAAGAAAATAATATATATTAAACATTGCTTTTATTTTGCAAATTGTATATATAAAATAATATAAAATTATAATAAGTTATAAATGTATATACATGTAATAAATGATTTTTAAATGACATTTTACCCAGATCACACTTTAATTGTCCTAAAATAGGCGTCATTTTCTTTAAAATATAATTTCCAATGTCTTTCTTTTATTTTAGGCTGAAATATAGGCCGGACGTGTTCTTGATAGATTTCGTGAAATTCACCAAAATATTGAAGTTTAAAGTGACAAAGCAGCTAGTCAATAGTGCGCTAGATGTATTAATTGTGCTGTGTCTTTAAGCGCGGCGTGTATAATATGAAGAATGGGCGTGTCTGTGGAAAGAAGGGGCGGAGTTGAGTGAATTATTGCACAGAGCGGTGAGTTTACAGCAGGACACAGGAAGGATGCGGGCGGCTGTCTGTGTGTGTATTGTCACAACTGAGAGATACGTGTTTTACCTATAGAGAAACAACAGAAAAGAGCACTGGGATATATTAGGCTCAAACAAACAGAAAGGCTTTTTTTTTTTTTTTAAATACACCCAGGGGATAAAACAACACGCTGCACAGTGCATGGATCACACCATTAAATACAGTAAGTTTTTAACTTGATATTTTACACAATTAAAACCTGCATGAACCAGAGATTATTTCAGCACTCTCGTGACATTTTTTAACTTAAATTTGGCTTATACTAAGTAAAATCCAATGTAGCTATTATTTAGTAGGTGGTATTGAGTTAGGTCAAAGTTTTTTGTTTAGTTTGTTGAGCCAAACCACTCATTAGTTTGCACTATGCTTACACAAGACCTCCATCAGTCTTCAAAGCCATGGTCGAATAAGGGAGGGTCCCCAGTCTCTCCCTGGAAAGCTGTTTATCATTTTGAGAATATATGGTTCTTCTTACAATATAGAAATAAACAATGCAACTGTTAAACATTTGCATGCATTTGCATAAAAACGTTTCCTTTCCTATGACAGAAGCGCATTCCGTGTGTTCATTGTTTATTTCTATGAGGATCCATCATCATCATCATCATCAGCATCATCTGCTCCACATGGCCAGCTGGATCATTGTTCTTTATGTGCTCGTGCGCTTCACGCTACACTCACGAGTCAAAGGGTCTTAAATATTGATTTTCTCCCTCTTGTTCCCTATCAAGAGCTCAAATTTGCTCAGTCACCAACACGCGTCATCTGTGTTGCGACACGGGCGCTCTCGGTCACTGTGCTGATGGCCATGTGCATGGTTGCTATGAAATATTGCCGGGCGCACAGCATATGCACTATATCATTCTTTTGTTGTGAATTGAATGCAGGTTTATAAACGGAGCTGAGAGGTCGATCACAAAGGAAGATCCAGTGCAGTGGGAATGGCAATGGTGCCCATGGCAATGTAATGAACTTGAATGTCCTGAGTCTGACCTACATTGTAAAACCAATGTCTTTATGAAGGGAGCTAAAAGGTTAAATAACGATTTAAAACATTATAAGCAAAAGGATATGTGTATATGTATCTCTCTGTGTGTGTATGTGTGTGTGTGTGTGTGTGTGTATGTATATATATATATATATATATATATATATAATACTATTATAAGGCAATGGCGAAAGATAAACTCAGAATTCAGGTTTTTAGTTAATGTATTGCTATTCTGTTTTTTTTCTCAGAATTCTGAGTTTACAGCTCATAATTCAGTTTTTTTGCCACTGAATTAAAAAATAATAATAATTGCGACTTTTTATCTCACAATTCTGACTTTTTTTCTCGCAATTGCAGTTTTATATCTCGCTATTCTGAGTTTGTATTTTGCAACTTTAAGACAATTTGTGAGAAAAAGACAGAATTGTGAGATGTAAACTCAGAACTGCAAGAAAAAAGTCTGTATTGAGAGCTAAAACCTTAACTTTTTTCTTTTTAATAAATCTGCAAAAATGTCAACGATTCTGTGTTTTTCTGTCAATATGGGGTGCTTTGTGTACATTAATGAGGAAAAAAAATTAACTTAAATGATTTTAGCAAATGGCTGCAATATAACAAAGAGTGAAAAATTTAAGGGGGTCTGAATACTTTCCGTACCCACTGTATATAGCATGAGCATGTCTTGACCTCGACAGTTCTGCATGTGTGTGGCTGAGCGTGTGTCCAGTGTTTTCAGGTTCAAGGAAATTCCACATAAACTGTATTTTTCCCCAGAACAGGGCATTGAAAGCACTGCCAAGCACCGGAAGCTGAAAAATGGCTGAAAGAGCTGTTAGTATGTAGCGTGGAATCATCATACAAATACAGATGTTAAGAGAAATGAGATTAGGTGGAAATAACATGCTTGATGAAACCAATTGCAGATGGAGATATCACATGAGATTTATTTGACATGATACAGTGGGCAGGGTAAAGCTATGTGAATTCAACCTCATCCAAACCAACAACCACTGCCAGTTCACTGACCGCATTAAACTTTGTGTAACCTCTCCAAACAAACCCTGAAACATCAGAATCTTGCACAGTGTAATTAGTGGCATTTGACAGGACAAGCGTCAGAATCTCATAATGAAGTCTAAATATAAAACTTAGCCTTGTTACTTATCCTGCACCAGTTGTGCTATGGACATGATACCTCAAATCATGCGACTTTTTGAGGAAGCTACTCAACTGTACATTAGATTTCTGGACTCCATAAGTCAAATTGTTCATTTTCTTCCTGGTTTTTTAAACCAATTAATTTACTTGACTTCTCCAGTTGTTCCAGTCTGTCTTGGTGTAGATTAAGGATAAGGGTTTTTTAAATATTTAGTCAAAATTTCTACCCAATAAAATATTTTAGAGCTTTGTGTAACGAGAAAAATGTATATTAATTATAAAAATGCTTATGGGTTTTTACGATTTTTGTTTTAATTACATAAACAACTTTCCAGGTTTAGAAATTACACTTTTAAAATTAGACTACCTCCTGTATTAAATGGGTCATATGATGCGATTTAAATTTTTCCTTTCTCTTTGGAGTGTTACAAGCTCTTGGTGCATAAAGAAGATCTGTAAAGTTGCAAAGACTAAAGTCTCAAATCCAAAAAGATATTCTTTATAAAAGAGTCAACCACACCTACCTAAAACGTCTCGTTCTAACACGCCCCCACATGTCTACGTCACGATGTGGGAAGATTTGCATAATGCTGCCCAAATGTTCACGCAAAGAAAGAAGGCGTAACTTTTATTCTAGCTGTAGTATTGTTGCTGCCGCTATGTCGTGAAGGCGCTGTGTGTTTCGTTGTGAAAGAGAAACTACTTTGTTTGTCCTTCCAAAAGAGGACAATATCCGCTTCGTCATGCCTAGAGCTGATCCGTGCTGGTCGCTGAGGAAATACATCAACTTTGCACTGTGGATCGCCGGATCGGCTTTCACCGTGGATGAAGCGGAGTCCAGCCCGGGGTCGTCACGTGGTTGCCACACGCCCACCGGCCGCTTCTTCGTCGAATCCGCCGGCCGCGCCGTTCTCAAGCCCGCCGGCCTCCGCTCACTCTAGCCCGCCGTGTGTTTCATTGTAAAAAGCGAAACTACTTTGTTTGGCCTTCCAAAAGTGGACACGACTAGAAATCAGTGGTTAAGTTGTATTTACAACACTGTTCCAGAACACTTCAACCCAAATATTCAGATCGCGTAAAAAGACAGTATAAGTCATTATAATCCGTAATTATGTCCCCACTGGATTCAACAAATGCCTGATTTATAATGGGTTTTAATGTTTTTATCTCGTCGCTCCAGCCAGACAGGGCATCACAGTATGGTAAGGGGCGTAACATTTCCGTCACACGCTTGAGGAATTCGGCCGGTTTTCCAATATGATGAGAAAATCCTGGTTCCTATTCGTGCAATGCACTCTGCACTCCTGTGAAAGTGATGTGACGAAAGTTTCAGTGAAAGTGAGAATGTGACGAAGTAAGAGGGGAGTGTCTAGACGTCAAGTGGTCACAGGAGATGCATTTAAAACGCATGTTAAGGCCAGCTGATCGTATCACCAGGGAGAAATGGCCTAAGAAACCACTTTGCAACCGTTTTGTGAAATAGACTGTTAATCTTTAGTAACACTAATTTTGTCTTTTATCTTTTATATCAGAATATTTGATGGTAGGGAGAGGTGCATTGTGTGGGTTACTAGGTAATTGTAGAGAAATTTTTTGTTGTTGTTATACAATGAAATGTTCCCTGGAAGTAATAATAAGCCATTGTTTGAATATCTGAGTGTGGCTTTGTCACTCATTCTCTCTTTTTTTTTTTTTTTTCCACGATGCATCAACATAAAAGCAAAAGAAACTCCAGATCACCTCTCTGAGTGTCGAGACGACATTTCAGCTACACTGAACAAAATTATAAACGCAACACTTTTGTTTTTGCCCCCATTTTTCATGAGCTGAACTCAAAGATCTAAGACTTTTTCTATGTACACGAAAGGCCCATTTCTCTCAAATATTGTTCACAAATCTGTCTAAATCTGTGTTAGTGAGCACTTCTCCTTTGCCGAGATAATCCATCCACCTCACAGGTGTGGCATATCAAGATGCTGATTAGACAGCATGATTATTGCACAAAACAAAAGTGTTGCGTTTATAATTTTGTTCAGTGTATTTAAAATGATGCCTGTCATGGATCCCATCACTGGAAACATTCCAGGCATGTTTTATGACTGCAGACCGTGTGTTTTTAAAGACACTCGTTGGGCCTGAAACATTACGCCTGGTGTGAATGAGAATGGTTGTAATGTTCACAGCTGGGTGTCAAACCTGCCTTTAGGTGAAATAGACTCTCATTAAAGTGAGCAGTGCAAAGGAAAGTTCATGCAGTGGGGGTGATCTCATTTGTGTGTGTAGCTTCATATATGTACATATGCTAATCCAGATTAATTTGCACTGTGTATGGCCAAATGTATTTATCATCAAAGTTGAATAAGAATGTAATATAAGTGAAACACTGTCAAGTGTAATTCCATAAATTCAGTATTCTATGACGCTGAAAGGATTACATCAAATTACGCCTCTAAAGGTGTACATGCAATAAAAGAATTTACGTTTTAGAAGTTGTCCACAATTCAATTTTGTATGCATCACTTTGATTTGTGCTAGATTTACAGTAAGTTGGATGCATGGATGCAATTTGTACGTAAACATGGTTGAAAATAATGTAAATGCATGAAGTTGTATGAGGTTCATCCTAAACGTCACTGGAGCACCAATAGCAGTCGCGTTTATGGAGGCCTGCTGTGTTGTTTGTTTGTTTGTTTAGAGTGATGGGGAATTGAGTTTATGGTGTGTTTATGCTCCTACGGAAGGGCAGGGAGTTGATTTTTGTTGGGATGGGAGGGCGTAGACACTTTGCCCTTCCTGTCCAAAACCCTCGTTTGCAATCTCTATCTGTTTCACATCATTCTGTCTCTGTCGCGGCAGCAGGAATCAACTTGATAATCCAGACTTAATGTACTGATTTTAAAGAGCTGTTTATGGGTTAAGTCTATATTCATTTATTCTTTTACTCACAGCCCCTAAAGTTTAATGACTTATTGTTGTCGTCTGCCAACACTTTAAAGCAAGATTGATTCTGATTGGCTCTCAATGTTTTTATCATTCATCAGATGGAAAAATAGTTCTGAAAGGGATTCCAATGAAATCGTTACTCTATTGTTACACAGTAGTTGTGTTGTGGACCTCCCTATTCTCATAGAATTAGAATGCTTATTGAAACTATAATTATAGTTATCACCCTGTGTGTATAGATAGAAATACTCCTTACGGTGTATAAATACATTAACACTGAATTTAATGTTATTACTTAAATTACTTATATTTTTCTCCATCATTAGTCACAGTCTGTTCGCTGGCTGTCTGATGCATTTTGCAAACAAAATTTTGGTATTTAAGCAATGCATATCAAAGCAGATTGTGTTTACAGGATTGATACAATGACCGCTTTTAAGGAGGAACCAATTGTACTTAGCAAAGTTTGCCAGGTTGATCAAATCAAAATTTTGAAAGATACTTGGAAAGGCACTTAGTAGCAAGTAAACACTTCATGGAGACTGAAGCACCATTATCTGAATTCTTGTTTCTCCACACTGGTCTGTCGTTGTGGTGTCATCTATTTTAGATAAACATGGCCTCAAACTGCAAGCAAATACAAAACAAACTGTGGTTGGCTCTTTACAAGTCTCTCATATGGTCACTTCCTGTCTGAGTAAGTAGTTCATGCCAGATAGTATAGGGCTATATGAGGATGCAGCCGAGTTTTAGCCGTGTTTGTCTAGATGTCATCTGTCTGCCGGTGTTTTGGGAGCAGTATCAGAGGGCTGTTCTCTGTAAATATGCAGCTTTGAAAATATTTTGCTTCGGAGCAGAATGAATATAGAGGTGCTGACGTGATTGTTCCCGCCAATAACAATGGATTGTGTGTGTAAACGCCAACATTTCTACTGTGTGAATAATCCTGTACATGGCTTTATTGTTCTTTGCTAAAAAAAAAATTATGTCCAGAAAAAATACAGTGCAGTTAGTACAGTGAAAATCTTTGCATGCTTATTTTAGGATTGTACCTTCATATCAAGTACTTGTTTTCTCTCCACTTGTTTTTTGAAAACACATTAAAATTAAAGATGATGGATTTGGGGAGACCGGGGACAAAGAAGGAAAGAAAAGGATGAAGGAAATATAAAAATAATTATATGAAAATATATCAAAATAAATTTACAAAGAAATAAAAGTAAATATAAAAATGTAAATATGTTTTCATGCTTATCTATTGTATAAGTAAAAATATAAATATATATGAAAATGTATTAAATAAAAAAAAATAATGTAAATGAACGTAAATGTAAGAACAAAAAAGTAAAATATACAAATAAAAATGTAAAAATAAACAAGAAATAAAAGTATACATAAATGTGAAAATGTATTAAATATAAAAATATAAATACATGTAAATATCAAAACAAAAATAAATGAATATAAGGATGAATAAACATGGAAAATAAATAAGAAATAAAAATATAAATAAATGTAAATATAAAAATATAAACATTCAAATGTATTGAATATAAAAATATATGTAAATACATATAAAGATAAAAAAATAAATGTGGAAAAATATATAAGAGATGAAAAATAAATATGAAAATGTATTGAATATAAAAATAAATGCTAATAAATATAAAAAAGTGCCTAAATTATAATAAATTTAAATGATTTAATTCTCTTTTCAGTTGAAAAGATAACATGCTTTAATAAAGTTTGTTGCATATTTTGCATATTAATTTGATTCGTCATTACAAACTGTTCATAAACTAAATTCCAAAAATGTTCAGTCAACCATTCTTTATTTATAACCAGTATCACTTCATAAATACAGTTGCAACTGCCCTCATTCTCACAACCTAGATGAAATCTTATATGGTCAAATCATTGCACTCATTTTCTCAAGCAGACAAAGATTATGTGCTGAAGTCTCATCACTCTTGCTGTTCTAGTTACAATCGCCCCTGGTCTCTTCTGTGATGTATAACTACAGCAGACATTTTTCAGTCTGACTGTAGCACATTTATAATGCTAGATGGCATGATGAGGCTCCATTTTTAGTTGCAGCCAAGATGTTTACATCATCTAAATCACCACAACGCAATTGAGATATTGACACCCAAGATAATGCCGGCTTGAACCTTTTGACTGGTCTGTTTGAAAGCCCCATCCTGACTTTTGTCATGCTTTTTTGGCTCTGTGTAAGAGGCGTGCCACATTCAGCCCAGTAGCCTTTTGTGAGCAAATGCAGATGACACTTCAGGGAAGGAAGCGCCATGCTGGGGTGTTGCGTAACGTGTGACTGGAGGAAGAGAAGTTAGCGAGGGACCATGGTGTGAAGATTATCTTATCTCAGGTGAATAATATTTACTCGCCCTTCCCCTCATCCTTTCGGCATGCAGCTTCAGATCTCCACGAATAATGGCAGGCTTAGCATTATCTGAGGCCCGTTTGTGCAGCACTACTTGATTAGCTGGCTTTTCAGAGCTGGTCTGATTTGGTTTTTAGGGTTATCAGCTTCTGGGTGGACAAATGGGCTGAGAAGACGCTGTTGGTGCTTAGTCACTCTGCCGTGGAGAGAGAGCATTATGGGTAATTGAATCAGCTCTGGTCAATGTCTGCTCTCCAGATCAAATATTTAGGCTATTTCTGGTTATGCAGATGTAAGACGTTTCACGAGTGGTCGACACTTATATCAACATCCGTAGTCATGCTGCTATAAAAAACGGTCAGATGTTGACGTTTTTCACACTCTCTTTAAAGGCCTGTTCACATCACAGGGCATGAAAATAGGGCACAGAATAAGTTTGTTTGTGTGTGTTTTTTTTTTAATCTTCTTTATTCAATATTTTGTAAATGCTAGGTCTTATTGCTTTAAAGTGAGTGTATTTTGTGTATTTCTTTTTTTCAGATGGGTTTTTACATTTATTTATTTGGTAATGCTTTTATGCAAAGTGACTTACATTGTATTCAAGGTATACATTTTGCTGTTTTTCTGGATGAATTGTATTGGTGTTATTTTAGTATTATTTATATACCATTATAGTATTTCTTAATATTTTAAATTAGCTTTTAGTTTTAATTGTAAATTTAGTTTGTTTTAGTGATTTTACCTGCTTTTGTTATTATTATTATTTATAATATTATGTCCAAATTCCGTTTTAGAATTAGTAATTGTAGTATTTAAATGAAAATGAGAAATGTTGCCTTAGAAACTAACTGAAAATAAGTTTAAGTTAAAGTTTTCATCGATTATTTATATATATATATTTTTTTTTTTACTTTATTTAGATTAAAAAACCCACTTTTTATGTTTTTGTTTTAGTTAAAAATAACAACACTGGATTGTATGTTGCATGAATGCATGTAAAATTAATTTCTGGAATTTAGGCTCTTGTGTAACCAGATCTTGGTTAATTTTAGACCATCATCTTTTCATTTTGTTTTTATGCAATTGTGACCCTGGACCACAAAACCAGTCATAAGGGTCAATTTTTTGTAATTGAGATGTAATTATACATCATCTGAAAGTGGAATAAATAAGCTTTCCATTGATGTATGGTTTGTTAGGATAGGACAATATTTGGCCGAGATACAACTATTTGAAAATCTGGAATCTGAGGGTGCAAAAAAATCAAAATATTGAGAAAATCGCCTTTAAAGTTGTCCAAATTAAGTTCTTAGCAATGCATATTACAAATCAAAAATTACGTTTTGATATATTTACGGTAGGAAATTTACAAAATATCTTCATGGAACATGATCTTTACTTAAAATCCTAAGGATTTTTGGCATAAAAGAAAAATCGATAATTTTGACCTATACAATGTTTTTTTGGCTATTGCTAAAAATATACCCCAGCGACTTAAGACTGGTTTTGTGGTCCAGGGTCACAAATAGGCCTTTAATACCAATTTCTGTAGGGTTTGTATATAATTAGTTTGGTAACACTATACTTTATAGTGTCCTTGTTACACGTTACATGCATTTACTATAGTAATAACAGTAATTTATGCATAATTACAAGCAAATAAATCGAGTCACCTTTATTTATATAGCACTTTATGATGCAAACTTCATCAAATTCTGCTGTATAGCAGCTCGAACAAAACTATACAACTAAACTAACACTAAACCAAAACCTCATCCTAACCTTACATGTTTTAAATTAATGTTACTCAGTACTTAATTGTAGAATTACACTGTAACAAGGACAGTTTAAAAATGTAACCATTAGTTTCTTTACCAATCTTGGTGTCCCCTTCTGTTTAAAGATCTGTGGTAATGTAAGTTTGCTTGGGGTCTGGGGTCATGAGGACCTCCATCCAGGTCATTGGCTCCTAATGGACCCCGGCCGGCGGATCTGTCCCAGCTGGAAGCACACACCTCATCACATCACATCCCATCCCCGCTGACAGATTTATGTCCAGTAGGAATCACTACTCGCTTCTAGAAATCTATTCACTCAATAATTGATGAACTGAGTGGCTTGGAGTTCATTCAGTTTGCTACTGCAAGGTGGTGCAAAGAAATAACTTTTTCAAGTTGCAGGCTTTTCAAAGCATAATGAATTAAAGCAAAAAGGCATCTTTTTATGCTTGCAGCCTTTTTATTAGCTGAGTTGAGGATTCTGGTATTGAGCAGAATGCATGTGATCAATTATTTATGGTTGAGACATATAATAAAAGAAGACCGCTCACGTGGCTCTGGGCGCCTTTGCTCAGGCAGGCAAAGAAAAACTTCCACAGATCAACAGTAGATCATTCACTGTCTGAGTGCTAGGATGCACTCAGCACTTTTGTTTGATTCACACAGAGATGCTTGTTCACAAAGAGTGAGTTTTCTGTTTGTCTACTGCAAAGACCAAAGATGACTTGAAGTGCATGTGACACGCTAGTGTGCTTCAGCCTTAAACAGCATTAAACAGCAGTCTTAATGCTGTCATTAAATAAGACCCATACTTACTCGTACTTCACGTTTCAAGGTGAAGTGTGTAATTTCTGCGCCACTAAAGGCGTCCTGACCCCCAAATAGACTGAAATTTTGTAATGTAATATAATATAATATAATATATTATCTGTATATCCACGACCCTACGTTGGACAAAAATATTATATATTTTTTTTATTATACCTACAACCCTGCATAGGACAAACAGATTATTATATTACATTACATTACATTACATTATATTATATTATTTATTTACATTTTTTTATGTGGATGAAAAAAAATTTAGATGCAGTATTCAAACAATCTCTGGATTATGACTTTCAAAATCAGGATTTGTGGCTCGCTCGGAGATGCTTGTTGAAACCAAAGCCCCCCCGTGTGTGTGTGTGTGTGTGTGTGTGTGTGTGTGTCTGATGTAGGCCTATGTTTTTCTATGAGATTTGCTAAACCTTCTAAACTCACACAGGGGTCAGAGGTTAGTATGTATAGGGACGCAGGGATGTAGAAAAGGAGGAGCGTATAGTGGGAGAGAGGGAGGTGTGTTTAGTCTGTACAGAGGAAGTCCAACTGCTCCCTATGAACTGCGTTACTATCACAGACAGATTGTAAGGGTATTTGGAAAGTCACTCACCCCTTCAGAGTCCTGTTGTTTCCCACGCTGCCTTCCCATGCTCCCCGTTCTTACTTCATATTTGCACGTCTATAAATAAAGCGCCTCCCAACCAGAAGCGTTTGATAAACTGGTCCAGAGACGCACATGGACCGCTATTAGCCGAAGGTTGTTAGCCTTTCCCCCAAAATGTGCTAACAGAACATGTATAGAAGTGTTGTGCCAGAAACATACTTTACTCAAGTACACAAATTACGGCTATGTGAATACTTGGACGATGAATGTGTTACATTTCAGTAATTCAATATATTTAATGTAATAACACACAAAACCGAGCTTGCTTAGCTTAGCTAGATGTGTGTGTGTGTGTGTGTGTGTATGTGTGTTTGTGTTTGTGTTTGTGTGTGTGTGTGTGTGTGTGTGTGTGTGTGTGTGTGTGTGTGTGTTCACATACTTGTGCATGTTTGGGGCCTTGGTGTATGTGGGACAGGACAGAAATGCAGCGGAACTGTGTGTCTAGGTGGATTTGGGGCTTTACATCTTTCATCTACTGCTTGTTTTTCTTCCAGCTCATGCCACCCAGTAGCAGCACCTCATATAAACACTGCTGTCTTTGTCCAGAATGCTGTGAATTGTTGTTCTGCATTGTAATTGGTCACTAACTGAATATTTTTGCATATTGATTACTCGCTGTCCCCTTTTTGGACTTCTGTTTGTGCCCTTTTTATGAGAAACAATTTGTTAGTCTTATTAGACTTCCATATTTCTATTTAGACAATTCTATTTAGATGATTTTCAAATTAGTGGTAGTGGACAAAAACAGCCCCTGCTCCTTTTGGGAAATGATAATCATATTTAAAGCATTTAATTTTTCTTGGTTGTGGTGGGGGAAAAACATTGTAGCTGACTTTATAAAACAACAACTTTAAGCAGAAGCTAACCAGTTGCATCGGCAGTGGTGTGAACTAACGCACAAGTGGTAACCTACTATGGCTAGCACCCTTTACCTGTGCTTATGAGTTTGGACTAGTAGATACATGTTTATTTAGGTAGTTGGTTATGAGCGATATATATACAAAAATAAATAAATAACTTAGAGGATAGTTCATACTCTACTGGGGGCTTTTTTCAAAAACAAAATTAATTTAAAAATTAATAATTGCATCAGAAATGAATGATGCATTAAATTGTTCAAAAGTGACCAATTTAATTAGTCAAAAATCTCTTTTTTTTCCCCTATTTCAAATGAATGCTGTTTTCTATTTCTATTCATCAAAGAAAATCACATTTCCACAAAAAATATTAATTTTAATATTAACTGTTATATTTAACTATTAACTGTAATAATACTACTACTAATAATAATAATAAATGTGTCTTGAGCATCAAATCAGTATATTAGAATGATTTCTGAAGGATCATGTGACACTGAAGAATAGTACTGAAGTAATGATGCTGAAAATTCAGCTTTGTCATCACAGGAATAAATTATATATTCAAATATATTCAACTAGAAAACAGTTATTTTAAATTGTAACATTATTTTACAATATTACAGTTTTTACTGTATTTTTGATCAAGTAAATGCAGCCTTGCATGAGAGATTTTGCATAAGACATTAAAACATTTTACTGACCCCAAACTTTTGAACAGTAGTGTATGATAAATCTATACTGTTTTTTGTTTTTCTGCATTGTTTACATTAGACATTTTATAATTTACATGAGTTAGATTAAAATATTTTTTTGTTCTCTCTTTTAATTGTATTTCTAACTTAGTCTACAAACCTGGCAACAGCAGATATATTACTGGCTTTTGAATGATGAAATGTTTCATATACCACTTTGAATAAAAGTGTTAAATGGCTAAATGTAATAGTAAGGCATCAAAACTTGATTAATGTCCAGCAGAAATGGTACTGATATTGACATTTGTCACCAATATATTGTGCTTTCCTGGGCATCATTTTGGAGGCTGTGCAAAGGCTTGCTTTGTTTTCAGGTGGGCTCGTCGTGCCCTGCTCAGAGCATCCGTGAAATGATGTCATGGAAATGGGTGTGTGCAGTGGAGAGCCGCAGGACTTCATCTCTCATTGGCTAAGCCTTATCCGCGCTCTCTCTAGCCTTCAGGGAGGGTGCTGGCTGCATGTGTTCAGTCAGTCTCTAACAGAAGACACAATAGAAGATGTTCATTATCTTTTATTTAACCTGTGATTTCTGATATTCAGTGGTTCTGAGACATGGTATGTAATTTGCACTGTGTAATTAATCTTTAATGCCAATGAGAGTGATAATACTATTCTAGTCACTGAAGTTGTGCATAATTGATAAAATAAATTTTGATAATTTAGGTCTTTAATTTAGTCATTGACCATGCAGATATATTTTGATCAGTGAACAGTACAGTTTGAGAGAAACAACTTGGTTAATGCTCAAAGGAGGAAAATGCATTCATGCTGACAGGAAACGCTAACATCTGTTTGTGTGCAAAGGGTTGTTGCTATAGAGGCAGGTAAGGACATTATGAGGAAGTGTAGACGAAGCTGGTAGAGGAAGATTCAGCCAGAAAGAGGTCATGAGTTGGTTGGGCACCTCGGTGAAATTCACTCTAGCTGTTGTTCTTTTTCAAAGCAAAGACTTCATGAATATTACAGCAGATCGGTGACAGGAAAAACTTGTTGCCTGCCAAGCATTTGGCCCATCTCTCACACTTAGTGTTAATTTACAAACCTGGGAATAATGCCACAAGACACTCCGGTGAGGGTAAGCATTTTATTTTTTCAAAGTGAGGTTTGTTTAAGAGCGTCAAACCTTGTGGTGTTTTGAGTCTGAGGTTTGCACTTGTTTGACTTTGTGTAAATGTGTTCATGCTTAATTTGATGTTAATTGTGGTTGTTCCTGATGATCTATTTAGTTCAGAGAGTAGAGGTTAAGTTTAGAGTCGTGTGAAATAATACCCCGAGCCATCAAAAGGGTCATGGCTTACCATGTTCCTCTGTCTCTGCCATTTATACAGTCATGGATGATTACAGAGGAAGTAGCTGTCATTAGCTAGACAGTCTTATCTCCACTGCAGAGGAATGGTGTTTGATGAGATGATATTGCAGACTAAGGCCCAATCCCAATTCTATTTTATACCCCTTCCCCTACCCCTTCCCCTTGTCCCTTGAAACAGAGTGTCAAGGGGTAGGGATGAAAATATTCCCCTAAGAATTGGGACACCACTACTATACTGTTACACGTCATCATACGTCGTCTAGCTCCTACAATACACACACCTATACACACCCCTTACCCCTACCCCTCTGACCAAAAGAGAATCGAGACAGCCCTACCCCTTCACGTGAACGCGCAAAACGGAGGGGTAGGGGAAAGGGGAAGAGCTAAGGGGTAGAACTGGGATTGGGCCTAAGTATCATTGGCAGCTGGTCACAATCTGTGACGATGTACTTGTGTATTCTTCGGATTGTACATAGGACCATTAACATGTTTCCAGTTAATTCCCATATATTTATTGAGAATTGTCTATTTCACAAAAGTCATTAAAAAATTAAAATGTTAATGATCCTAATAACATTGTATAAAAATATCATTTCTTTTTTAATTTTGGGGTAAAATATAGTTTGTGGCAGGTTTCATAAAATTCATCCTATAAGGATATCATGACACCATAAGTATTTCACAAAGTAGTTAAACTCTCCACTAAGTTCTTTCATCAGTATCTGCTTATCTTATTAATGATTGAAACTCCAGCTGCCTGACCACAAGAATCCTGACCCTTACCTCATCTGAATGCCAAAAACACTACTGCAGTTTAGCTCAGGGAAAAGAATGACACTGCAGCTTCTGCTGGTATTCTGGCCAGACGCACTGATAAGACATCCTGGAACTGCCTGTGTTCTGCCTGGACTGCCAATTTCTTTGTCTGTATTGATCTTGCACCCAGAAATTCAAACAACACAGCACTATAGTTAACTTAACTTCTTGGCTTTGCACTGAGGTTTTGCTTCGAGTCAAGATGTCATCTCCAGTTAACTATGAAATTTGATTTTGATCTTGTTTGTTCCCAATTATAGATTATCTCCTATTTGGCAACTGAAGTGACGGCCATCAAGACTGGACAGAGTCGGGCTGAGCAGAATCTGGTTGAACCTTTTAGGACTCGTTAAAAGAAAACCACCTTTTAGTGAAACCACACGACCAGTCAAACTGAATTGTAGAACTGGGTTTGTGAGTTGTGCTAACGAAGATGCCCATCTTAAAGCAGTTGGTGTCGGGGTCTCAGACCAAACGGCGCTCTCGTATGGACCTCACTACTGAGATGATCAGCGCTCCCTTGGGTGACTTCCGGCACACCATGCATGTAGGGCGCAGCGGGGAAGCTTTCGGAGACACCTCTTTCCTCAGCACTCGATCTGGAGAGCCATCCCAAGAAGGACACACCTATCCTCGCTCTCCGAAACCGGGACTGCTGTCTCGTACCTTCCGGGGCAGCAAGCGCTCTCAGTCCGTCACCAGAGTAGACCAGCAAGACAATACCCTCCTTCCTTCCAGTGGGTCACCTACCTTTGTGAAGAATGCCATGTCCTTGCCCTTTCTGAACAACGAAGAAGGACAGGAGGGAGACAAGAGGGTGCTCAAGAGCTTGACCTCCAGCCCCTCCAATGGGGCCTCCGCTGACGCATTGGACCTGGAGCTCCATGAGAAGCACTTTGGGGTGTTGACAGACCTGCGGCCTTCCCCATCTTACAACAGGGGAGGATTAAAGAAAGCTGAATCTGTGATGTCATTCCATGTTGACCTTGGGCCCTCAATGCTGGGGGACATCCTGGGGGTCATGGAGAAGGAAGATGACGACCAGGGGTTTGAAGAAGGCAAGAGCAGTGAGGGACGTGCATCTCCTCTACCCTGCAACCAGGGAGGAGTGGAAATGGATGAGGAAACGAGGGAGGTTGTTGTCAAAGAAGAGGAACCAGAGGGATTAGCTGCACTCTGCAAGGGTCCCATGAGGGCTCCCAGCTCTGTTGACTTGGAGATCCAGAGTGAAGGCACCAGCACCCCAGAACCACACCACAAACACCTGCATCACCTCGACAGCTGCTCAGTTTCCAGCTCAAGTTCAGCCGCATTGGAGGAGAAACCAACCAGTGAGCCTTATGAGGAAGATATTGGAGTTACCGACAACACCTGCAACCCAGACAATGAACCAGCCTTCTCCTCTTTCATGGAAGATGAGGATGATGAGATCCGAGTATGAAACCCTACAATCAGTAAACCTTTCTAAGGATGGAGAGATAAATATCTCAGACTAGAATTTGACAATATGTACAGAGGAGAAATGCGAAGACAGTGTGTTGTAAGCACGTCAAAGCTGGACAGATGCCTCAGGTTCCTGTATCCCTGTAGAGATAAGTTGGGGAGACTGCTTTAGCTCAGACACCAAAGCCATCTGTCACACTACTGACCCATGCTAAGATGAGCAGCTGGATGTGTTGAGTCCGAAAGGGACCTGCTACAAGTTCCACTGATAGCTCTGCTAAAGAAAAGACATACATAAGGGATACATACGTCACCGAAACAGTAAACTTCACTTGCGCAAGCAGATGCTGTTTTAAGCCATTCTCCCATAGTCCCATGCGAGGTTTCCACAGTTGTAAGTCGGAAATATCAGGGATTTTTTCAAAATGTAAAGGTCATGGATTTTTTTTGTGTTATTCTCAGCTCTAAAACACTTAATTCGTGAAAAATTGTGTTTTGTGTTCTCTATACAATTGTTAAAAAAATCCTTATCTGGTAATCACAAGCAACTAGAATGGTCATGTAAATTCATTGGTCAAAAGATGTGGGAACCCTGCCCATGAATTGGTGCCTAAAGATAATAGGTCTTTTGATTTAGAGCACTAGCGTATTAAAGTAAATCATATGATTTGTTCAGTGGCCCTCTGCATAAAGGTACTGTATATTTTCAAAGTTTAAATCAGCACTCTGTCATTGTCATAAAAAGTTACGTCGTGTTGGGAGAGAGTGCTTACGAGATGATCTGTTTTATCATACACGTTCTTGGGGTTGCATTGTCAAAGCCCTGCAAATAATTTATCTCTAGATTACATATAATGCAGTCATGTATCCGGTAAATTGCCATTTTAAAAGCTACTGTGGTTCAGAAGCTCAGGAAACGTCCTTGTGCAACTGATTACACACCACGCAGGTCTGAGCTCGAATGGCGATGATTTGAAGGTGGTGGATGTTTGAGAACCTCTCCAGAGACTGATCATAGTCCACTTTTGGGAAGACTGGCAACAGGTGTCCCTCCATCAGATCTCATTTTTCAGTCTGTACGTGTTTTGCATAGTAGTTGTTTGCTCAGTATCTTGCATATCTCACCACTTCCTTCCTGCTCTTCATGGCGTGTGAGGGGAACTACTGCTGTTTATTGCTGGAGTTTTTGATCAGTTTGGTTGTCGCTGTCATTGAAACATTTAAACCACTGGTTAAACAATATGTGTCAAGTATAACTAAAAAGTCAGTTGTGTTAAATCATGTCTTCTAGTAAACATGTCAGTTGTATTAATTCTGCTAACTCTGACATTAGCAAATTATGGCACTGTTGAGCAAAGACACTAAAATTTATTGATTCTGTTTTGACTTTTTGACGTTTTCATTGTGTACATGTCTACATACAGTATATAGCAGATGATCATGACTAAAATGAGGCCTTTATTACTGCAGACCTTCATGTGTGAATTAACTGCATAGTCTGCAAGCTTGCTGTCTCTGAATTAAGGATCAGGCACTGTGAAGACAAGTCTTAGACATCAAGCCTACAGTAAGATGAGATTTACTGGGAAATCTCAGCTGCTTCGTACTTGGGGTCACGCCAGCCTTAAGCAGAAAAGTGCCAAATCTAATCTAGCATGTACTGCCTAGTAAGCCTGCCTTTTGAATCATTTAACATGGTGAATGAATAAGGCTTTGCCTTAATCTACTATATATAGTAGCATTTTTGTCTACAGTAATATATGGTCCAAACGATCCATATTTGATTACTGTAGACAGCATTCGGTTTCATTTGCATATCCTTGTGCTAGCGGTCAATTTTAAATTTGGCAAGATAAAAACATAAGTAAAAAGAGAGAAGTCTGTTTATTTGTGAAATTGTGTGGCTGTGTGTGAGGTGGATTTAACTAAGTTTATCTTCGTGTTTTCCCTTTGTAATAATAGTGCTGTTTGTCTCGCTTATCTTTGCAACAATTTGTATGTTCATCATGTATATATTCATGCTTGCCAGCCTTTTCAAGGCTAGAACCGCTATATTTTTAAATAAAAGAAAAAGTTGTCCACAAAAGTGTCTTTTTCTTCATTTCAGAAATGTTTTCCTCGTAAGATTAGGCCATTTCATGGTGTTCTGAGTAAGTGGCTTAAGTTTGAAGTTATCAAGGAGAAAATACAAACGTGACCATTTGGGTCCCCTGCTGAACAAAAAACAAAACGCTAAAAACAGCCTAAGCTGGTTGGCTGGTCTTAGCTGGTTTAAGCTGGAAGTAGCTGATCTCCTAGCCTTGCTAAGCTGGTTTTAGGTGGTTGGCGAGCGGTCTCCCAGCCTGACCAGCTAAAGAAGTTGCCAAAAAGCCTCTAAAACCAGTCTGCTGACCAGCTAAAACAAGGCTGGACGACCAGCTTAGGCTGGTATTAGCTGTTTTTTTTTTTTTGTTTCAGCTGGGTTAGTGGGATCGTCAATAAACAACCTTTTTGATTTTGGTTTATTTTGCTGTGTGTCGTTGTTGGAGCAAGCTTGACGTTGCTAGTATGGGAACTAGCTTGGGAAGTCCTTCACTGCAGAGATGAGCACAGATCCATTGACTAATTAAATTCAATAAACCTAGGCTACCCGAGGCTGAGGGTAGCGTTGTGTCAACACATGCTGCTAAAAGGAAAGAAGACCTCCTGTGATTGACCGACCACATGTAGCTCTTTTAATCGGATCACTGCAACTGCAGATCTACATGAAAGTTTCATGTGAGTAAAGAGAATTAACACTCACTCATTTAGCTGATATCAGCTCTTACATTTAGCTCTTTCGCATATTGTAGCTGCGAGTAGTCTACAGGTAAAAATCAAAAGCCCCTTATTCCCAGCTCAAATTTACGAGTGATTGATTTGAGTGTTAAAAGCAAAGTGGTTTGATTGATCTGCCTGCTGCCCTACAAAGTTTGTGAGGTGTTAATGTTCCTTCGCTTCAAATGAGAATTTAATCTTGACTTGACAAAAAATCCATTATTTCATATACACGCTGCTTCTTTAATACATCCTGCCACCTAGTGGGCATCTGTATGCACAGCGTCGCTTGCCTTTAATTTCTCAATGCCATATGCCACTCTTACTATGGTACAGGATCAATCCCTTTCTTTAGCAGAGTATTTTAGTGTTTTGATTTGGGTTTTTTTTTGTTTTGTTTTTTGTTTTTGGCACTAAATCATTGTGCTTTGTAAATGCAATAATATATTAACATAATCTAAATTAAAATATACACATAAAATCACAATGCAAACTTAAATCATATTTCTTTTTATGTTCCCTCAATAACTATAGTGTGTATTTAAGAACATACAGTTATGGAATCACAAAATGAGTCGTGGTTAATTTATTTAATATATCAAATTACTTAACAAAGTTTATTAATCTAATATATTAATTTAAAAAAATACAAACAAATAGCTTTGTTATAATTACAGCAGAAATATCCTGCTTTATATGGACAGTGGCCCTTTGAATATTGCATATGGTGGCCTTCTTGTGAAAACGGTTGAGAACCACTGATTTTAGAATGTTGTGGTATATTTTTCTTATTTTCAAAAGTTTGTACACACTTGAATGAGTCTCAAGTTATTTTAAACATTTTAATCTCAGGCTTTTATAAAACTGTTTTATTTAGCTTGCATTTGTTTAACGTTTTTGGTTCATTCATTCATAGGTTTTATGATTTAACTATTACTTAAATATGTGAAAATTAGAAATAATAGATTAAAAAATATATAAACATTCATTCTTTATTATCATTATTATTATTATTATTATTAATAAAGTCCCTTTTTCAGGATGCTATATTTTAAAGATAATTTTTTAAAATCCAAATAAGCTTTACAGGTCTTAATTAGAAAGTGTTTAAACAATGTTTTTCATGGTTGTTGCACAAACCATAAACGATTATTGCACATGCTCTTGTGAAACAGTCCTTAAGACACGGATTACAAGACATATTGCAAGCGGAATATATATATATATATTCACCCACAATTAATTAGCCCTTGTGCTGTTCTTGCTTAAAAATCATATTAGCTGGTCCAGGCTTGTGAGTATTTTCCTGCTGTTCTACTACATAACCAGATGAGGTCGCTGTTTGCAAATATTTGAAGCATTATCAACGTGAGCTGCCAGAACTGCGGCCTCCTCTGCTGAATCTCATGACAGGAGTCAAGGCTTCCAGTAGGAAACCAGCATGAAGAAATCTGGATACCATTAAGCAACCTGCTAGAGCTGAGATTTGAAAGAGCGAGATAGAGGACGGGAGGAGGAGAAAGGGGGATGGGTTAAAACTGGGAGTGGAACAAAATGTCTCAGGATTCATTTCTCGAATGCTAGAAAGGGTGGGACATGCTGCTAGCGAACAGGAGGGAAACCTGTCCATGGGCTGCAGCTGTGGTCCACACTTCTGTCATGATCATAAATGGGCGACATCAGACACTTAGTTTGAAAGCCTGAGTTGACAGTAACCAGACAGCATGTTCTTTCAACCTGTCATCTCGGAATTAGTGCTCTGCATTTACCCATCCAAAGTGCACACACACAGCAGTGAACACACACACACACCGTGAACACACACCCGGAGCAGTGGGCAGCCATTTATGCTGCGGCGCCCGGGGAGCAGTTGGGGGTTCGGTGCCTTGCTCAAGGGCACCTCAGTCGTGGTATTGAAGGGGTCTGAGAGTAACGCAATTTCAATTCTCTGTGTGTATGTGCTGTACATGTGGAAGAATTGACAATAAAGCAGACTTGACTTGACTTGACTTGATCTCCAGCAAATAATGACCGCATTCAAGGCGAAAACACATGTCTGAGGCTTCCCCGCAGAAACAATAAAACAGTTGGGACAAATAAGATGTGTGTGTCTTCCTTTCCGGTCACAAAAACATACTGATTAAAAGTGCTGTGTGTGATTTTTCAATGTTAGATACTTTTCTACTATCCCAACTTAATGTAAAGAAACAACTGTACAGTAAGTGCAACATTTGTAAGTTGATTTCCAAACAAAGTGTAAATGCTGTGGTTTTGTGGTGCAGTTAAAACATTGTTCTGTTTAACCCCCAAAACTGCAACATTTGCTCATTTGAGTTAGACAGGACTATCTTTTAATCTTGGAAAGATTTTGATTATACCTAATATAAAACAGAAAGTTAATATTAAAAAATAGGGCTGTCACAACACTAAAAGTTTTGGGTGGGTAATAAAATAAAGAAATATTAAATTTATTTGCAAGTCTTTTATTGCAACCAAGGCTACATTTCTTTGATCAAAAATACAGTAAAAACAGAAATATTGTGAAATATTGAAATTTAAAATAACTTTTCTATTACAATATATTTTAAAATGTAATTTATTTCTGTAATGCTAAAGCTGAATTTTCAGCATCATTACTCGTCTTTAATGTCACATGATCTTCAGATCCTTCAGGATTCTTTGATGAAAAGAAAAATGGTTCATACAGAAATATTTTGTAATATTATAAATGTCTTTCCTGTCACTTTTGATTCATTTATTGCATCCTTTGCATCCAAAAAAACGTAATTTCTTAAAAATATAGTTATTTATATATGATATTATTATTATTATTGTTATTTTATTTTAAATTGAACTTACTGACGGGTCTGTGGTGGTATAAAACTATGGTTAAGGTTAAGGTTAGAAGACACTGGTTTTAGTCCAGCTCCAATATGTTACAGCATAAATCAAGACAATAAAAAGTAAGTCTGAACCCTAGAGTCAGGATTCTCTGTTTTACTCCCTCACCAAAATACCGTTTACCACTGATGATATGCAGATGGTCCATAAAGTGGAGATCAGCTGATCTTTTGGGGCTTCTTATGCACATTTGCATGTTCTTGGTGAATATCCACAGTTTTATCCAACATTAATGAGCAGGGAAGCCAGGCCACGATATCCAGTGCTGCAGAAACAGTTTTGTTCTTGTCCTTCATTTGTTTGCAGATCTAACCGCTATGAGCAAAGGGCTTTGCATTTTACAGCCCTTTGGAAAGTGTATTAAAAAAAAAATTATAAAACCCAAATGGAAAGAATACACGACTGCACTAGCTGTGCTTGAAACTCATTTAACAGTAGAACTGCTTTTTCCATCAAGCATTTTCCAAAAGTATTTTTTAGCTGAGAGTGCAAGTCGCTCTTGAGTACATGGCGATGAACGACTCCAACTTGTGGTCTGAGAAGGATTGGAAAATGTAAACATACGGCAGTTTGGCAGTGACCTCTGACCCTGGGCCCATGGGACCACACACATGGATGAGGAACAGTTTGCTTGAGATGAATGTTTGACGTCCCATTTAAGGGTTTTAAAATCAGCATGGATCAGAGCGAAAAGCACAAGGCGTTCGGATCTCCCCACTTGTAACCTTATTTTATGTCTACAGTTTGTACGTATGATTGTGGTTGAGATTCTTTTTTTTTTTATGTTCGCGTTGTAATTCTTTCCTCCAGAGTGTCTGTCTGTTGCAATAAGCAATTTCCTGTATAAATCACAGCCCACTGGAGTCGGCTCAAATACTCACTCCTAAATCGAGAAGCATTTGCCACTTTAGTGGGACTGTAAACTTCAACTGTAAAATGAAAAGCTATTTAATGTACTTTAATAGCAGCCTTGCAGACAAAACATAATTTAGTGACATATACTAGCATATTCCATCTACTCTACGCTCACTTATGGGCCATTCACACAGAGTATATTTTTGTAGTAAAACATGTTTAAAAACATGAGATGCTGATATAATTGATGCGTTTTTACAGATTACAGCATTCACACTGGGAGCATGCAGAGTCACGTCCTGTTCACCAAAAAGGAGCAACAGCGTTGCACATTCACGTTGCACTCTGAAGTGGACGGGTGAGTTTTTAGCTTTATTGTCAGTGCAAAACAAAACAAAAATTATGTAGCTACACAATAATAGATGTTTATTGGAAACAAGACCATCCACTCATTGTCCCGTTTCAGAAAACAAGACGTAGTTGTATATTGAAGGGATTAAAACATTTGAAAAATATTACATAAATTAAATATGAGTAAATAAGCTGAGGACAAAAAACTTTCTGCACAGTCTTTGTTGCCCATGGATTCTTAAGTGGTTAACTGTTTGAATTTTTCAGTAGGTCAATAACTAGTTTGCATTGGAATATCAAAATCTAGAAAGAACAGCACACTGATTTTAGTGGGCAATTGGTTGTGATTGGTCAAATTGCAGTTGTCCAGATTTAGTTAGGTTTTTATGTAGCTTAGCTATATTTTGTTCAAATGTATAGACAGTCATTGTATTAGCTGTAACATTTGTTGTATTTTGTTGCATACATGTTCAGATGTCAGATCCCATTCAGAGCAGCAGGTTTTGGGGCAGTATGTTGATGCATAGTCAAGTTTGGAAAATAACTTTCACGTTAACCTGAACGAAATTAAAATATGACGTCATACTCCTCAATCAAATGTTTTCCAGGCTTTCCACATGTGTTTGATGTTCTGGATATTGATATTTGTCTCCTCCCACAGATACTGCTGATAGGCCCCATTAAATGCTTCCCCTTTGCCTTTTATTCACTATGTGCTAAATGCATTTAGCAATGCATTGAGCCATGTGAGGGACCCTGAGGAAGGCCCTTAGGCCGAAACGCGTCGGTATTGTTAAAATAATAAAATTCTCCTTATCACAAGCAGTGCTGGAATCTTTCCTCATATTCTAGAATACACATGTCAACACCCAATGTATGTGCGTGGGTGGCTTCTCAGTCTCTCTTACTCCATCGTTTTCACCCTTTCCCTCACTCATTCATTTATTACTATTTTCTGTGGTGTACTTTATGATTTGTGGAATCTCCCTCATGAACTTGAACAAGTTTCCACCAATAAAAAGACAACACCCAATACACGCATGCTTTCCTGTTTACAAAAGCCATATAATGCAGGCCTTGTTCGGCTCTGGGGTTGTGGTATGATGTCCAATATTGAGAAAGCATGCAAGGTGATGATGGGTTCAGATCTGGCCAGGAAGTGGGAGATCACAGGGGGTCACTTGCTTTTGGCATGTATTAAACTCTAACCCCTGCAGACTTCCACCTCCTTTTCAACCCCACTCCAGCACCATCTGTTTTATTTCCCATAGGGTGTGAATGCGGCTCTTGTTGAAGAGCATGCATAAATTGCCACAAATATGATTGAACATTCTGCGCAACAGATCTGGGACTTTTCGCGGTTTCCATCACTCGACTGGTAGGTAATTTAAAATGACCTTTTCTGCAGGTTACACTGTTACACCAGTAGGTGGCAACAAGCGACTCACTGAATCATTCAATCAACAGATTTTTTCAAACACACTGATTCATTCAGGAACTAACTTCCTGCATCTGAATATGCCTACTTACTATGTAGTACATGAATATAGTAGGATGTCCGAATGCTATGCATAAAACAATAAGCAAAAAGTACCTGGATGATCTACTACATCCACCAAGATTATGAAGTGTGCATCTGATGGACACTTTTCTATCCCATAAGGCCACAGTAGGGGAGTTGTGAATGGCAGTGAAGCGTCATTCATGAACAAAACATCAACACTGTGTTGCTTGATGTTTCGTGCTGCTTTGGCTTTGTTTGGAACTTTTCTCATCGGTGTAACACAAATACATTAATGTGTCTAGAATGCAAGCTGCTGAATATTAACTCCTTGTGTACTGTTGTATAAAAGCAATATCACACTCACAACTGTGCATGAGGCTGCAGATATTTGGAACAACAGCTATCTTTCCAGTGATATTGCTGAAGTATATACTGTATACTGATTGATTGATTGATTTGTTTATTTATTCATTGCCGTTTCAGTCAATGAGAAGATTTTAAATTGTGGATAATATTACTTCTGGTTCAGTTGTCACATTGGAAATAGAAGACCATGTTGAACACATAGAATTTTATGTTATACATCATCCAGGTATTTCATGCATATAGACTGTTTGCATACTATGTAGTATGCAAAACAACATATACACGTTTAAAATAGCATCTGCTGTTTACAGAAATGGCCTGTCTTGGTTTTCTACTTGATATCAAAAGATGTTGTTTTTATATTTCAGACTCCCGCTACTTGCGAGAGGCCCTGAAGCAGGCAGGGCTGGGCTCTGAACCCGCTGAGCATTCCTTCAATGGCTTTAAAAGGCACATAGTGTCCACTCTGTGCATAAGCATGCTGATCTTACAGTGGTTCATTAACATCAGCCCTGGCTCAGAGCTCAGAGCAAAACACAGACTTTTCCATTACATTTCCTGTTTTGACTTGATCTTCTCATGTCCTCTCTCCAAGATTGCACACAATGAGATGGATTGTCTTTTAGTATCCTTATTTTATCAGTTCAAGTCCTTGCTGTGAAATAATTGGCATCCTCTCGGTCTGTCCTGTTCCATAGGCTGACGTCTTCCCACCGCTGGGCGGGCTGAAGGAGGAGGAAAAATACTGGCGCGTTTGACATTTCCCTGAGTGCTTCATACCAGCTCACTTCAGCACTGCACCAAGGCATCTGTAAAGAGTCAGGAGTAAATCACAGCTGGGATAGAACGTATTGCCAAATGGGCGCAGGTTTGGGAGTGCACTTGTACAAAGGAGACATGAAAAATGTACTGAATGTACTGGGTTATTCAGAAATCATCATGGCATTTGGGCAGTCACACAAGGGAAAACTTATCCTGCTTTATCAAAATGTCCTCAGTTTAGTGGATTCTGTCAAGCCGTGGCAATCTTCAGATGTTATCCTGTGTTAATATAATACTAGCCAATACTGCAATGCTGCAATAATACTGCAATATAAAAATAATGCAGGGAATATTATCACATGTTTGAAAGCAAAATACAGAAGTGGTTTTAACCACCTTTATACTGACATGTTTTTGAAACCGTAACCCAACCCCAACTCCTAAACATAGTAAGGGATTTAGTTACCATACACACTTAAAAATAAAGTTTTTTAGATTATTTAGATTGTTAAAATGTTCCTAGAACTAAAAAAAGACACTAAGAAACAAATGGTTCTTTTAAGAACTGTTCACTGAAAGATTCTTTGGGCAACCCATAATGGTTCTTCTATGGCAAGGATGCAATACATCTTATGAAACCTTTACTTTTAAGAGTGTTTAAAATGAAATTGAAATCAAATAAAATGAAATAATGAAATGAAATGTAATGAAATACCCTGAAGGCCTTTTTGAGTGTGAACCATCCTTTTAGGGTTGAACGATTTTGGCAGACACTTGAAAAATGTTTTCAAAATGTTTGCACCTAAGTATGTTCTTTACACTCGAACCACTTAAAGTAACCATAAAGCGAATAGAGTTAAAAAAGAGTTATTAGACCATATCACAGTCCTGGTTAGAGACAATGTGCAGTCCTACCTGAAATATATATTTCAAGTTTACTGAAGCCATGCATTGTTGCTCATTTCACATACAAAGATGTTAGCCAATCATAAAAAAGTGACTTTTCACATACAGTCTTAAAGGACAACCTGATTAACAAAAAGGGTCGGCACAAGGGTGAAAAGTGTGAAATTAAATTGCTATGACATTTTTTGTGCAAAAACATTTTTAGGTGGTTTGACGGCTGAAAATAATACTAAAAAAGCATTTGTAGCAGAATACGGCCCGTTTAATATTTGCTGGTATGTGTATATACTCGCATACCTCAGTGATGAAGGTCTTCCTCTGCCTGTCTGAAATACAAACATTATGTGAACTCTTGACTCCTAACCAGCAAGGGTGAAAAGTGTGAAATTAAATTGCTATGACATTTTTTTTGTTCAAAAACATTTTTAGGTGGTTTGACGGCTGAAAATAATACTAAAAAAGCATTTGTAGCAGAATACGGCCCGTTTAATATTTGCTGGTATGTGTATATACTCGCATACCTCAGTGATGAAGGTCTTCCTCTGCCTGTCTGAAATACAAACATTATGTGAACTCTTGACTCCTAACCAGCTCTCTTGTGATTTAATTCATAAACCTATTCGTCTGCGTACAACTTAATTTGGTCAAAATTCCATGAAGGCATGCAAGTTCAATCATAAAACATTCTTCTCTTTTAGGATAAATAAAATGTAGAGAGTTAAAACAGGCATATTTATTTTCACTTGGGGAGGCTGTTCCTGGGGTACATGACACGCAGAGTTCCTCCCCAAGCAGTTCACCTTCTCTTGACCTTGAAAAAAATGTGGCGGTTAAAACTCCTCAATTTCATTCATCCTCCTTCATACAAAATCACAACAGAGAAAAGATGTGGGTGTGAAACCCTAAAGTTGAGTGAAGCCACTTGAGGAAAATGTGACTGCAGTGACGAAAGGATGAAACTGATTGTGATGTGCGGATTGTGTCTTTGGCTCTCATTCCTCTGTCTGTGTTTATGGGTGCGTTTTGCACAGATCTGTGTGTATGGACAAAAATAAAGGTTCCAAAAGGTGGTTTTTCGTAGCGATGCCACAGAAGAAACATTTTTGGTTCCTCAAAGAACCTTTCATGATCAAAGAAGATTCCATGGATGTTATAGGTTCTTGATGGAACCACAGATGCCAATAAGTGTAAATCAGGATGTTTTTAATTGCCACTTAATTATTCTCCAGCATCAGTGAGTGTGTCAGAGAAGCAGGGTGGAGTAGGGTCGTGCAAAGGGGGACGGGTGGAGGCAGGGTGATGTCACTGCTCTTTTAGCCCATGGGGTGTATGAAAGCACTACATGAGGACACTGAGAGACGTGTTGCATCTTCACCAGCACATGTGTGTACACAGTCAGCATGTGCTCGACTTTAAAGAGATCATATCATACTTTATTATTTAATTTTCCCCTCGGAGGTCCACGTATAATCAGTCTATCAGCCAATCACTGTGAGCATAGTTAGTAAGCATGCTGACATCATCCATAGCAACGAGGTCAACCCTGCCCTTACTCTTAGCTTAAGACTTCTCTCAAAAATGGCAATGTTTATAATGTTACTTAAGTTATAATTGAGTTTTTCATTACATTTTTTCCAAATTTTTTCTGTTGCTGTGTGTGATAATGGCAGCAGCTGGGATCATCTGTCTCCACGTATGGCCCAGAGAAAAAAACACTGTTACTTATCTGCTCATACATCTATTTATTCATGTGTGGGGCTTATCTGTTCATTCATCTTAGCAAAATATTTTGGGAACGGTGCAGTGAAACTGGTCTACCTTAATCACTTATTTTTGTTCTGTATATGCATGTGCACTTTTTTGTGTTTTTCTTTGGTGTGTGCAGTTTGGCAGGGCTGCATATGCGATTATGAATCTGCATGTTGTTATTAAGCTCAGTAGATTCACATAAAGACTTGTAGGAGCCCGACTCAAAATGACCTTGTAATAATGCTAAGGTTTCAGCCAGGAACGCTATAATGAGAACCCAGGTCGTTTTGAAAGGTTAAGTTTATAATGGAAAAATTAAAACAAACAGGCTCTGGTTCCAATTACACTGTAGTTTCCCACCCCCAACCAACAAAAGAGGAAGAAAAGGGCTAACTTTTGATTCCCCTTCTGCAATCCACAGAACTCGCCTTTGTAATGCTCAAATTCTTCCAAGCAGCATGTTGCTTTTTGTTTCATTCAGTCTGAAAGGCGAAGGGAGTAAACCTCTTTTTTTGGAAAAGTGGTCACATACGACAGTGTATGTAAGAATAAGCAGAAGCCTCCCAGTTGAATCTCCATTGGACTGAACAAACAGCACGTTTGCAAGTGGCTTATGGTACTCCTAATATGGCTAGCATCCACTGGCGTGAAAGAAATCCACCCAATATGTGGGGGGTGTACCTGTAAAATTTACAGCTGTGTGGTTGTCTTCAGGTCTATGACTGTTTTCAATCATCATATATGCATGCTTTGTTTCCATATTTCTAACAAACTTTTGTTAATCCAGTCACAGTCTAGCCAGAATAAAAGTGTGCAGTTCAAATTGGAAATAAAAAATTTGCTCTTCTTCACTGTAAGTGTTCTCCTAATGTTGAGGAATGTGTTTTAATCCATAAGTTTATGAGGGTTTTGTGGAAGCTGGCTGGCAAAGGGCCTACCTGGAATTCAAATCAACCCCATTTCAACACATTATATGGCTACGTACCAAGAGTGTGTGTGTGTGTGTGTGTATAGTCAACCGCTAGTTTTGTGATGCTCAGGATCAGTATAACACGCTCTATTTTCTTTCCCCTTTGCTTTGTATGCTGCGATCTGATACGTTTTTGTTGAAATATTACTGTAAGTTTCAAGAAACAGGCTTTTACGTGAACTTTTTACGTTTTATGTCCTTGCATGTTTGCATGCTTTGTTTCCATATTTCCCAAAAGTCTTTCTAACAAACTTTTGTTAATCCAGTCACAGTCTAGCCAGAATAAAAGTGTGCAGTTCAAATTGGAAATAAAAAATTTGCTCTTCTTCACTGTAAGTGTTCTCCTAATGTTGAGGAATGTGTTTTAATCCATAAGTTTATGAGGGTTTTGTGGAAGCTGGCTGGCAAAGGGCCTACCTGGAATTCAAATCAACCCCATTTCAACACATTATATGGCTACGTACCAAGAGTGTGTGTGTGTGTGTGTGTATAGTCAACCGCTAGTTTTGTGATGCTCAGGATCAGTATAACACGCTCTATTTTCTTTCCCCTTTGCTTTGTATGCTGCGATCTGATACGTTTTTGTTGAAATATTACTGTAAGTTTCAAGAAACAGGCTTTTACGTGAACTTTTTACGTTTTACGTCCTTGCATGTTTGCTGGTAAACAGCTGGATTAAAAGCTTAAGTGAAATTCCCGAGAGTTCTCAAGATCTGGATCATCTTGTCGTTCACAAACAATGACTCACATGTTCCGTCTCAGGAGATGCAAAGGGAGATAAAAATAGGAGGGAATCCACTTGTGCAGTAAGAGAAATATGGCATAAGGGTTTAAAGTCATGGTGAAATGGAAGTAACATCATATCACATTCAACATATCAATATAACATATCTTCTTCGGTATGACGCATCTGAATAAAATTGATTATCGAAAAAAGAAAAACAAGAATGTGAAGTCCCAATGTCCCAATCTCTGCATTTTTCATGACGATGACATGGTGTCTTCATTCAGACTCGAAAGGATAAAAATTGCACTTTTGCTGGGGTGTTGTCCAGAAAAAGAAAAAAAGATGGAGCTACGAGATTGGGGACTTGATTTAATCCATCAGTTGTTAATTGGATGGAGGCGGGTCTGAATGTGAGCTAGCAGTCAATTGTAAGAACGGTGCGGAGTCTAAGTGGACTGAATGATTGGAAGTCCGGCATACGTCACCAGAGAGAAGTCTGTCGTTTCATCGCAAGATCCAGTTACGACATTTGGATTAAGATTGCTCATGTTTTCGACTCCTTTGCTGTGTCTGAAATCATTGTATGTATTTATTATTTTGAGTATCTTTAATGTGTAATATAATGTCTGCAACCGTGTAACTATTCTTATTGCTGACCCTGTAAGTAAATGGAGTCAATTCCAAGAGTCAGTTCTGCTACGGTGGGAATCAGGAATCAGAGTTGACTCTGAACTGGATGACCAATAATTTTCTCCTATTAAATTCGGATAAGACAGAGATATTACTTATTGGACCAAAAGACAGTTGCAAAGATACTATTTAAACTGAGCTGGATGTTGACATCACTGAATTCAATGATGAACTGTCTTTAACTGAAAAATTAGTGTTTACTATTGTCATTTTGCATTATTGACACACTATTTTCCTAATTAATGCTGTTCAGTTGCTTTGACACAATCTGTATTGTTAAAAGCGCTATATAAATAAAGGTGACTTGACTTGACTTGACTTGAACTCTCAAACACCCTTACCGACTAAATTCACTATTTAGTCCTGTCACTGCAAGCAGACAGCATGCTTTACAATGCGACTAGAAAATATGCCACAAAAATAGCCTTTGTTAAAATGTCTGTGCATATTGAAGACAGTGGTGTTCCGCACAGTTGCGTTCTGCTTAGATATTTGATAGATTCAGACAATGAGAATGGAATTCCCTGTGCGTCATACACAAAGAATGAAGTTTTTTCACAAATAATGAAGGAAAATTATACTCTTTATTCATCCCCCTCATTCTGTTCTAAGAGCAAGAAATGATTAGCATCAATGCTTTTACCATATGAAGCCAACACCCTGGGATGAGGGAACGACATGCTGAGCTCTCCACATTTGGGGACAGTTCTGTCAAAGGTATGCAGGAAATGCTTCCCACAGGGGTCTCCCATGATGACCTCTGCTGACCTGCCCCATCCCTCATGAAGCCCAGAGTAATGTTAGTGCTAACAGCTGTCGTAGCTCCCATTAATGGCTGTTAAAAAGTGGGCTCCCACCTTTTAGGTGACTATGGCTGTGTGTAACACAATAGAGTGCTGCAGGGATTTTTTGTACATGCACATTTTTTTTAGGCCAAACCTGAGAAATTAGTTAGCATTTTAGCACTTCCAGTTTTTGGATGCGTTTTTGGTTCTGTGGTTCACACAAGCTCAAGATAATTTCACGTTTATTATACGACATAAAATATATCATTAATACCCCCCCAGTGATTTTTTTAAAGCTTTTACTTGGGAAAAAAAGCGGTTGGTGAATGGTGGCTAAATGGGTCTACAGAGGTTGTTAGACATTAATCGTCATCATGTAAACTCGTTAACTCACTAGTCTGCAGTGCTGGGTAGATACTTACAAATTGTAGTTCATTACTGATTCCAAATTACATGACAAAAACTGTAGTTAGCAACGTAATCCACTACATACACATTTCAGGTAATAAAATCAGAGTGATTACTTTTAGAATACTTTTGACCTAACTTGTTATCATATTGATTAAATGGGATAACAAGTCTAACTCAAACTTTCAGAGAAGAAGTTTGGTGACCTTGAAGTCATGTGACCATAGTGGACCACGCAGTGCTCTATATGATGGAAACACATTAAATATAATTGTAATCTCTTTTAAACCAGCTCCCTCAGATGAATTGAAATAAAGTCCAAAAGACATCCAGTAAGAGATGCAATGTTTCTAGTATACTGTCAGACCAGCAGGAATGTGTTATTGGGGTTCGGGAGGGAACAATTGCTGTAATTCGAGTGGACTTCAGCTCAGAGTTGGTTTCAGTGGACATCGTTCAGCCAGCGCTTCACTGAGCCCAGATGAGCCTGGGCAAATCCAATCCCTTCCAAACCTTTGATTGGTGCACCGTTGCCTCCTCGGGCCGCTATCAGAGTGAGTCCTGCAGCTGTGTGACAGCCTGACGCAGTGATAGGGATGTGTGTGCTGAAGACGTAGTCTCAAACAGGAAGCCAGGGCTAATGATTCACAGATGGTTGGGGTGGCTGGAACGCTGAGTCCTGGGCTTCGTCATGGTGCATGTTTGTGATTTATTCGGCTGTTACTGTGGAAGGGGGCCGTGGCAGAGGGGCTGGATGGGGGTGGGCAGTTAAGTTAAGCCATCTCCCCTTTAGTCATGGTGTGATTCAGGAGGTCTCAAGTTTACCCTAGAAAGCCAAGGACCCCCAAATATGATGATTCCCTAGCAAGGGACCCCCTTCCTAAAATATCAAAGCAACTATGTGTTTGCATGTATAAAGTCCCATTTATACTGTGTGAGAAAAATAGCAAATGTGACCAAGAATCTTGGAAAAAAAAAGGGTATCATGGTTTCGACAAAAAAAAAAAGTAATGATGCTGAAAATTCAGCTTTGCATCACAGAAATAAATTACATTTTAAAATATATTACAATAGAATTATTATTTATTTTAAAGGGGACATCGGATGCAAAATTCACTTTTACATGGTGTTTGCGTATAATGTGTCTCAGCAGTTTGTGAACACAACCACCCTACAATGATAAAAATCCATTCACTACTTTTTTTTTAATACCCAAAAAACCTATAAACTGTCTCAATAATCAAGCCGTTTTGATTTTCTGAGCAATATGACGTCATAATGCTCAGGCTCTGCCCACGACCGCTGACGGGCTGTCTCGTATTAGCATCGGTGTGTCCAAAATCGCAGTCTGAGTAGATGCTATATTTGAATTTACTTCATGGCGTTAAAAAAGTATGTTCTATATAGTATGAATATGAATAGTATTAATGAAATTCAGACTTACTACATCCGCCATGTTGTTACTGTCACATGATCTACCAGCGTCATTATCCAAAACAATGTTGTACAGGTGCATCTCAATAAATTAGAATGTCGTGGAAATGTTCATTTATTTCAGTAATTCAACTCAAATTGTGAAACTCGTGTATTAAATAAATTCAATGCACACAGACTGAAGTAGTTTAAGTCTTTGGTTCTTTTAATTGTGGTGATTTTGGCTCACATTTAACAAAAACCCACCAATTCACTATCTCAACAAATTAGAATACTTCATAAGACCAATAAAAAAACATTTTTAGTGAATTGTTGGCCTTCTGGAAAGTATGTTCATTTACTGTACATGTACTCAATACTTGGTAGGGGCTCCTTTTGCTTTAATTATTCTAATTTATTGAGATGCACCTGTATTTGTACTTTACAAACCCCAGTGAGCAAGATAAAAATGACAAAAGAATAAACACAGATACTTATACTTGCATTCTTATATATTGCAAGGAAGGAAGAAACACTTAAAAATCTAACTTTATATAGAGATTATTTATTTATTATTTATAATATGGTGGTTCTGCTTTTTTTTCTTACTATTCATTAAAGAAAAAACTAAAACTAAGGCTTTCAATGCAATATCATAATCACAATTAATCTTAGGATTTCTGACCGGTCTTTAAAAACAGAAATAAATCATCAAAATGTACAATTCTGTACATGTATTCACAGTGTTATCAATGTAAATGTTATCACATCAAACATAATTCATATCTTGGTTTGTTAACTTTGAAAGTCCCAAAAATGCATATTGTAAAAATGTTGTTGACCACCCAGAACCTCTTTACAGACAGTTTGAAAGCCCTTTTCCTAGAAAACTGCAAGAAGCCATCATTGAAGGAAGGCCGCCCATGCAGTGATTGAATGAGCTTCTACATCACACTTGGCTGAGAGTCCATATCTATCCCTACTCAGTGAAATGCAAGTGGCTTTTGCATACTAGCCATGGCATTTGAACACTGACTTGGAAAATGTGCCATTGTTTTCAAGTATAGGCTGACTCATGGCCCCTCTGGCCCGATATCTGATTACAGCTGAGCGAAACGCAAACATCCAACACAGATCTCAAAGCTACTCATGTAGACAGATTTGGTCTGAGAGAATGAGTAAAGTAAAAACAGCAATCGTATTTACAGCCCTCCCGCTACAGACAAAGCCTTATCTTTCATTATGCTACAATACAGCTGTGAACTTTTGTCCAAGATAGAAGTAGGGGCATGTTATGCAAAAACTGGTGGTAGGCCAACAAAGTTGCTCATATTTCTATCTTGTTGCGTGGGAAATTGAAGGGAAAAGGGAATGCCGTTGACAGATTTCAAAGCGACAGCCAAAGTTTTCAACAAACCTGTATTGTGATTTGTTGATCTAACCCATTTCAGCTATGAGACATATGTGAATTAATGCTCGTCTCCTCCACACAGTGCATTTCACTATGTTAGCCTCATCTGTTCAGGATGTCCTCCCTCACTGATCTGGTGACATAATACTCATTTCAGCCCACACCCATCAACATTTTCTCTCTTTCTCTCCGATGTGAGTCAATGACTTCCATTTGCTCTATTTTTCGCTGGTTTCACTCCAGCATGATGGTGGCTCCTCCCTCTCTCCAGACACATGTGAAATTCCCAAAGTCGTTCCGCATCCAAAACTAATAACGAAACCTGTCACGCTTTCCTTATGTGGCGTGGCTTGCAGTGAGTTGTCATTATTAAACCAGCCTCTTCTCGAAGGGGACGTGACTCCTACAAGGAACGCTTGCTAACTGCTAATAACGGGAAAAGACTTTAGTCACAACATGTGTTTTGAGGCATCAAACTTTTGGCATGTGATAAAATGTAATCACTACAAAACATATTTGAGATTGGACTTGTGGTGCAGAAGTTAGATGTAATCGTACAGTCATGTCAAGTGGTTTCCAGCAAACAAACAAAATACACACTTCGTTACTACGACGAATATGCAAAGTACTGTATTGTCATATCACTTTTTCCACAGATTGATATTGGGTATAAGGGGTTAATGAGGAGGAGCCTTTGTGAAAAAGTGCAATTTAGCATACTTTTAAAAAGAGTACTTGTTACGGAAATAATATACTTTAAATTAATACACTTAAGTGTGAACTCCATGTAAAGTATTCAGACACTTAAGTGCATGTTAAATGAAAATGTATTATAGTTTTCATTTTAGATTAAATGCAGTTAGCTGAACTTTAGAGTGCTTTTTGATCCACTTAGGTAGACGTTAAGTACATCTTTCACAATTACTTCTATTGTCTTTGAAATATGGTTAAGTGTACTGCTGAATCTATACTGACTTTAATATAATTTTCTGTGTCATGTGTTTAAATGTGACCCTGGAGCACAAAACCAGTCTTAAGTCGCTGGGGTATATTTGTAGCAATAGCCAAAAATACATTGTGTGGGTCAAAATTATAGATTTTTCTTTTATGCCAAAAATCATTAGGATATTAAGTAAAGATCATGTTCCATGAAGATATTTTGTAAATTTCCTACTGTAAATATATTAAAACTTAATTTTTGATTAGTAATATGCATTGCTAAGAACTTCATTTGGACAACTTTAAAGGCGATTTTCTCAATATTTCGATTTTTTTTTTTTTTGCACCCTCAGATTCCAGATTTTCAAATAGCTGTATCTCGGCCAAATATTGTCCTATCCTAACAAACTATACATCAGTGGAAAGTTTATTTATTCAGTTTTCAGATCCAGGGGGTCACAAATATGTTTGTAATTAGACATTTGTAATGATGAAGTTGCAATTTAGTACATTTGAAATATATTAACTTATAATATTGAATAACACACTACAGTTAAAATTCAAAATCAAGTACTTTATAAAATAAGTGTACTTCTTTAAAGCATTACAAAAGATTATTTGAACATAATGATTGAAAATGTACCTTAAAGTACATTTTTTTTATTTCACATTATTAAAAAGGGCACTTTTTAAACGTGTACTAAAGTGTAAAAACTGTAATGAAAGTCTCTCTTTAAGTACCTTTTATTTTATTTTATTAATATTATATTATCCGTGAGTACAATTTCTTAAATACTTTTAAGATTTAAAGTACACTACAAGTGCACATTCAATACAACTAAGTGCACTTCTTTTTCACAACGGACGTTTCCGTGCTGGTGCTTTTGGTGCGGACCTGTTTGACGTCAGTTTGGTTGTGGTGAAAGAGATTTTCAAAACTCTGGTACAGTTTGCAATCGATATGAACACAATCTGTCCTAAATCACAGAAGTTAAAACTCAAATGACAATGTGAAAGCAGGAATGGGGCAAAATCAAACTACTGTATAGTTAAAACAACCTCATTGTGCATTAATGTGGAAGACAAAGTTATAACCACATTTAGCCTTAAAATACAGGATCTTGACACTGGGACGATCCATTCTGATGGTTTAGTGATCAATAAACTAAGTGAAGCCAGACCAAGAGCTCTCTGACTCTAGCAGCATGTTGATTTAAACCATACACGCTCATCTCAGTCTCAATCATGACTCACTTTGGCATCTTTGACTGCTTCGGCACAAGGAAATGTTTAAGTCAGAATATTGAATCTTCCTATAGTAAATAGATGTTGTCTTAATAGGATGGAGTCATATGGCCTGTGGCTCTTTCTGTCAAGCTATATTATAAACAATTACATTTTTGGCATCATTCATTGTGCACATGTGAGCCATAATTAACCTTCACAGGGAGGAAACCCTTTGAGATTAAAAAGGCTGAGATCACATTAATCATTTGGGATGTAAAATCTAATTTAAACCTGAAAAAAATCTACAAAGTTTTAGGGTTTTTAAATTACCATCACAGCTTCCATTTAAATTCATGACAAAGCATTTAGTCAGTGGGTTCTGTATTTTCCCTCAAAGCATAATCAAGTTTACATCACATGTTGGATAACAAATGTATGAAAATATGATTGACTATTGCTCCCTAATGATCCAAGTGAAGTCATATGAAGTTCTTATGATGACTTATTATTCCAGGGTTTCCCAAAGTTATTTGTCAAACCCCTTTGACCTAAAATGTTATGTTAATATTTCAATAATTTAACAACGCATTCTTGTATTCATGGTTCTGATGTTGGTTCATGGTCACATGACATACGCATCTTTATTTGTCATTTAATACGTTTTTATATTTCTATAATCTGCTCAGTAATTCATATGTTAGTGGTAAATAAATAAAAAATCTTGCTGAGCACCAAGAATAACATGCTTAATGGTCAACTGCCAGCACTATGTCAGACTTTACAGTGACTGGACAGCCAGTGAGTCGAGGCTGTATATTTATCACCCTCCCTACGACCTGCATCAAACGGGGAGATTAGGGTAAACGTATTGCCTTGCTGCCACTAGCCCATTACTCTGACCCATAATCCATCCATCTCACAGAACAGCAGAGCTCCTGAGCCAACCCACAGCAATGCCGTCCAACACTCAAACCCTAAGCAGAGCACAGAAAAAGAAAAAGAGTGTGACGTAGTGACGCTCCAGGGCGGTGTTCTCACGTTTCCGAAAAAAAAAAGAAAGAAAGGAGGGAAAAAAGCAAATACTGCTGTGTTACTACATCTGGAATACAGAGACGCGTGCTTTGAGAATCTATAGTGGGATCCCATAGTAAAGGCAACCCAGTGTTTTCTTCCTGCTCTCTTTCGCTTTTCAAGGATTTTTCCCCTCTCTCCCTCACCTGTAAGTTGGAGAACAATGGAAGTTTTTTTTTTTCCCCATTTGGTTAATTTATGGAATATTTGTACGTCATTTCAGGAGATACTCAGCCACGTTTGTTTACTATTATTTTCCTTCTGGAGACGGCCTAACCTCACATCGTTTGTCTTTTCTCGGAAAGTTTGCTGTTTTATTCAAAGTTTATTATTATTATTACGCTATTTATAGTTTTTTTTGTTTGTTTGTTTATCAAGTTTATGTTAATTATAGTATTAGTTTTCCATTGTTAGTCCTAATAGTCGTATTTTGATATGAGCACATCTAAAGTTTTGATTTCAGTCATAGTCGCTCGCGAAGTTTTGCAATAACTGGTCTGGATGAAACCAACTGCTTTGGAATCTTTCCCTCCTTTTCTTTTTGTCTGCTTCCGAAATCTGCCTCAATTCGTACTCATTGATCGTTTTAGTTATTACATTTTTGTTAGCTTCTCGTAATCTTTACTTTCTGAGGTAAAGAAAAAAGGCGGCACCTCGAGAGAAAAAACGTGACGTGACTGCATGTGGATGTGTTTTTCTGATAAATATAGACATTTAAATGGCTTTTCAAACATTGCAGTGTGATTAGTACAATTATCAACGTAATGTATCCACAATACACATGTTTTCGATTAATATGAAGGAGAAGAAAAAAAGAAAATAGACAGAACTTAAGGGGTGTTTGGGTTGAGATACGTTTGACAGCAGCGCGATCTGGTGGCCAGATGTGGAAATGCAGGGGTAAACGCTGCCCGCGATAAAGCCCCCAGGTGTGTGATTGAGGAGGAGATGTGATTACTTTCTCTTTCTGTTCTCTTAGACGAACCTCAAAATGCTGGCCATTCTGTTCGCAACGATAGTCTTGCATCTGACCGACCTTATCATTCTCTTCGTTTCCACATGTACTAATGTGAGTATCATCTTTGAGGTCTGACTTGCTTGGTTTACCTTGCGTTAATGGGTCGTATTTTTGAGCTGGAATTTAGTGAAGGATTGGTTTATGTGTATATGTAATTATATGGGTGTTTTTTTATTAAAAAAA